>NC_133395.1:119840650-120146567 GCF_047511655.1 Castor canadensis | reverse complement strand
GACAACTTTCCAGAAATGGGTGAGGCACAACCAAGTTGCTCTATTGATTACGCCCGATGGGATATATAGCAGTCTTGGTGAGGAGACAGATCCGAACACTAAAACTGTTTTATGGGAAACTTACTGTCTGTATGCAATAGGCTGCTTTAAATATTAACTTTCTATGTTCATATTTCAATAAGCAAAAGACAGGCTCTATTTTACAGATAAGTGACCTGCAAATTTCCATCATAGAAAAAATAAATAAATACTCCCTCTTGATTTCACTTTCTGGAACTATGAAAAGAAAAAAGTGTTTCCTAAAAATTAATGATTCTAGGGCTGAGGAGGTGGCTCAGTAGGAGAGAGCTAGCCTGGCATGTAAAAAGCCAGAGGTTCAACCCCTAGCATTAAAAAAACATAAATGAGTTAAGGAAAAGAAGCCTTTACTACATTTTGGTATTAACACAGATAGAAAATGAGACCACGTGGCTTATGTCTTGTAAGTTTATTTTAAAAATTAACTTTTAGTCAGGCATAGTGGTTCATGTCTGCAATTTCAGCTACTTAGGAGGAAGAGATGGGAAGGATGAATGATCAAGGCCAGCATCAGAAAAAAGTTGACAAGAACCCCATCTCAACCAACAAGTAACATGCACACCTGTTATCCCAGGTATGCAGGAGGAATGCAGTTCAGGCTGGCTGGAGCAAAACACAAGACCCCATCTGAAAAATAACTAAAGCAAAAAGGAACTGGGGATATGACTAAAGTGATAAAGTGCTTGCCAAGCAAGGGTGAGGCTCTGAGTTCAAATGTCAGTACTAGACAAAAAAAATTAAATTAAAATATTTTTAACTTTCTGATAATTACACATTCATATGAGCTCTAAGAAATGATGCAGACTCACTGTGCCCCTTTGCCACACTTCCTCCTATTATATCTTTCAACAGTCATGATATGCATGCTTTAAAAGACACTGGAGTTCCACAAATTCCTTCTCAGTAAGGTTCACTGAGGAAATTAGCTCCCCCACCTTAACTTGTACATGCAGAACCCTCCCCCACCACAGTGGCTGGAATGGTCAAATAAATTTCTGAGATTCAGACAAATCAGAGTAAATGAATCCTCATTTCTCCAAAATCCTGGAAAATTTGTTAACTCATATGGCATTTTAAGATCTACAAAATGAAAGGTTTCAAGGCTTATGCTTGAAAAAAAAAAATCACAACTTTCAAAAACCACTATACACTAACACACTTTCAAGACATTAAGAAAACACTCTCATGTTCTTTCAAATTGCATATAACTGGCTGTCACTTTTTTTAAAAAACCCTCCTCAGGAGTCACCTGAGAGGATTTATGAGAGATGGGCCTATCCAGCATTATACAGGGAATTTCACAGTAATCAGCACAGTCTGAGAGGTAATGGGATGAACTTTGCTTCTCCAAACACTGTATTTTGAAATCTCTGACACAGATGTGTCCGTACCTAGCTAGTTGTGCTCTAAAACTGGAGCCTGCACTCAGATAGCCACAGGTTGTGGATCACTCTAGGAAGTTAGCAGAGTGACAGAGATTGATAATCAGCTTCTGGAAGAGCAAGGTCATGAATCAGCTCACACTGAGTGAACCCTACACACGTTGAAAACCTTTCACTAGCGATACCAAGCTGAAAGCTGTCACTGAAACGTGTTATCTTTGCAGAAGGCTGTCAAGCGTTGCAAATCAAGGAGAAAACTGGATCAGAGAGCCCAGTGCATTGCCTCTGGCAGGCTTCTAGAAACTCAAGTAGCACTGCATTCCATGCACTGATTAAACTACTGGACCAAAGTTCTCGGCTGCTTATATTCAGATGATCTCAAAAGGAATCTTTCATATGCATATATACACATGGAACATAAGGAAAGACCACTGAAGACCATGGATTGTAACAACAGGCACACAATGTCTGCTGAGGGCTAGGAAGAGGGATGACAAGGAGTGGACAAATAGCACAGCTGTCCCTGGTGCAGCTAAACAAAGGGGGAAATACAGAACAGAAGACAGTAGGTAACCTGCTATAAGACAGGAAGGAGAAAGGTTCTTGGGGTTATATGAAAAAGAGCACAGAGCCAGTCTAAGTGAGAAGCAATTGTATGAAGAAGCCAGGCCAACTCAGAGCAATCAGCAGTGAGTAATCTCCAACAGATGCTACTCTGGGCAAAGAAAATGGATCCCAAGAGCTGTTCCAGCACCAGCAGGGTTTAAAGGAAAGGCAATTGTAAGGTGAAGCAAGCAGGTACCAAAAGGCTGAAGGTGAGTGAGAGAAAGTATGAGAGAGCAAGAGAAATGAGTTTTAATGGGTAAAATTCTAAGTAGATAAAAACCAAGATATGAAAATCTTTAGGCATCAACATGAGCCCACGCAGCAGTTAGCAGGGCTACAATATTGGCTTCCCATTAGAGATGTAAAAAGATGCTGCTACATATTCATGACTCCCCGAGTGACAAGTGGGCAAGGAGAGGAAGGATCAAACTGCTGATCTGATATACAAAGGGTAAGAGAGCTCATCTGCAGTCTGACAGAGTAAGAAAATATGACCAAATAACATCCAAAGGAAGGTAAGTATTTTATCTCCTTATGTCTCTTTGGTCCAGTGCTATTAGAATATGGTAGCCACTACCTATATGCAGCTACTGAGTTTGGAAACGGGCCCAGTACAACTGAGAGACTGACTGAATTTTCACATTTTTAAATTTTATTGAACATTTAAATCTAAATAAAAACCATATGACTAGTGGCCACCATATTGATAGGTTTCCAGAAACACCATTCTATGCACCTTACACCTATCAATTCATTGATGCATAACAACCTTAAGAGACTGATACTGTTTTATTATCTACATTTTACATATTTTTAAAAACTGAGGCACAGAATGGTTAAGTAAATTTCCCAAGGTCACACACACACAGCTGCTTATCAAAGTAACAGCTGATTTAGGTACCCCTTAACAATGTGCACTATTTAAGGAACATGTCAAACACCCCAAAATATTTCATGTTGAGTGGTAGATAAGTAAAGAACTCTTGGTCTACCTGTTTTCCCTGTGTTTTTCATCCAGGTTTTGTTAGAAGACTCATTGTCAAAGCCATCAAGTTGCAGGTCCTGGTATTCTTCACCAACACGTGCATGATGGTCTAAAATGTCTATTGGAGACTGGTGGCGACCCCCACAGCTGACACTAGATGTGACCCAGTGCTCAGGACCATAGACACCTGTGGAGAGAAAGCAACACTCAGTCCTCGTGGGTAAGGGTCAGGGAGGGAACCAACAAGATGTAGGAAGCCAAGTGCCACATGTTCTCACATACATTTTCCAAGGTGTTCCCATTACAAAGAGGTCAGCACAATTCCAGAAATTATGGATGAAAGCCATTTGCTTGGTGTGGCGAGATCTCAGAAAAGGCACATTACTTCATATAGTTTTGCTTACTGATTTGCAGTCAAACTATTTGCTAACTTAGTCTTTAATCAGATTCAGGGAGTCATGCAGGACGGTTAACAGAGTTGTTGACATTTCTGAAAACTATTAAATAAGTTCCTTAAAATGAGCAGAACATTCACTCACAAGAAAGTGTCTAAATCAATTCAGCATGTTTTGTTATGGTGAATAATATCCTAAATACAATTTTCTCCTTAGCTCTCAGAAATCTATAAATAGGAAAAGGAGAAAATGAAAATGAAAAGCAAAATAATAATAATAATAATAAAGTGACTAAAATCAATATAAATGAGGGAGGTAACCAGGCAGGGTTACCTTTGACTAATTGCAAAAGACTTCTCAATTGGGTGACAGTCTGTACTCTTGGATAGTAAGCCACTAACCTCTCCTTTTCAATCCCTCTCTCTCACAGGAGACAGAAGGATAAAGTTACCTTCACAATGAATTTACCACTCATATAAACAAAAACTTTTGGGAGAACATCCACCACAGAAATAAAGGAAAAAGTGCACGAAGTGCAACCACGACACGTCATTCTAACAGGTTCCAATAAGACCTAAGCACAGAAGGCCCAGTGCATTTCCTTTTCTGCCCCATTTGGAAAGAAATTACTAGGGGCAAAGTGTGTTAAGTGGATAAAAATCCCTTAGAACTTCTTGAATCCTACTTTTAACCTTGTTGACATAAAGCAAGAAAGAAACAATCTCAGATTAAAAGATTAGGATGCATCCCTTTTCTGAGAACTAGACATAGAATAAGTGTAAACATTACAATTTTTAGAAGACAAAACACAGACCTCAGTCAGGAAAGTTTAGTGTGTGAATACATACACAAACCTATCTCCTTGGGTATTTAGTTTTACAATTCTTCATATACCAGACGAAGTGATCTTAGAAGATCAATCCACTCATCTACTAGAAAGTAATGTTTTAGTGTGTGTGTGTGTGTGTGTGTGTGTGTAAAAAGCCATCTAGAAATCTGCTAGTGTAATAAAATTATAGTCAATGGGAAAAAACACTATAAGGCATGGTAAAATAAATCCAAACACCTATGACTCCAAAGAAATAACAGGAAACCATTCTTTGTAAAAACACAAATAACTGGTAATTATCTACCCCTCCCAAAAAATACTCTGCAGTGTCGGGAAAGTATTTGCCATTCATATTACCCCTCATAACCTTCCAGGGGTGGGTGAAATGTAATTTAGCACTCTATAAAACTATGATCAGGGTTGGAACTACTGGGATTCATTTATTCACTGGTAACAATCTGAAGATTTAAGCTGACTACATGCCTGCTTTCACACTTCCACCCAATATACGTTCAAGTGCAATTTTAATTGAAACTGATCTTCCACTTCAGATTTTAAATTAATTCTTCTTTGGAGAGCTTCATGCTCCACACACCCTTGCCTTGCAAAAACCCCTGTGTCATTAGTGGAGGAAATAGAAGACTTTTCTCAAGTCCACAGGTATTGATTACCTATTCTCAAATCGAACCACTGTGGCCATTCCACACTATATAAATCTTTCTGGTGTTAAGACACTTTGTAAAAGGATTCAGAATTATGTCATTAATCATTTGCAGTTACACAAAGTCTCACAGTATTGAATGCTTTGTTTTTCAGAACTTTGAATAAATGTTCCTAAGTAAAAAACACAACACCAAATAAAGACTGTAGTTAACTTAAGCCTAGCTTGGAGGGAAAAGAACAATCAGCAATAAGCCTTCCTCTCTGGGGTATGACATTGCCCATCAAAAGTAAGAAGGACAGGTCACTTTTCTTTTACTTTGCTCTGACTGACTCTTTCTTACAATGAGCAGGTAGCTTGGTTTCGGTAGCTTGATCATTGGAAATGGCTCACCAGCTCTTGACACCGCCACTTCAGTACAAACCCAGGGTGCTTTGGGATGCCAAAAGTAATTTCCCATAGTCCTGTTAAAAGGTTAGCAGGAATGAGATCTGAATGGAGACATCCTAAGAATCTAACGGGGTTCTCATTTATCCTATGATGAAGAATATTTTCTTTTTTAAATCATGAAATAAATGTATCTAAAATCCCTGGCTGCAGGCTGGATCTCAATGAAAACGTTCCTTTGGCAAGGATGAACAGAGGTTCAGTGCTAGGCTGGCACAGGCTTCTTGTTTTGTTTGAGCCTCATGTGTTATTATGTTTTATGTTGTGGAGTCCTAAAAATCTGTCTTCCCTACTACGATTAAACTCTATGAGGCAGGTATCTTTCTCTGTCTCATTCAGTAAGTCCACAAAATATATTTTTGGATGCAAATAAATGAAATAGACAAAGAGATTAAAGAGTGGTAGAGTTCAACTTTCTAATGACACTATGCATGTTCTCTGTCATGATTTAATTCAAATTTTAAATATCTATCTGCTAACTCCTTGGTAAGTCTTCTTCATTTCTCTGATCTCAAGAGCCAAGATGCCAATTTCAGAAGTAAACAGTCCTTTTCTTTGCTAATACATTCAATTAGTCTGAACTGTGACAAACTAAGAGAGCTTTGACTATGTGATCTACACAAACAAATCTTCATGTAAATTTAACAGGCTGACCAAGGACAACTGGTTTTTTAAGCTATGGGGCAACAGAACCTTTGCTTTCATTGCCTTCTGTGAAAAATGACTATTTTCAAACCTCTTATTTTTTTCTGTGACTTAACAAACTTTCCCTATTGAAAGAGGTCATCTGAGGAGGAAATTTAGTCTCATGAACAAGCCATCATCATCTCCCTTTAAATAGTGAGTCAACGCTTGCTCATGACCAGACACAGTGCTGAGAGAGAAATGGGCGCAAGCGATCAGGGCTGTCCTGGTTCCCAGGGTTCCCTTAGTCAACTTAAACTGCTTGAAGATCAGCTTCTTTCCCAGTACAACAGTACTCACATCAAAGGGTGGTTGTGCCAGCAAAAACCCTTGTTCCTTCCTATTATGGCTTATACTCTCTCTTTAACAAAATTAGAGATAAGGGCAAAATAGTTTCTGCTGGGTATCAAGGGGGTGGGGGGAGAGGGAGGGGGCGGAATGGGTGTAAGGGAGGGGGTTGGGGCAGGGGGGAGAAATGACCCAAGCCTTGTATGCACATATGAATAATAAATAAATAAAATAAAATTTTAAAAAAAGGGTGGTTGTGTGGACTCTGAGATAACCCATGTGAAGTACTTAGAAAAATATCAGAAAATGAAAGCTCAGTAAGTGCAGGCTGCTATGACTACTCCCTTTGTTGCTGAGTTACAAAATGTGTAGCAAGCTGTCAAGAAACTCTACCATGGAGGAAACAGCAAGGTGCACTCAAGTATTTCATGCAATGCAAAGAGAAAAGAGCCTCCTCTCTCCTCACACAAGACTTCAAGAGGAGGAGACACTTGGGTGGCATCACCCTTAAGGCCCTGGTCACCTGAAACAGGTTTTTGACTTGGGAAGAGACCAAGCTTTAAAACAGTTAACACCTCTAAGAGTGGGACTTTACTCCAGCTTTAGCTGAGTTCAGTGAGTTGCTTGACAATAATTAATAAGGGAATGATGAAAACAGAAACTTCACAGCAGAGACACTTGGGAAAGATATGACAGCCAAGTGAAGACAGTTAATGTCACCTGTGATAACATGGCAACCAAGGACATCCTGACTGGATGAATGGCACATCATCTCTGTTGTATGCTGTGCAAACTTTCATAAGCTCTAGTCTAAATCATGAGGAATACATTATGAACTCAAACTGAGGAACAACTTACAAAATATATGACCTAAAATGTCAAGGTCATAAAAAACAAGGACAGTGTAAAACACTGTCACAGACCAGAGAAGGCTAAAGAATCAAGACAATCAATACTGAGTAGCAGAGGCAACACTGGGAATTCAGTGGGAAAAGTCACGAAATCTCTGAGTTCAATTTGAAATTCAATTAATAGTAATGCACCAAGATTGGCTTCTTACATTGTCTCAGACAAAAGATCAACCATTAGACCCAAAAATGAAAAGAATTATTTATGAAATTTCAGAGAAAGCAAATAAAATCAAAGTTCTGTTAAATGGATCTTCCATTTAATATCCAGATTTTACCAGGTTTACTGATATGAACTTGGTTGGGGGAGAATGGTCCATGGCATACAGATGGACACTGATTTAGTGTGTTGGGATGCTTCTCACAGCCTTTCTGCAAGAAAGGAATTTATACAGAGCAAAGGAGAAAAGCAAACTGGGCTAAAGAAAAACCTAGCAAGCTTATAGGTGATATTTCATTATTGAAGGTTGTATAAAACTCTTGTAACATATAAAGTTGGAGAAATGCACCTTTAAAATTGTAGTTAAGAAACAGCATCATTAGCTTAATTTATGACTCGTTTATGCCTTGAAATAACCCACTTTTCCTCCTCAGTGTACCATTAACCAGTCACTATATTTTTCGCATTTTGTGATGTTAACAATTCAGGGGACTAGCATCAGGAAGACGAATTTCTACAGTATGGAGGATAAATCACCAACTGGAGATTAATTCCAACTGGCCTGATTAAGGCAGACAGAATTCCCTACGTGAAAATAATGGCAAATACTGTAAATCCTGGCTCAGGTCTAAAAGCCTATTTGATATTCACTGTTTCTTTTTTAGGTAGATTTAGCCCAAAGAACATGGTCCAGATGTATCAATTATAAACTAATACTAGTTATCCTATTCAAACAGAAAATCAAATAAAGACTTGAGAGAAGAATTTTAATTTGGCCCCACATCCACTCTTACTCATACCAGAAACACTACTTAAAAGTCCAGATAAAAACAAACAAAAGTAGTAATCAACAAGGCTTCTCTACAATTTAATCAAATAGTTACACTTCAACGTAGGTCTTTTCATAACTGACCTGAGAAAAAGTTGTACTTTCACAGCATATAAATCATACTTTTGTCTAAAAGAAAGGGATTTTTAAATGCTTAGCTGTGAGTTGTATTCCAAACAATACTTTCTTTAAATACGTAAGAGGTCTTACCCTGAAAATAAGCATGCCCTCTGAATTTGGTTCACCACAATAGATTCAAATAATGGTTTCTGTTCACTAATGAAAAGTCATTAAAAAAAATGAATTCTGTCTAAATCTAATTAAAAACAAAAATAATATTCATGTTATATGCTGTTTCTAGTCAAATATGCTTATTAATGCCCCCTTCAAGGAACTTTTATGGAAAGTATTACCTAGATCTCCGCATATTGGTGTCTTTTTTACACCAAGAACAACAATCTAAAAATATGTGTATTCCATTTTACCTAGTAATATAATTAATGCTTTTCCACCCAATCTAATACACATCTTTATCCCATTTTTTAATTAAAAACTTTATGGGATTCAGCTACAATTCCTTTGCATATACCAACACTAGTACCTTAATTACACTTTATGCATTTATTATTATACATATGAAAAATGGGAAAAGTGCTAAAAAGCATTCATATTGCTCTCCACTGTTTTTACTTTATTAATGCATAATTATGAAATTGTTTAACTTTGTTACTAGAAATATGCTAATTTTTAAGCCAGTCAAGCAAATATAGTTACCTTTCAGATATAATAAAGTATGCTCATAAATTTTTAGCTTTTACATTATAGGTGTAAACACTTTATTCTTCCACTTTCCATCAAATGATGTGCTCTAAGAGAACTCTCAGTAACTATCTCTCAGTAACTAGTCATAACACCAGAAATAATGCCAGACAATAGCACCAGAAATAAGACTTTGTTAATTTTTTAAATATCAATTATTATTTTACTGATTTCCCAGGATGCCTATTTTAATCCTAAAAGTTAAAATTAATTTCAGGACCATCAAACCTGACCACTGCCACATTCAACCAGGAATAGAAAGAGCAAAGATGTGACATGACTGTCACAATGACTCTCTAACAGGTGACACCACCTGCCCCGATGGCATGTTTTACGGACATTGAACAAGGATGTAGTCTTCACAAATCATACACTCTCAGTTATTTGAAGCTAATATATGAGTCAAAGTTCGTCTAGGAGCAAGTCTTGTTGCCTAGCATTCTTTTGCTCTCTATGCAACGTGACTTTCTTAGTCAGAGTCTTTAAAACTGGGGGACCCAGAGCTAATTGTACAATGAAGGTGTGTCTGGAGCCTATTTTACTGTTTTGAAGAGTGACGATGTTATAAAGAGTGATGATGGCAATACAGGCAACCCAATGGTCTCAGTTACACACCCAGAGGCTGCGGGAGAGCTCAGGAGCAGTTGGTTGGTTAGTGATGTCTGTATGGGTTTAAGAGAGGAATAACAAAAGCGACAGCATGAACCCACATTCAATTCACATACCAGAGGGTTCTGATGGTCCTTCAAGGGTACACTGTCTCTAATGATTCATATTTAGATATATCTCAGATGAAAAGTATTGTCTTTCTAGTTGAATCTAGCCTACATCCAAATCCTCAATAAAAACTCCTGTCATTAACTGGAGTCAATCATTCACTCAAAATCTCACTAACATGGTTTCAAACTGGGACAACTTTACTTTTGCTTCTTGTGGCTACACCAAGGAATTGGTTACAGTAAGTATGTGAGCTATGAACAAAGCCGCCACCATTTTTCCCATGTGATCCAAGCATCTTATGTGTTTAGAAAAATGGAGATAAGCTTCCTCTGGACCTGATGTTTTCAACTTTCAAGTGAGCTATACTTCAAATACTCGACACCATTTATGTGACATGGATTTGCTCTTTAAGAATTCTGATCACTCACACAAGACGTAACCACCCAAGGAATAAGGAAGTCAGACAGCAGATTGAAGCGAGCACTAGGCAACAGGGCTAGAACCTGAGTCCTAGCTTAAAGACGGAAAAAAGGCTTTGATTCACGTATTAGCCCCAAATGTCTCATAGACTATATCATTACTTATCCATGAGGACCAGACCCAATAGCAATGTCTGTCAATGGTGCAGGGAGGCAAATGGTAATATTCATGATACACACTTGCTTCTTCCACTCCCAGTTTAGACCTGAAGGTTAGAGTGGACTGTGACAGTAGTCAAGTTTATAAAAATGAAATTTCCTTATGGGTTACACCAGATTATCTTTAAAACTCCAGACACTTCTAAGTTCCTTAAGAGCACTTATGGCAATACCTAAAAGAATCAAATATATGTAAGATATTTTTGGAGAGTCACTAGTCAATCTCCAAACCCCACCACACGCATTCCTAAAATTAACCATGGGGGATGTGATTAGGATAAGAAAAGTTATTACACCAAGAGCTCATTAAACAGTAATGGGCCTATACTAAGAGCTCAATGAACACAGTTATCTACACTTTCCAGTAGGAACCACATTTAAACCCTAAGGTCTGGATTTAATGACTCTGACCCAGTTTCAGAAATGGCACACAATTGGTATTTGGCAATTAGTAGAATGGTAGACTGAGTCAGGAAACTGTGTTGGTCAAGGCCTAAACCAATTAGAAAATGGGATTTCACGGTTCAGAGAGCCTGGTTTAGGTTGGTAATAGTTTCAATGCAAGGCCCAGACTTTCCTTCAGAGTCTAGAGAGCAACCTACCTCCTATCAGGAATGGAACTAAAGAAGGAAAAGAGGACACTAACCTGAAAGCAGGATGGAATCAGCGGGAAACCAAGTTGACCAGTGCAACAAGAGGAGGAAGGAAAACGAGATACAGGTAGAGTCCTGGTCAAATTTAAATTTTATTTCTAGACTTTTCCATTTTAAGTGTCTGTATTTAAACACACTTGAATAGGCTTTCTGCTATTTGCATCTAACGATAAGGATAGAATCAGAAGGATAGTTTAAGAGGACCAATAGTTAAAAAGTATTCAGTGCTTTCCACATTCATCACTAAGACAAAAATGTCAAACTGTAAAGATAAAAATCAGGAAGGCATGCTGGATTTAATAAAAAGACAACATTGCCCTACACTCTCTGTCTTCCCATCTCTTTCTTCATCTCCTCTTTCCCTAGAAGAAAGGATAAACTTGGGTAAGGGTTTCATTTAGACAAAGAAAGGAAACAGCTCAGAGGTTCCTTGTGATAAAATTTTTGCTAACACAGGGGTCACAGGAAAGAATCCATGAAAGACTCAGTGGGAAGAGTTGCCTCTCACTAGCATCTTCTGCCTCAGACACTGCCACAGCGAGTTATCATGTGAGGAAGACTTGCTGAGAGGGCCATCAACACTTCTGCCAGGCCACAACCGCACGCCACTAAGCAAAACAAAACCAGTGCTTAAGGCCTATTTCTAACAGGGCTCGGATGGGACGTCCTGTCTTTATGGGAAAGGACTTTTCTATACCATTTTTTCTACAATCCGTATCCTACCACACATTTTAAACTGTTTGAGCTTATGAGAAATTTTAATACAAGAAAAAAGAGGGGTAATTCCCAGAGACAAGAACTTGGGATTCTTATACCAACCCACTGACACAAAGGCTGAGAGGAAAAGAACAAGAAATTAAAAACCATTTTACAATGCTCACTCACTCAGCAGCTGAGGGGCCTGGTGCGGATGCAACGTGGGACTAGAAAACACTTCACAGAGTGCAGACAGGGTGATTAACGCCTGTCCTGTGACAACTATTAAAAAAGGAATGTATGCTTCAAAATATATTAACTATTAAACACTACCCAGGGAAATGTCTAGACATAAAACGCCACATTTATGAGGTAAAGGCAAAAGAACATGATGGATTCTGTGTTTCTGTCACACTGAGACTAACTTGTACTTTTTACTATTTTCCTAAGTTTACAGGGTAAATAAGTTCCAAAATAAATACAATCTAGGAAGTAAATTAGAGGTATTTAGCAAAAGAAGTAGTGACAAAAACCAAAGGGGCCCTTTCTGGCCTTGCCATCTACTACCACAGGCCAACCACTCTATCTCTACAACTCTGCTACTTCCTCTTCCTGGTATTAAGAGCTATGGGGGAATAAGTACCATGTCAGAGAATTGCTTATTCTCAATACAGGACTATTCAACTTGAAGACGTGGTGTACGGAGTTCACCAGTCAGGTATAGAAATAAATAAGAGTTTATAATTTAAGGTAATTGTAAAAAAAAAAAAATTTAAAGAGAGATGAGAGTATGAGGCAAAAGGAAAAATCAACAATCACAGATACAGCTTTAAAACAAGTCATCTTGATTACTAAGTGATTCAGAAAGCTACTCCAAGTTTGAGAACTAAATAACTGAGTGACATTGCAGAGCAGATATCACTAGGTAAGTCATCCACTTGGAGAACACCCACTATATTCACTGAGATTCACTCTCTACATCATAATCTTCTTTGCTCCTTTCAACAACTTGTGTCATGTATGTATCAGTTTTCTTATTATACAGGTAAGAAGATTGAGGCTCAGAAGCTAAATTTGTGTTTACATAGTAAGGACAGACCTAAAAGTCAATTCCAGATCTATGCATCTAAACCATACTCTAAAACAGGGGTTTGTAAATTATATCCTACTGGCCAACTCTTGTGTTCTACATGATTTGTAAATAATGTTTTATTAGAACACAGCCATGTACACTCATTACTTAAGATCTGAGGCCAATTTCACTTATGCAACAGCAGACTTGGGTAGTTGTAAAAGAGACAAGAAAGTTAAAACATTTACCATCTGACTCTTACAAGAAATGTTTCCTTTTCCTGTCTCTAAAACATATTGGGATCCTACTTCTCAGGCAGAAATGTAACATAGGTAATATGTACATTTCAGAAGTCTATGCCCTAGCAATTCTAAAATATGTTTTTAAAACAGAATATTAAATGTCAACAGTTTTTATAATTTGAAAGAAGTGGAAATAATGTAAGTATTCATAAGAAGGGATGTCCTAAGCTAACTTAGTTCACTACACAACACTATACAATGGTCCAAAAAGTAGAGAACCTTAAAGTTCAATAAATTCCACGTGCATCAAAATATAAATGTTTAAAATAAATAAAAATGCTAGAAGCAATTGTGGGAAAATCTACAAAGTGCGGAAAGCATTTCTACATTATTACCTAAATGCCAAAGTCAGACTACACTACAAAAATCAAATACATTCTAGAATATTTCATCTCTGTTTTGCAGAAACCACTGTTAAAAAGGTTCTTGAATATGACAAGAGACAATAAAAAATCAATAAAAACACCCTATGTTGTTGGGCAAAGGATATGAATCAGTATTTTTTAAAAATTAAAATTAGTAGGAAAGATCTTTACCTACTAAATTTGTAAACATTAAGACATCCGATTACATATAATTCTCAATGATATATTCAAACAAGTAAAGAACTTTCATTTATCACTACCTGAGATTGATACAATCCTTATGGAAGGAAAATTGGTAGTCGGTATTAAAATTACAAATATATACTCCTTTACCCCTGCGGTTAGTTCTGCATTTGTGAGTGGTTCAGGTTGGTTATTGTAGTACTACCAGCAATGTTCAATCTGGAAGGGAAGGAAGGGAGCAAGAGAGGAAAGAAGGATATCGTTCTTTTAAGCAAAAATAAAATGACCTTCAAGTTCTATTCTTAAGTGAAAACCCAAGACACACATGACAAGCTGCTTGCTACTCATTTTAAAAGTGAGGAAATAGGGCTGAGTATAGTTTGGAGTGGAGTGCTTGCTTCCCTCCCAAGGGGAAGGCACTGTATTCAATACCCAGCACTGCAAAAGTGTATATAATAACTATATACACTTATCCGTATGTGCATCAAATACCTCTTCAAGCACATTTAAGACACTCTTAACACTGACAAGGGAAAAAGAAATGAGGGTGATTTTTCAGTAGTTACTCTTTTATACTCCTTGAATATTGAACCATATAAATTTATTACCTATTTAAAGTTATATTTTAAAAAGTACATACAAATTTAAAATGCAGGCAAGAGTATGTGACATGACTCGTGAAAACAAAGCTGGTTGTGGAGATGTAATTATAGATTTACATCAGAGCATGAAAAACAAAGACGATCAAAACCAAGAATGGAACAAATATAAAGGGTGGAATGAAGTTTACTAAATAATTAAGTCCATCACGTCTAGAATGAGAGTCAAAAGACACTAGCCTGATCTAGGAAGATATTTTAAAATATTTTATTTATTTAATTTTTTGCAATACTTGGGCTTTGAACTCAGAGCCTCACACTTGCTAGGCAGCACTCTACCCCTTGAGCCACTCGGCCAGCCCAGGAAGATTCTTATTTTAAGAATTCAATTTACTTTGAGAATACATGAAAAGTATTTAAGAATGCAGAAAAACACACGCCTGAAACCTGGACCTCAGAACATTCCAATGGAATCTAAACTCCTGAGGTCTTACTACATTGTGGCACACACACCTGGGGTCAAAGTTTGTTTAGGGAGAGTAAATATCCTACTCTTTGTTCGTATAAAGTACGTAGCAGATCAAATCACTACGGTATTAAGATTTCAAGGGATTAGAAAATCTATGTCTTAAGTGGCAGATGACAATAACAATAAAACAAAAAAGTGAGAGACAATGTCTTGTGGAATTATATGAGGGAGGAAAAAAAAACGCCCTCCAGCCTTTTAAATCAGATGCATATGACTATTTTAACCTAAAAATGAGATACCTCTGTGCAGTTTTTCTATCCCTGCACTCTATACCTGTTGCTTCTCTCCTCTACTGCATTTAATTTTCATTCAACATTCTGACCTCTTTCTTGGGAACAGATTTTTGTCATCCAGTTTCTGACCTGTGCCTCCAGCAACACGCCATTCTTAAACTTAATAATTCCATCTCCTTTGTCAAGTTGTTTGATAAAAAATGCTCAAAAGGCCAACTCCAAAGATAGAACTCTCCATCACAGCAAATGGTACATTATCTAGAATTCTCTAGGAAGGATTTTTCAATCTTTTATGAATTCTCATGTTTCTGTCTCAACTCTGACAACATCAAGAGCCATTTACTAAAATCCAGGTACTCCAGTCAGCTGCACTTGAAATTCTACCAGTGTTTTCAACACACTGCAGGGTTTGCAACAGAGAAAAACAAGTGACTTCCTTTGTGAAAGACCAGAACACAGTTCTCCAAGGGCAAGACACACTTTAATCTTTCTCAGCTTTGTAGATGACATCGGCCAGTGTGGGCGTTTGACAAATAAGGAGTACATGACATAAATGGGGTATGTCAGGGGGATATGACAAAGAGGAAATCATAAAAACAAAAACTGACCAACATTCTTGGTTTTTACAGGGTCTCTACGTTTGTCATCAACATAAAATGTTCGGTGAAAATCTTCACGTATTTTGAGGAGCTAAATTGATTACTGATGGAGAAGAAACAAGCTCAATGGCGAGTGTTAGAGAAAGGATGGATTTATTGTTTACTGCAAATAAAGTTGCTACCATAAAAGGATCCTAGACAAAACTATCGAAAATGTCATTTGTAAGTGAAAAATACTTTCACTTCAGGACTGAAGTGGCAGTCCACTAACGTGACTTAGGGATGACTGGGTCAGGGGGTCCCAAAAGTACTGGGTGCTATGCACTTGGGAACTTCATTAAAAAGGAAGTACAAATTGATCAGCCACCATCTGAGCACCTCCAAGAGAAAGGTCAAGGTAAATGTATTTTAAGAACAAAAACAGCCAACAATATTAAGAGTAAGCATTGAGTACTAGCTGTTACCAGGAGCTTGCACAATTCTCAAACCAACTGTAAGTCATAAACTCAGTGGTGATATCTGTTCTACAGATGAAACAGCTGAGGGTAAGAAAGTTAAAAAACCTAGGTCTCTGCCCAAGTAAACAGCTTTTAACTCTTCTCCCTCCCCATCCATTCTTTATTAACAGGTAACATTTATAGGCCTCTGATAACAGACCAAGGTCCCTAAGTTATCTTACTGGCTTCTGACAATACTATCTCCAACTTATGAATGGAGACACTGAAGCGAAGAAAAAAGTTATTTGGTATTTAGAGCATGCCAGTAAGCAAGGAGAAGAGGCAGGATTGAGCAATCAGAGGGACAGCTCCAGAACCCCCCACCCTCCGACGTGAGTATCAAGCTCCAGTCATGGCTTACATAGGTAAGTGCTTCTTGGCAGATCTGATATTAGCCACTTCCAGAGGTGAACTTCAAGTCCAATTCCATGTCCAGATCTAAAAGCAGAGCCTAGCTGTCCCACAAAGGATTTGAGAGCTTGGCCAATGCTCTAAGTTGGTGAGATGGCTCATTGGTTATCACTGACCATCATTCATCATAATCAGCAAAGAAAATATTTATAGTTACAAAAAAACTCACTAGAATTTTCAATAAAACCATGTGTTTGTAGGTGAGACACAAAAGTAGGTGGAAAAAGAAAATGAAGTTCCAAACTGCTTTTGTGTCTCGACAGATAGTCACAAAAATGACACAATGTTAAATAATTACCAGTTTTAGATCAATGCCATCAATGCTGAAATGAAGATGGAAAAAAACACTGATGGCAATATACACCAATTAACACAAGTTAGTTAAAATTTTAGATCTCTGCATACTAAGACAGCCCGCCCTGTTTAAATTTGAAGCAGCACCAACCAACATTAAAGAAGACATCCTATTACGTAACTGTGTAAATACTTGTTTACTAGAAATAAAAAGACAAAAGTTACAAGTGAAGCATGGCTCTGTAGTGTTGGTTCTGCAATTCTCCCGTAATGAGAAAAATTAAACCCAGACAAAAATTCAGGACAGTTTCAGACTAAGTTCTTGTAGAAAAGAAATTAAAAAAAAAAACTGAGGAAGGCAAAGAGAAACAAAAGGAAGACATAGAGGAGAATGGAGGAAGGGAAGAAGAGTAAGAGAAATTAGGAGGAGGAGAAAAGGGCAGATGGAAGGTGTGGTAGGAAGATGTGGTAGGAAGAAAAGGAAGAACAAGAAAGAGAAAAAGGAGAAGAGGAGATAGACATGAATAATTTTTCAAGGCACTAAACTGAAGAACCCTACCGAGCAAAATGCATTAAAAGCACTGAAAGAAAATGACGGGCACAGTGGCAAATATCCAAGATTCTGCCTACCCTGGAGGCAGAGATCATGAGGACCGAGATTCAAGGCCATCCCTGGCAAAAAGTTACCATCTCAAAAAAATAAAAAGCTGGGTGTGGTGATGCACATTCTAGGTAGACAGGAATTATAAATAGGAAGACTGCAATGCAGGGTGGCTTAGGCATACAGAGGTGAAGCAAAAAGACCTGGGGACATGGCTTAAAAGTGACTGCATAGCAAGCACAAGGTCCTCAGTTCAAACCCCAGCACTGCACAAAAAAGAGAAAAAGGAGACTGATTAGAAAGTGAAGAGCCACAGCTTCTGACTAAGCAGCTGGCACATGTATTTTCCCTTCCTGATTCTAGAACTGAACACTCAGTGAGGCAAGCACATCAAGTCCACTTTGATGGACATAGCTGGAATTCGTTAGTTCAGGAGCTCACTTCCCATGAAAATGCGTAATGATTTTTCAAAACAGTTGGATCCTGGCTTTGAAAAACAAGTGCTCTAATTAGCAAATTAGAAGTCCTTTCCTTGCAGACAAAACTGCTAATGCAGACAAAGCTTCAATGTAAAATAACCATTTTAGGAGATGCTGGACAAAGAGGAGGAAGCAAGCTGTAATCAGCTTCATTCTCTTGGCAGACTTGGGTCTCAACTCCAGAACTACTTTTTTAAGGGGAAATTTGGACCTTTCGAGTGTCTAAGAAGGGGTTGCTTTCATTTATTAGCATAAAATTTTCTCCCTAACTCCCTCCAAAAACACAAAACTCAGAAAAATGAAAAGGAAAAAGAAAAAAAGATTTGATAAAGGAACAGACATTGAAGTCTCTGGCTCTTAACTCTGCTTGCTGAGCAAGGACACCATAAACAGACTTCCAAAGCATTGTGGGTCTGAGGAAAACAATACTACTGTACTTAAAACGTACGGTGGCATTTCCATTAGGATAGACTCAGAGCTGTTCCTCACTCTGTGAGTAAGATCCAAATGAGAAGCAAATTGCAGGACACCAAGAGAAACAAATCAAACTACACCGCTGTTTGTTCATGTCACACTGAAAGCACCCATGATTCCTTCCTCAAGTGTCAGGAGGAGCATGCCCCTCTAGGGGGTCAGAACATTTTGTAAATATAAGAACTTCCTCTTTCAGGCGCAGAGCAATGAGGATATAAAGTGGTACTATTTTCTTTGACATTAAATTAGCTTCCCAAATCAGCAACACATAACACCAAATTTGAAGAAGTGACTACGATCTTCAGACATCAAGATGTTTGCTTCAGTTTTCTCTATTGCTTTGTTGGTAAATGACCAAAGAAGAAAGGAAAATTCCGTAAGAAGGGTCTTCTTCTTAACACCAAGGCATAGGCAGGAGCCAGAATATAAGAAAGGCATTTAAAATATTCAAAACCACACAGGTACCCTAAGCTGGTGAGTTAACTGAAGTTAACGGTATGAACTCAAGCAATCAGAAGCGCTATCTCACATGGTTCAAATATGCAGAGAACAGACACCATGGCTCAAAGAACTTAAGGTTTTAAGTGAAAGTGAGCTATGAGATTAATTACCCTACAAATGCTCTTGATTTCATGTTTGTTTGTTTGTTTGTTTTTGGTTTTTGAGAAAGAGGCTCACTATAGAGCCCAGGTTGGCCTTGAACTCAATCCTGGGATTACATGCCTTGAAAACCCTACAAACATTCTTTAAGGTTAACCAACTGTACGTATATATTTTCTTTGTATTATCCCTGAAAAATCTTCATCACTCTCAGGAAGTGCCACCATGATAATCTTCATTAATTCCTTTTCCCATTTTCCATTTAACAAACAAGGAAATAATTGAAGGCAGTAGTGAAGAGCCCAAAACCAACCCCACAATGACAGCGCCTCAATTACATCATGTTTGGATCTATTATGAAACCAGTCTGGCAGAAGTATCCTCTTAGACAACGGCAATGGCACTAAAATTTAACACAAATATTTTGGAGACACATCTCATAATATATATTTTAACTTTAACAATCTTCACCATGAAATCCAGTGAACTCTACAGGTGAAATTAAAGGCCCTAAGAAAGCCCAAACTAAGCACAGATAGGCTTCATATCCCGATTCTTAATGTCAAAGGGCAATGACAAACTCCCTGTCTCAACAATTGGAGGGCACCCTCATGTGATAGACAACAGAGTTCTAAAATTGACAGGCAAAGACCATTCCACAAGGAAAATGGTTTTGACAAGGAGCGAATGCAATAATACACCCAAGATTATAAACTTCATCATTCCATAGATGTTTGATAAACTACATCTTTTTACACTTAAGAGTTCAGACAATTTCATTAGCAAGTATAGTGCTTGATTTATGATCAGAAGGCATCAACCACGTAGCTTAGTATCTGCAGCAATTATATGAATAACAGGTTATTGTGAGGATTTTCTCCATGCTATGACTCAACTTCCAAAAAGGAATACTTTATATACTTTAACATGTATTTTCTCCAACCTCTAGTTCCATACGAAAGACAGAGAGCTTATATGTAAAATTAGTCACATATCATTTATTATTCTTTAAAATGCTTGTTTTACATGATTATTAGAAAAAAACCTAAAGGCCATTAGTATATATGGAAACACATATTTATTAAGAAGGACACATAGAACCTTTGGATTATATATAGATCCATTCATCCATGTTTAAAAGCATCCATTCTCTTTGGTCCAGAGATTCCACTTTAAAGGTTAGACAGACATGGCCATCTTACCCAACAAGGAAAGCACTTGTCTAAATTAGCTAAATTTATCATCTGTGTTTAGCAATCATTAAGTGCACTAAATCTGAAAGAATGTTAATAATTATATCATTAGCCTTTTTTTCCTTTTAGCTATACCTTTCCTTCCCAGAAAAGAAATGAATTTAGACGTCTAAAATGCTGCTGATATAAGACGTAGGGTGATGCATCACCAACATCTGAAATGAGTTTGAGACCATTCCTATGCTGGGTTAATATTTCTTACTACTTCTGACAAGTAGAAAAGAGATTAGGGAACTGAAAAGGTTGAGATGAATCAAAAGGCTTGCTGATAAAAAGAGTAATAATAAAATTTCTCTAATGGAAGTTTTTAACACTCCACTCTCCCTAGATGTTTTTAAAAAAGACTTTACAATTCAATGCAAGAGATCACATCATACACATCCAGAAGCCACTATGACAGACCATCTTCCTGCCAGGAATATGGAGGGTGGTCAGTCCTGTGATACCTTGGATAAGCCCTGTGTAGCGGCTTACAATGCCAAGGATAGGCCTGTATTCCACATGACAGGTTCACACCGAAACAAAAGTTTTCCTTCTTCAAAAACTCCTCTTTGAGCCCTCATTCCACTTTAATTTATTCTGTCGTAAGAATACAGAAAACTGTTTTCTTCCCCCGGGACCACTAATCCCACTGATTCCCTTGAACGAGTTTGAGTCTGCATTGTTTGTGACAACTCCTACCTTCCACAAGCCCAACCACGAGTTTTATGGCATCCCCCAAAAAAGAATGAGAGAACTTTGACCATGGATCTCCCCAAAGTGGCCTGAGCGTGATGTGTTTTCCATACCAATGTTGAATCAAGACAACCCATGCAACTCTACACAGTAGTGACTGACTTCAACATAGAATTCAAGAGCACCTGTCAATTTTACTCCCCCTTATTTCCCCTGAGGGTAGCAAAACTGTCTACCCTCAGTACCCCCAAAAAAATCTTTCTTAAAATTGATAATGTGAAAAAAAACCCTAATAAATGAAAGAATACCAAGTCATTGGGCTTGATCCTCTCAACACATGCTTTTCATATGGAATTCAAGTGACATTAGAAATACTGAATCCCTACAATACAATTCTACTGGTGTCACCAGAAGACAACTTCACAGCAGCACATGCAACTTGAAACAAGGGTTTGGTTCATAGACCATCACCATGACACCTGAAACAATACTCCCAAGAAAGGAGAGGTACTGTGCCTTCTTCATATTCCTCATTCACCTCTCATCATGATGACTCATTAACAGCCCCAGTCTCAGCTGTCTCAGGTAAATGTCTCATCCATGAATTGCTGGTGGCTCCCTGTTTACAGCACTGCCTGCTGTGCACACAAGTAATTAACCTGCAATGGTCCACTGGCTCAGAAACATTCCATAGCATCAAAACACTGGCCAGGAGGTAGTTAAGCATGCAAGGAGATAACCAAATATCCCATGTCCAGTGTCAGTCAATATGGAAGACTTTGTTAATGTGCAAGTGATATGTTAGGTGGAGAAGCATGGTAACTAGCACTGAAATCTCCTTCCTTTGCACTCTATTAATTTGGATCCTGTGGTAACGCAGATGGAACTAGAAGGAACACTTGCTCTTATGACGTGGAAGACAGGTTTTCTTTGAGAGTCTGGAAAATAAACCCACGTGGAATAGGTTCAACTTGATCAGTTCAAAAAAGAAAAGATATCATGCACATAATAGTGCTAAAGACCCTGAATACCGAAGCCAGGCAACTGAATCCCACAATGGGTACACGCTACATAAGTGGCCTTGCACAACTCACCTCAACTCTATGCCCCGTACTTTCTTTACTTATAAAATGGGGTGCGTACATAGGTACTATGTGCCTAACTCACAGTACTACATAAGGGTAGGTGCTTTAGATGATGCACTGCAAACAACATAATACATTTTAGCAATGAGCTAGAATTACTTAGACCATTATCATCACCTAAGGCTGATCACACAGTAGGACTATGATAAATTCCCACAGAACAACTCAATGACCGAACACACCTAGAGCTATTTTTACAGGTACTTTAGAAGGACACACTGAAATAACTCATGCTTGTTAATTATCAGTCCACCCCAAAGACTTTAACGTAACACTGGGACTATTCTCACTTCTTTATGAACTACACAATTATTTCATTTTAGTTGGGCTTTTTCTTTCTTTTGTAAAAAGGGAACGCTGAATAATTCAGAGAGAAACTCATCTATACCGCATTCCCTGTACAATTCTAGGTCAGTGAGATGATACGTGATCAAATGACAATGGTGTGGGTTGGGACTACCCAGCAACTCATCAAAAAGGCTTAAAAAACAGCAGTGAGAACAAAGCCTGAAGCTCCGGCTGAGCCATGCATGTAAAGCCAAAATACAACATGGACTGACAAAGAACTACAATAAAGAGAGGAAAAAGAGGACCAAGGCAATAAAGACAAGGAGATTGGCATGAACAGACAATTATTGTCTTTACAGGTGCCTGGAGACACACAGAAGAGGTTGCATCAAGTTCACTTCCAGGGAAGAGCAGTTCAACAATTTGGAATTCAACAGTGTTTGATGTAGGGTTTTGATGTTGAATGAACATTTTGCTCTGGCAGCAGAGTGTGTGTTTGTGGGAGGTGGGAGAGCTGTCAGTAACTCGTAACCTCACAGGAAACAAATGGTCACTGAGACAATGATGTGCTTGACAGGACACAAAGGAAGAAGCTAGCTACGAAATATTCCCAGTGTGGAAGGAGGGATCACCTTTTTCATGCCATTTCCTGCTCCATTCACAAATTTCTACTTCTGTGAAGATTACCAATTTTAAATTAAGTCATGGTTTATATTATAAAGCCATATTACTAATGTGTTTGGGCTGGCCGCCAAACCATGTTAGAATAAAACTTACATTCCTGAAAAGTTAACATTTTATATATCCTGGCCTCAGCCTACTGAAGAAAATTTCACACAGGACCTGCAACTCTTGTTTACTGTAATGCAGTCTCTATTCTGGCTGGTTCTGTGAGCCCTAGATAGACTAAATGAGCACCTGTTTCTAAGGTATTGTAAAGAATGCCTTCTTAAAGGACATACGGAATCACAGCACTCTTGATCATTCTCTCTTCTCTCCATCCCCAAACTATAATATGAGCACCAAAAAAAAGCAAAGATCTTGCCAAATAGTTAGTTCTCAGAGGTATCCACCTTCTAGAACAGTCCCTGATACATACAAAGCATCAAAATCCACTTACTGAAAATGTGACTCATCTAATTTATAATACATAATACCCATGATTAATGTGTGATTAAATATATGGCTTATTGATTATATAATAAATAAGGTCCCCATTTTTTAACCATGCTTCCTGAAGTGTTCATTTGTTCTTCAGAAAAAGCTTGATAAATCTGATCATGGATATGAAAAATGAACCTTAACACTAAGGAGAAGCTTCCTATATCCAAACCACTTAACTCTCCCCCTATTTTTCTTTATACTCATTTTATCGATGAGAAAATTTGCACTCAAAGAACTGATAGATACTTCCCCAAACCATGAAATTTTAGAAACAAAATTAAGATTTTTGCAACCAGGTACCTTTGATTCTAAATCCCAGTTTTCTAGTGTGCTTAAGGAATAAAATTAATACACTCATTTTTAGACAGTCTACTATCCTTGACTTTTCTTGAGGGTCAACACAGCTGTCAAAAGTCTTCCCACAATGCTAACCATACACTTAGAGACATGTCCCTCTCACCATGTATTTCTACTCAGGCTTAGAGGGGCTTAAAGGACTTAAAAGGAGCTTAAGGTGTCAGATCTGTTGAGGCAGAACAAAAATCAACACATGTATGAGGCAACCCTGCAATTCTTAAGTGCCCAGACAAAAATATCTCCAGGCACCAGGGAGGCTGAATTAACTCAGTGAGAAGAGCTACATGTAAGGCAGCAAGGAAGGGCAGGGACTGTGGAGAAATTCGAAGCAGGAGTTCAGTGTGAAATAGCTACTCAATTCTAGTCACATTGTCACCTCCTAAAGGACCTGGAGCAGTTTCTGTAACCAGGCCAGATATTCTCATTTAAGAGAATATCATTAAGAATTATCATTCTTAATTTCATTAAGAAATGGGCATGTGAACTAAACAGAACTTTCTCAAAAGAAGAAATTCAAATGGCCAGAAAACACATGAAAAAATGCTCACCATCTCTATCAATAAAGGAAATGCAAATTAAAACCACACTAAGATTCCACCTCACCCCTGTTAGAATAGCCATCATCAGCAACACCACCAACAACAGGTGTTGGCGAGGATGCGGGGAAAAAGGAACCCTCTTACACTGTTGGTGGGAATGGAGACTAGTACAACCACTCTGGAAAAAAATTTGGAGGCTACTTAAAAAGCTGGACATCGATCTACCATTTGATCCAGCAATACCACTCTTGGGGATATACCCAAAAGACTGTTACTCCAGAGGCACCTGCACATCCATGTTTATTGCGGCACTATTCACAATAGCCAAGTTATGGAAACAGCCAAGATGCCCCAGCACTGACGAATGGATTAAGAAAATGTGGTATCTATACACAATGGAATTCTATGCAGCCATGAAGAAGAACGAAATGTTATCATTCGCTGGTAAATGGATGGAATTGGAGAACATCATTCTGAGGGAGGTTAGCCTGGCCCAAAAGACCAAAAATCGTATGTTCTCCCTCATATGTGGACATTAGATCAAGGGCAAACACAACAAGGGGATTGGACTATGAGCACATAATAAAAGCGAGAGCACATAAGGGAGGGGTGAGGATAGGTAAGACACCTAAAAAACTAGCTAGCATTTGTTGCCCTTAATGCAGAGAAACTAAAGCAGATACCTTAAAGCAACTGAGGCCAATAGGAAAAGGGGACCAGGAACTAGAGAAAAGGTTAGATCAAAAAGAATTAACCTAGAAGGTAACACCCACGCACAGGAAATCAATGTGAGTCAATGCCCTGTATAGCTATCCTTATCTCAACCAGCAAAAACCCTTGTTCCTTCCTGTTATTGCTTATACTCTCTCTACAACAAAATTAGAAATAAGGGCAAAATAGTTTCTGCTGGGTATTGAGGGGGTGGGGGGGAGAGGGAGGGGACAGAGTGGGTGGTAAGGGAGGGGGTGGGGGCAGGGGGGAGAAATGAACCAAGCCTTGTATGCACATAT
Organism: Castor canadensis; assembly: GCF_047511655.1. NCBI lineage: Eukaryota > Metazoa > Chordata > Mammalia > Rodentia > Castoridae > Castor > Castor canadensis. The sequence continues at coordinate 120,121,120 of NC_133395.1, read as the reverse complement.
GAATAATAAAAGAAAAATGAAAAAAAAAAAGAGCCTGGGGGTGGAGCTGGATGGGTGTGTCAACATGCCTATCTGCTAAGTCCCAGAGAGATACTAATACTGCTATTCAACAATCACACTTAGAGAGCAGTTAATATAAAGGAAAGCAACTACTTCAGCCAATTGCTGAAATCCAGAAATGGACACACAAAGAATTGGTAAGAGATTTCAAGCAAGGCTGGGTTTTCCTAGGCTATTTTTTAGAACAGTGTACAGATCAAAGAAAGCAATAGTTCAAGACAAGCTCTCTGACCTATCTTATTTACAAAAGTAAACAAAGGAGTAGGCCACGATTATCACCAAGAAACCAGAAAGCAATCTCATCAGAATACAAAGATGAATGAATGAAATGGTTTATTTGTGCGTGATTTACCCAACCCCAAATTTTAAGAAGTTTGTATAAAACAAACATACTACCGAGGGAAATCTGTAGATAAAACTTTCCCCAACACATGATCCCTTAAAGTATCATTCAGAAACAAGAAGAAAAAGTTAAATTTGAAGCAATGAATAATACATCAATCCATGTTTATGGAATATTACCCTCCCTAAGATCATATTTGCAGCTGTGAGTACCTACTGATGGTCTTCCTGGTGCCACCAGGATCACGCCTAAAGGCTCTCCTGGCGAGACAAAGATGATGGTGATGATATTTATTGTGATGACAAAGCTTCTTCCCATTTTGTTGCTTATTTGCCTTTGTGTTAAAAATACCTCTATCCAAGTGAATCCCTACAAGATTCTGATTCAGACAATCTATTCTGATTCCTACCTTATAAATGAAGAATGGGTTAAATAACTTATCCAAGTTAATACAGTTGATCAGAGAAAGGACTGGTTGGTATTTAAGCAAGTCTTTAATTGTAGGACTTTTAGAAGATGAGTTACCTGAGCACAGAGGTCACAGGACAGACCATAGAAAGGGATGGCTTCCTCGTCCCACTAGAAAGTCATCTTTTTTTTAATCACTAGGTTCATGGCTGCATTAACCTACAGAAGCCTAAAACCAGATCCAGAGTCCTCTGATCCAGAAGTGAGGGCAAAAATGCCTAACTTTTGCTCATTTGAACACCTACACCTATCATATAAGGACATTATAATCCAGCATTTGGGATGCTAAAACAATGACTCTATTGGGATGTCAAGCACAGAATATTAAATTTCTGGTTCCCAAGACAGATCCCACTGATCTGTTTTACTGAAACTCAGTCTCCAGAATAGACTCCATAACTTAGATTTATGACTTGATTAAACGATGCAGAAAAACAACCCCCAAAGCTAAATGACTATATTATGTACATTATTACATTGATTGCCGGGCAACTGACTATACAAACAGGGAATTTATCATCCTGGTACAGATGGCCAAATAAAGGATTTAGTTTTAATTGCTGAAGAAGAGGCTACCAGGAGAGGTATGACAGCCAGACAATCATGGGTGAAAGAGACATTTCATAGGCCTCCTACTGTATAGCAAGTACAGAGATCCAAGGTACAGAAGGGAGAAAATTGGGGGGATGCATTCTGGAGAAAAGCACTAAGCAATTACCTACCAGAAACTTTGCAAAACATATGAATAAGAGCACGAAATAACTGAAGTGAGGAAACAAGACATGTGAGACTCTAGACAATACAGGGCAGTTAAGCTGAGCCATTACGGACCTATAAAGCTGAGTGGTGAGTGTTCCCAGCACATGGAAAAGATGAATGAAAGACATAATACAGAAGACAATGTTGAGAGGAGCACAGATGTGAAAGGAATGGACTGTATCCATCACGAAAAGGCAAAGAAGAACAAAGGTACAATGACTCCAGTATTCCATGAAGACTTCCTATATAAGCAAAGCCACTGATCAATCATGGCGGGTATAGCTGGTATGTCTGAGACGAGTAGACACACGTTTTATGAGTCTAAGAAAACTTGACAACAAAACCAGAATTGTCGCAGTCATTATTTTCCTCCATCCAAATATGGTCACTATCCAACATCTTTCAGTGGCAGAAGTGTACCACGTATGCCAATCATTTACCTCCACCAATTATTTTTCTCCATCCAAACCCACTGCTTAAAGTACTTATATGCCTGAAAGGGCGGGGGGGAAACTCTCCAAACGAGGTGATCCAATCTTGGAATGTCATCATTTTCCCAGGTTCTTGGCTACATTAATTTAGAAAGGCACTATACACAAAGAAGAATCTTGACAGGATCTCTACAGGAAACTGGAAACTGAGGGCTTAGGCTTGTAGAAGTGGAGACAATGCAGCAGCATTCCTCATCAGCCATCACTTAGTAGAAAAGAAAAATGGTATCTCTAAAAACTGACAGTGGTTTGACCATGGAACAGTGGTTCCATCTGACCACATGACAGTCAGGCAAACCATGGGACAATAACCTGGGGAATCCTACTTCTTGACCCCCTCCCTACCGAGTTCTGGCAGGATATGCTGGGCAGCTTTGCCTCCGACAGACATTGCTATACTCTGCAAATAAACTCCTGCCTTTGCCTTCAGAAACTGTGTGAATTTCTATTCTAGCCACCAAATGATCCTTGACTGATATGATGAGGGTTCAGAGGGTACTTAGACTAGAAAAATTTAACCATCCACAATTTAATAAGTAATTATCAACTGTATATTCTGTGTTTTGCAGAGTGAATCACAGATGAGAAGGCTCAATTCTGCCTCTGTAGGCTTTACCATCCAGCAGGGAAGACATCATGAAGGCAAGTTATGTAAGGGAGACTCATAAAAGAGCACAAAAGAACATCCCAGTAACTATGGAAGCATACAAGCCATGAAGAAGAACGAAATGTTATCATTCGCTGGTAAATGGATGGAATTGGAGAACATCATTCTGAGGGAGGTTAGCCTGGCCCAAAAGACCAAAAATCGTATGTTCTCCCTCATATGTGGACATTAGATCAAGGGCAAACACAACAAGGGGATTGGACTATGAGCACATGATAAAAGCGAGAGCACACAAGGGAGGGGTGAGGATAGGTAAGACACCTAAAAAACTAGCTAGCATTTGTTGCCCTTAATGCAGAGAAACTAAAGCAGATACCTTAAAGCAACTGAGGCCAATAGGAAAAGGGGACCAGGAACTAGAGAAAAGGTTAGATCAAAAAGAATTAACCTAGAAGGTAACACCCACGCACAGGAAATCAATGTGAGTCAATGCCCTGTATAGCTATCCTTATCTCAACCAGCAAAAACCCTTGTCTCTTCCTGTTATTGCTTATACTCTCTCTACAACAAAATTAGAAATAAGGGCAAAATAGTTTCTGCTGGGTATCAAGGGGATGGGGGGGAGAGAGAGGGGGTGGAGTGGGTGGTAAGGGAGGGGGTGGGGGCAGGGGGGAGAAATGAACCAAGCCTTGTATGCACATATGAATAATAAAAGAAAAAAAATTAAAAAAAAAAACTATGGAAGCATACAAAAGAGGGTGGCAATTCATTTAAACTAAGAGAATCAAGAGTGGCTTCATAGGAGAGACATCTGTCCTTATATACACATAACATCACTCCATTTGTAATCTTTCAAGAAAATGTCAAGAACATTTGTAACCAGCCCAACCATAAACAGTAAAGTCTACAATGGTTTACTTGGGGGACTAGAAAGGGTATCCAATAAACCACCAAAATACATCAATGTCATTAAGGGAAATCCTCCAAGCCAAATTACAAAAAGAAAGAACTAGAGTCACAGATTATTAACTGGATACAGACATCTGCTTTCAGATTAAGAAAGGGGTGGCCAAACCACGTAAGTGTCATTTTCTCAGCCCAAAGACTGTAACTAAGGCTTTCAGGTTGTGGGGGAGGAGGAATGAAAAAGGGGCTGCTGAGAATCAATTAAAATGGAATCACATGAAAGGGACTCTGCCTGCCTTTTATTTCAAGAGCAATAGAAAAATACCAAAATTGCCTGAAGGATGCAATGAAATTCTTTTGTTCAGAATGAGTTTCTCCTACCTTGTCATAAGAAAGCTACTGAAAGACACCAGCACCAGGAGAAGAGGTATCATAATCACCTAAATGTTCTGGTGGATAGGGAAGGATTGCCAATTACCAACACCAGAAGGCCTGTGTTCAGTGATGACATGTTTGCATGCTTTCTGTATAAATGCTTCATCCAAGTTCATAAATTTGGGGAGTGCATTATACAGCACACTGAATCATTCACCTAGATCTACACAGCCAAAGCAGCAGAGCAGATGGCAAGTGAGAAAGAAATATTGATCACCGTGAATAATTTTTACTAAAAAGCATATAAAAACTGGATTTTAAAATATTTCAAAATAATTTATTCACTGTGGTCTCACTGTTTTACATTTCTGTTTATAAATATTTACAATGTACTACCTTCATAAAATAATTATTATTCAGTGTTCACAGTAAAGAAAAAGGCATCAGAGACTGTTTGTATGTATGCCTCTACTAATCTGTGTGACAATATTTTAATTTAGCATTAATTCTCAACTGTTCCCAGTTAAACATACACAACTTTATTTGCTCTCTTTTTCAGGTGATATTTATAGACAAGCAACATGCATCACAGTACCAGTTTTTATTTGTAGTGATTTAGTGATATGAGGGAGAGATTTCAAGTTAATATTAATGTGGACTACTAACAAGTCTTCAACACAATTTGTTATGTATGTTGAACAGGTTTAACAGAAATAAAGAGAAAAATCATGGTATGACCCATACATACCATGACACATGGTGTGTTTTAAGGAGAAAAGGAACAAACTGTGATTACATTCCAGGATAGAAAACACTCATCGTGGATGTCATGTCACCTATACAAAAAAAATGCATAAATGACACCACACCCTGAAATCAAAGCATGATACTGTCACCCACACCTGAGAAGGTACAATTCTCAACATATGTATAAAAGGACTCAATACATGTTTTCATTTCAATACATCATGAGTAAGTTTTTTTTCGGGGGGGAGGGGATTCTGGGGATTGAGCCAGGGACTCATGAATGCTAAGCACAGGTTCAACCATTAAGCCAAACCCTTAGCTTTGTAATTAAGAGAGGGAGAGGGAGAGGGAGAGGGAGACCCTGTCCCACCATGCTGCTTGGGCTGGCCCCAAACTCCTGGAACTAAGTGATCTTCCTGCCTCAGTTTCCCAGGTATCAAGGGCCAGACGTGCATTCCACCAAGCCCAGAGCAATCACCTTTTGACTTCCTCCTTGTTTTCTTTCAATCTCTCATATGCACCTTCTAGATTTAGACTCTGATACATCTATTGAGTTAAATGTTGAGCAGGAATGTAAAATAGGGATTAGTAAATACATGGTCAGTCCTCCTGAATCTCTTTAATCAGACTGGGAGCTACTAGGTCCTTGTCAAATGTTATTTCAATAAATAGTGAGGTTGAGGGGAAAAGGAACTACACCTGACCCAAATAAATGATAAGAAGGTTCTAAAATGACTCTGCACATAGCTGGAATGTTACTTTCTATGACAATCTCCTTCATGGTCTCTTGACTGCAAAATGAGTATGTGAGTGTGTGATGAGTGTGTGATGAGCATGTATGGAGGTAGGTGTGTGTGTGTGTGTATTGAATGTTACAATAAATTCTTTGTGAATAATTAATGGGATGAAAATAAAAAATGAAATTGGGGAGGAAAAAGGCATACATAGTAGCTCAAAGGCCAAATGTTCTGTCTTTTCATAAATGTATTTCATTTGTACATATGTTCTTTTATTTTCAGGTAAAAGTAAGGGGATGGTACATTTGTTGTTGCTTCCAGAAATAATGAACTTGGCAATTCCACCTCTGAAATTGAAATTCTGTTCTTTAATGAGCACAACATATTATGTTGCATTACCTATTTTAGGAACAAGGAAAGAAATGGAAGGAATCTATGGCACTGCACAGTGAAGAAACAAAGCTTTTTTATTTCATTTCAAACAATATTAAAATCATCTACTGTTGAAGTAAAACTTTCCCCAAGTACATCTGTATACACACTTATATGTGTGTGTGTGTGTCTGAGAATGCTGTAAGTTCAGGGGAACAGAAAAACAATGTAAATTTTAACTCCCCAGAGTAACACAGTAGCACATTATCCTGCCAAAGTAAATTTAAGACAAGGATATTTTTAATAATGGGTGACTGTAGGGGAATTTGACATTTAGTTATAATTGAGCAGGCAGGTTTCTAGCTAGATAGTAATCCTGCTTGGGATGCAAACTTACATATAAATAGATTGAAGCCATACTTGGACTTTCATGCCATTTTATTCCTGGCTTCCAATCCATACACATTTATGTAGATGTTCATCAATTCTTCCTAAGTCCAAAAAGATACAGCCTAGCACTACAAATTGTAAATATTATTTTACAATTAAAATGAACTTGAACATCCTCAATATCAGCTAATGGCTTTTATCATCCTCTGGAAACACAAATACATTAAGATTCAATCTATGTAACATTTACTCCTCAGATGGAAAAGAAATGGTCATTTAAAACCATGTTTCTATTTAAAAACATCTAACATTCTATTTGGTCAGAAACAGTAAAGATTTCGTGTCATAGGTGAGGGTCTGAAAAAGACTAAAGCAGAAAAAGATAAGGTTCAAGGATATGACAGAGCACTGGAACAGCCAGTGATTCTTATCCACCAGCCTAAACCATAATTCCGAGAACTAAGGCCGGGGTCAGTATTAGATTAATCACTGGGCCATGCCATTATATAAGGCCATTAAATTGAAACAATACTGACATTGTAACAATATACAGGTTGACTCCATCAAAGGATTATAGAAGGTCTCTTCCTTTCCCAGGACATGTTAGGATTGCTCAAAACATGCATGCAATTCTTTCTACCTAAATTGATTTCTGTTCAAGCTTCTCCATTCCATCTGATTTGTTAAGTCCTCCACGCCACACCTTTCTGAGACGTTTTCACCTGTACAACCTGAGCTTTCTTCTTTATGCCACCAAATTCCCATAACTTCACCCCAAAATATTTCCAGTGGACCACTGCTATAACTCAGCTTCAGAAAGAATAATGATGTCATTTACGATTTTGTAAGGAATAAAGGGAAATATATTACCCAAGTCAGTATCTGAAAAATCTTCATCTTAAATTGTCCCCTTTGCTTCTCTCAAGTCCAGGCTCTTGTCTCCAAATCTGTCTGCCCAACTCATGCCATTTCTCAGGGCTGCAATAAACATCTCCCCCATGAATCACCAGAGAGCCCTAGTGCTCACTTCATTAAATAGAAAAGCTCTACAAGCCAACCCTGTCTTTATCTATCATTTTATCTTATACAGACCATCAAGGTGATAGGAGCAGATGGTATTTATAGCTCTTCCTAAGCCTGTTTTTCACCACCCTTGCCTGCCCAGCTTCCCCAAACACTAGACTGAACAGGTACATTTACCACTCCTTCCCTTCAAAGCACATCAGCAGTCAGGGTCATGAGAAATGACCGTGAAACAAGGGAAACTAACAGGGACCCCTGCTCATGTTCACACCTCAAGAATGGGCCAAGAAATTTGGGGAGTGTGGGAAGATGGGTATGGATAGGATTCAGGTGCTAAAGTGAACATAAAATGTGAAACCAAGCAAGGTATAATCAAAATTATATCCAGAAGTTTCTTTAGGAAGACAAATTGGAACATCAATCAGTCAGTCTTCTATGCAGGTTTCTAACCAAAAACTCTCTGTCCAGAGGAGTAGGAGCTGGCCTGCAAGTTGGCCGGATGTAAAAAGATCTACACTGAAATCCAGAATCATGTTAGAACATCACTTCATAAACAGATTACACTAAGTGAAAGAGCAGGAGGTTCTATCAGTCCCCCACATTTTCTCCAGTTTCTATGAGAGAACCGTATATATTATATGCACAAAGGGGTCTTTCTTTCATGACCCTCACCCACACTGAGCATTAAATAGATGAGAACAGGGAAGGAGCCAGCCCAGCCTGTCGGGAGAAGCTCTTCTACCCCACAGGACAACCCCTACAATTGTCACCCAAGTTATAGGCCAGAGACCCAAAGAAATTTGCCCCAAAAATTAAACAAAAACGTAATAGTTAAGAGCAGGAAAGTAACTTTAATTATAGCTACCATGGAAGAGCAAAAGGGACCAGTTCTGAGCTCTGTCTTGAGACACTGACATGATATCCTAGATTACATAGCAAAGGGACAGGAGAGGGGGCCAAGAAGCATACAGAGTTAATCTATAGCAATATGGCTGAACATTATCAAGATTGATCAGGCAGGGCCTTGTGGCTATAAGAAAGTCACTGCTGCCTGGGTTAGGGGTGGATTTGATTTTTTTTTTTTGGTGGAGCTGGGGTTTGAACTCGGGTCTTTGCACTCACAGGCACTCTACCACTTGAGCCACAGCTCCAGATTGGATTCTTGACAAAAGATGTTTATTCATCAGATCTGTTGTTCCTACAATCCAAGACTGACTGCAGGAAAGACCAATGGAAAGCAAAAAAGACAGATGCAAAAAGGAGGCTGAGATGACAAGTTTTTATCCTGCCTTTAATTACCCATAGAAATTTGCAGGCCCAAGGGAAGAGTCGGTGCTTTCAGCAAAAGCATCCTCTCTAAGTCCCTGTTGCACAACCACATTCATTACGCCACTTGGCTACCATTTTGAAAGCCAACATTAATTCACAGGGAGCCCTTAGGTCAACCTCTACAAGTGCTGCTTGGCATACCAAGGCGCTCCTATTCCTAGAGGCTCTCACGCTAAGAGTCCTGCCCTGGTTGGCAAAGTCCACAGGAGAAAATTAACAACACCAAGACTGACCCTCAATTGCTTTAATAATCAATCCTTTGGCCTAAATACCTCTGCCAAAACTTCTTTTCTCTGTTTTTGCCCCTTTCAAGTAATTCTTCATTGTCAGAAACACAGAAAAGGGAAGTATAGGGTGTAGGGAAAATGGCCAGGCTGTGACATCAAACGGGTTTAAAACTGACCTTTGAAGCCAGAACCAGAATCAAACAAAGGGAAGGGAGGTAGAAAGGCAAGGCAGGGAGAAGCAGGGTCCAAGCACAGTCAGCTGTAGGCGTAGACCTAGCAGGGGAAATTGGGGGCGGGGGTGGAAGGCAGGAGTCTGACACGGTCACACACCCATTTTGTTTTGTCCCAGTGGCACAGGAGTTTGAACTCAGGGCCTTGCCAATGCTACACAGGGGCATTAACATTCGAGTCATGTCCCCAAGTCCTCATCCCATTTTCAAAAGGTCTTCCAGATTTCCAGGCAGACACCTATGGAGGAACAAAAGAGTAAACATGGAGAGATACTCAGAATCTTCTAGAGACATCAAGGCTAGCGATTATGAATGAATGAGGTAGTGAGCAAGGCAAGGATACAAAGAATGAATTCAAGAGGCCATGGAAAAACTGGTATGAGCTAATACAGAGGAACATATGATTAATACAGAAAAAGGAAGAGAGGGGCCTCAGGGTTAAGGTTCATGCAAATAGAAATTTCGTTTTTGCCACTAATTGGGACAGGAAGGAATGGAAGAGGAACAGGTAGGATGTAAGGAAGCGGGAAAGGGATGTAAGTAAGGAAGGAATGGAAGAGGAACAGGTAGGAAGTAAGGAAGTGGGAAGCATGGTTTTAAGGTACTTTGAGAATCCCTAATGTCAATCAACTAGGCATACAGGCCTTAAGCTCAAACAGGGAACTCTTGTCAGAAATATCAACGTAAGAGAGCTCTTGAGACATATGGTAATTTTTGTTCTTATGAGGCTGCCTGGAAGACAGTATAGAGAGAGAGTAAAGAAGGGGCATCCAAGATGGTCCTTAGAAGAATTACCCATAGATAACGAATTTGATGAATGATAATGATGTGACGACCCTTTTATCATAAACAGCCTTGATATAGTTGAAATGATGGCTTGTCATTCGCAGATTACAAACCTGAGTAGAATTCTCCATCACTGCTTAAAAATAAAATTGCTCCCAAAGACATCAGGTACCATGGTGGTCCTATGTGATCAGCAGTGATTTCCTGGGATCCTCAGTAGTACAGCATCCTAGGCCTTCTCAGCATACACCTCATTCCACATCTCAGGTTTGAGCAATACTGACATTCTGAGCCTACCATTCCTAGTTTGGATTTGAGTTATTTGTTAATACCAGTTAGATAAACAAGACTTCACAGAACCAATAAACAACTCCATCAGCAACAGATCACATCCTGCATGTACTTTGTACACCACTGGAAGTTACCTGATTCTTGGCAGGAAGAAATCCTTACACATCCTCCAACAAACAGTGCTTCTAGACCATCTCCCAGGAGGGCACTGAGACAGACAATGGAAGTTATATAGGAAATTAGGTGAGCTCCCTGCCCTCAGGGACACCAAGAAAGGAAATTAGAAGACATCCTGCTGCTGAATAATCCAGACCTGAACATGTAAATTCCTTCAACCATATAAAGATGAAGAATGCTGCTTAAAAAGGTTGCCTGAAGTCAGTGCATAGCCTCATGTCAAATTTACCACACTGAGTGAAGTATCAATCATTCAAAGCCAGTACAAAGACAAAGAATGATCCACCATAGGCAAAAAAAAAGACAGGAATTCTAAGTAAACTTTGAAAACAAATGTAATTATTATGAAACTAAGAATATAAAGAGATACAAATAAGCCGGTTACCAGCTCAAATTAGAATGGGAACTGAACTTCCAAATAGCTTCAGCACAGGACTCACAGAAAATGCTAGGTAGACTGGATTAGAAGTGTTGGGCTAGGGGTGCAGCCCAGTGTAAGAGAGCTTGCCAGGCATGCATGAGGCTCTGGATGCCAACTCCAGCATCAAAACAAAAAAAAAAAAAAAAAAAAAAACAAACATGACTGTCACTTCCAATTGTAGTAACTAGGAGAAGGAAATCAATCGAAAAAGGTAAAGTCTCTTATCCAATACAAGAGATATAATCAGAAGGAACTGAAAGACAGTGAAGCATCGCTAAAAAGTGTTCATAAGCACAGGTGTTATCACACAGGACACGGACTGCAATCTTTCAGAGTTGGGGGATAATCCTTGGTCCCTTGCACTACTCGGGAAAATAAATTTTTTAACCCATTCCAAGTTCTAGCAATGGAAATTCTGCAAAGACAGTTCACTAGAGGCAGGAGATGGCTTGCTTTGGAGATGCCAGGGTTCATTTACAGAAAGAATTCATCCACACAGAGGATTACTGCAATGCCTCCAGGGTTTAACCCAGAAATTCTGTTCTGCAGTCGGATAATGTTTATGAGTACAGTATGGCCATGTAGCAACTGAGCTCTCTTCCCAGTTTTGACTTCTTGTATTAATAATTTAAGACTAAGGATCTAAAAATATCCACTTTCACATTTCCTGTGGCAGGCATAAATATGGTAAAATAATTAAGAGACTTGAATCAGCCAGTTCAGCTATGAACAAGTCTTCCCATTTGAAAGAAGACTTTTTCATCCAATTGCCTGGAGCACAAGAAAAGAAAGGCAATCTTGCCCCAAAATAGCCATTCAAAAACAACCTAGAGCCAAGAATTTTCCTAAAAATATTACTAGAAATCATTTTAGGCATGGTTCCTGGCCCTAACGTTCTTCTTGGGGATTCAATCTGAAAAGGAAATTCCAAGAACTCCCAGCCCTCTCAATCTTACCACTTATATGTTTTCCTTCAGCATTTCTTTTGTTGTAGTTTTGCTTAGTGTAAAAACACAGAGCTTCAACAAATAAGACCCAATTTCTGCCCAGAAGCTCCCAGAGTCAAGCATTCAGAAAAAAGCAATTTGGAGGCACAATTGTCACCACAGAAGAATAAGACTAATTGCATGGGCACAAGAGGGAGCAAGTAAGATGGTAGCAGGTGGGAGATGGAAGAAAGCTGAGAGCAAAGAGGCACTGTCAGGGAAGAGAAAGAGTTCAGAGCAGGCGTGGTAATCATTTGAGTGCTCAGAAAGGACCTTGAAACCATGCAAAGTAGGACTGTTTCTTAGCAAAGCAAGGCCATGCAGGGATTCCTCTGGAAGAAGAGTCCTGATCACCTTTAATATGTTAACCAGATGATATGAAGTAAAGTTGACCCTCTGTGTCCTTGGGGTCCACACACACAGGTGCAATCAATCATGAATCCAAACAAAATTTTTTAAACTTCATTGTACTGAACATGAAGAAGTATTTTGTCCTTGTCATTATCTCCATGACAACTATTTGCATATATTTACATTGTGCTGGGTGTTACAAGTCATCTAGACCGGATCTTAAACTTACTGGAGGATACCTGTAGGTTACATACAAATGTTTGCAATTTTATAAAAAGGACTTAAGTATTCTCAGATTTTGCTATCTGCAACAGATCCTGGAACCAATTCTCCCTTGAAACCAAGGGACAATTGCAATGAGGGCAGTGATGAAAAGCCAAAGGGAAAAAGAAAACTAAAATAAGTAGATAAATAAACAAACACCAAACCATCACACCAATCAACAAGCAACAACAACAAAAAAAAGAACAAAACTAAAGTCTTAGGAAGTGGGGAAAAAAAAAAAGTCTTGGGTTTTACTGCCTGAATTAACAGTTACGAATCATGGAAACTTAGTTCCTGAACCCTTCTCTGTCACAAATTCCTCCATGTGAAATTAGGACAGCACCAGTTCTCAGGCAGGGGAAGTTGTGCAAAAGGTAATATACACTAGGCCATAAACCAGCAAAAACAGTGAGCAAACCCTGATTCTCCTCCATATATTTAATTCCATATATCACATCCACTTCTTCACATTTCACCCACTCTGCACACAATAAATCCTCATCCTGCCACCATCAACAAGAAGTGTATTATTTTTATTTTTCCATCTGTTCATTCAAATCCATTTTCTCTCAGTTATAAATACTTCTGCCACACCTGCTTTTGTCTTGTTTTGTTTCCTTGTTTTTTTTTCCTGTTGTTGTTTATTGTTATTGTTTTATAAGCCATCAGTTCATGCTCAAAAGAACTCAGACCTTAGAGGGGGAAAAAAGAAAAACAAACCCAGGCCACTGGTGAGACTATTTGAGTATTTCCATTAAAAACCTCCACGTGTGAAAATTCTAGGACAGTTTTTTGCTTGTATTTTTCTTACTAAGTGCCTTCCCCTCTTGTTGGAGTGCTAGTGAGTGAGCTGCGTTACTGATGGTGAAGAAGAAATGCCTTTCTCTTTCCCTGACAGCTATATTCCCACTGTGACAGAGATAATCATAGACATTAGTGGTGGTAACAAGCTCGTAGATAACCAAAGCCATGCTTCTTCCAGGGCAGGCAAAGCATCTCAAATAACACAGTATCATGACTACATTCTCAAAAGTAAATACATTAACTCTCCCACTCCCAATTAACAGAAAGGTTTACAAACACCTCCACATTTGATAAAAAAAAATATTCTAAGTACTCAGCATCAACGTCCTCTTTCCATCTTTTCCTTCCTTTCTTAATGTACCTCATGCCCTGCTCCCTTGATTGCATTCCTAGAATCAGTTGAACCCTCTGCCCTTTACTGTAGCTATAGCAACCATGTCTGGGGAACATTCTCCACTTTAGACGACCCCAACAACAGCACGAAAATGTTGTAAGCTCCACGAAGAAAAGGGCTGTAGGAATTCTGCACTCTGTTGAACCCCCATTAGAACAATGCCTAGCCATAGTAGGTGCTGGATAATTCTTTGTTGGAAGGATGAGGGAATAAATGAATGACTAGATTGCTTTTGGATCCCCCATGAAACAGGTGTGGTTCTTGCTTAGCCTGCATCAATTCCTCTCTTTCCAAGAATGTACTCAGATTTCCTTTCTGGAAACTAGTTCTCAAGCAATATTCAGTCTTTCTAAAAGGCAAGCCAAGTGTTACAAGCTCCTGTGAAACTGGAAGTAGGCAGAAATCCAGACCTAACAATTAGACAAACATGTCACTCTGGATGCAGAGTGACTGGCCCAGAGATAGGTCCTTTCTAAGAAATTTTAGGGCAAGGAGCTCTTACTCAAATGACATTGCAAACACTAAGGACGATTTAAACTTTGTGATGCTGGAGACTACCACGTGGAAAGGGCTGGCCTAGAAAGGAAGCCAACTCAGGCAGACACCTGCAACTATAGCCAAACAGAGAGCCACAACCAGTCCAACCTGTTCAGTTACTTCAATAAATTTGAGTTTTTATTTCTGTCCAATTCTCCTGAATATTCTGTTGCATGCCCCAGACCTGTTCCTAATGACCAGGTACACATTCATCTTCACCTTCATCGGGACAAACTGCAGGGCCTCAGATTTGCTCTACAAGTCTGGCATTTCTTCCACAAGTGGCATTGTATCTTGATCTGTCATTTCCATGGTGCCAAGGCATTGGTCAAAACCACTGCTGCTGAAATGAATCCTTCCCTGTACCACTACGTATTTGCTATGCATAATTCCTCACATATAAATGCAGCACGGTCCTTTCCACTCTAAGGCCATTTCATAACCCATTCAATTTCAGTCAATCATTTTCTACAGTTGAACACATGCTTATTGCATAGACCAACCTCAGCAAAAACCTTTAGCCCACCTTAGTTTATCTCTTTCTACAGGCCTACACATGAGCACAGGATCAAAAGCCCAAATGCAGACACGATTAAGCCGAACTAATTATCACTGCTAAGAATAGCACTGTCACCCTGGTCGATCCACTTTGGAGATTTTTACAGGCAATGAGGGCCTTTTCTCTAAAAGACTCCACTGAAAAACTGAAAGTCTTCCTTACTTAACCTCAAGCACACAGCCTCCAAGAAGAGATTTGAGCAGAACACTCTTTCCTTTATTAGAAGCTGTCATTTCTCATCATACATGTCTAAATTTGTTCAAATGTTTTCATTAATTTTCAACAATTTGGTAAAAAATGTTCCAGAAGAGAGAAGATACGGCAAAGAACTCTAATGTAAGAACAGGCTCATGTCCTACAAATTCAGTGAGCTTCAAAAGGTCTTTCAGAGTTGAAAGTAAACAGATGTCATCGAATTTCTGCAACAGAAGACAGCAGTGCCAAAATAGCACACTGATGCAGTAAGAGACACTAATTACTGAGCGCAGGTATTTTGGGCCTCTCATTTACAAAATCAAGACAGCTGAATCCACAGAAATGGAAGATCATACCTGGGCTTGGCTTACCTGTGGCTAGAACGACCCATCTGGATTCAAAAATGCTCACTGCCATTCACAGACCACAGAGGACAACTTCTGAAGGTAGAAGAAAACTCACTAGTAAACAGTCCCACAAAAAAAGCACAGAGGCCTGATGCATTCCCTTCAAAATTCATAAATTATGACCCAAGTCTTATTGAAGTCATCTTCCAAATTAAATTCTTTCCTGCTCCCTGTTCCAAACTTCTTAGGCACAGCAGGAATTAACATTTTTATTTACTATATTAAAAAACAAAAACTATGTTGTTTCTCAGATTTGACCAATTGTGATGTTACTTGCACACTGCAGTCTTGAACATATACCTGACAGACAGAAAATTTAAAACTGATTATTCATTGGGCTTTTAGCAACTGCTATGCCGGGTGGAGTGGACTTTGTAATTGTATAAGGAAGCCAAAAGGTAGGAATCCCTAGAATCACCAATTTCAGTATTATATGTAGAAGTTATACTGTGGTAAAAGAATAGAAGTAAAAGAATAATGACTGAACCAATCAATAAGCCAATCAAAATGCCTGGCTAGGCAGAGGACAGTGTATTTCAAGAGTGATGTTTAATAAATATACTGCCTGGACAAGCACTCCATGTCACAGTGTATAACTGCCATATCCACTGCAGTCCCTGTCCACTGGAGCAACAAGTTCAGTGTTTGGTCTCCATTCATAGGTCTCTGGACAGTATCTAGGCATACATTAAGTGCTCAATAAAAGGTAGCCCTGGCAGATCTTACTAATTTAGCAAAAATACTTGCACAGAGATAACAAGTTATTCATTGCAGTTCGTCATTGTGTCCCAGAATAATTCCATCTGTTCACTTAAGCCTGTTTTTGTGATTTGTAGGTACATCCTTTCTGACTCAGGTGAGTTCACACAATCTTCCAGCTGTGCCTTGATTTAAGTTTTCTTTTTAAAGACTTGAAAGTATACAAAATATCCTCATAGATTAGGAAGTTTCTGGTGCTGTGCTTACAACCTGTTGCCCAAGACTGTACCCTGTACAACATACACTGATTGGCTTAATAACCCCATACTCAACTCAGCTCTTTCCTGTCCATGTCAGGTACATTTTATAAGAAACTAGGTGAAGAAAGAAGAAAGGGTATCAGAGCCAGTGTACGGAAGTCTTTAGGACACAGACGGGACTTACATGGAATGCATTTCTTTCTCACCCTAACCAGCATAGACCTTGGGGGGCATCTCAAGAAACACCACTAATGCATGGGCAATGTCAGCCTGGGCGGTGGAGGAAGTCAGATTGCCATGTCACCCTCCCATTTGGATTCTAAAAGATTTGGACTGGGTAGATAAAATCATACCGATCAATGCTAGAACATGGGAGTAATTTAAAAACTAATAGTCAGTTCATAGCCAATCATAATATATTCTAGTGGGAAAAACTATACATTGAAATTTTTTAAAAATTTCAAAATTATGCTTTGAAAAGGCAGAGGCTGACAAATGCCCTACCCAATCTCTGGGGAACCCACAGTTTATTGCATAAGATGAGGCCTTTTGGCACTGTCCAAAAGGGAGTTTCAGCTGTGATAAAGTTATAGAATTCTGCAAACTGAGGACTTAAATTCACCTTCATTTACATGCAATCCCCAGACTTCTAATGCCATCAAACAATTGTGACCTACAAGGATGGGGCTGAAAGAAAGAAAATGCTGGCTGAAGCATGCTGTACTTACCTCCTGTATGATACCACGTGTCACAAAGATCCACCACTGCCAAACACAATTATGGAAGTCACCAGCTGTAAGATGCACCCCGAATTACAGGGACACTAATATGTGAACACTGGGCAACGGTGCCATTCAGGAGTGGTTTTGCTTTGAAGGGAACATTTGGACAAAGTCTGAAGAGAAGACATTGCCACAACAGGAAAATGTTACTAGTGGCATAGATTGGGAAGAGGTCAAACAACCATAAAGGACTTTGAATGAGAACTGTTAAAGCACGAGGCTCTGAGTTCAAATCCCTGTACTGGAAAAAAAAAAGTATAAGCCAACACAGAGTAAAACTACTTTAAAAACATTTAATAGCCAAGTGGCTTCGATGTTTTTTAAAAAGGTGGTGGGTGATGCAGTAATAATGTGGCCATTTTGTGAATCAGTGACAAAAATGGCAGCTCCGTCCCTTAACAGAAATTCCAGTGCTCTAAGACAGCCCCACCCCTACCAGAGACTACAGCGCATGCGCTAACTTCCTCAACCTCCCTCTTCTGTAAAAGCCACGCCTGGACCAGAGTCTGTGCTGTGCCATCTTTCCCCAGCCAGCCTGGCAGTTTGAGCCTGCCCTTAAACCTTGCTCTTGGATGTGAGACTTTTCTCATGAGCTTTCTTTGTGAGCGGCGTTTTTCCTAACAGTGGGTAAGTAGCCAAATATAAAGGTCAGCACAAAGTCAAATTTTTTGCCACCCCCAATCACTGGTCTTTTAACTGACCATCTGGGCCCTTGTGATAACTCCTTGTAGAAAATCATCATGGTGGGAGTCACATTTCAAGCACTGGATTAAGCTCTTCAGGTATGAAGCTTGCCCGATTATTACAGGATAGTTTCCTGCAAAGATGTACCTGATTGTCACCTCTGAGCTATATGATGTGTTTGGGACTTTTCTTTGTCATTTCAAACCTGAAAAAGAAAGGGCAGAGCTGTCATTTTGCCCAAGAAAATATAGTGAGTCAAGGCTAGTGCTGGAAACACTGTATGTCTGACACCAATCATAGAACACCTTTCACCAAGCCACATCTGACCACCAAATAATAAGCACCTATTAAATACAAAGGACTCTACGAAAACCACAATAAAATTTGGTCCGATTCTTATAAAAATGTATGAATTTACTTAAAGAGCAAAAGTAGAAATCAATCCAAGATGTACAAGAGTGTAAGCAAAAATCACATGTACAAGCATTAGAAATAAATTAGCAATTGAGAAATCTTGGTGGAAAAAAACCTTTGAATGTCTTCCCGAAAATCCTCAGAGTTGTAAGATTAGAGGTTCAAATTAAACACACGTATGAATGGATTTCATTCATACATGAGCTTTCAACTGGTGTATACAATGTATCCAATTCCTGATTATTTAACTCAGTATTTTCCCAGAAAAGTGACTTTTCTTTTAACATTAAAGTAGGTACTGAGAAACTAAGGAATGCAACTATATCAAAATCAAATTAGTAATAAAGCCAAGCCATGAACCCAGTTAAAGAGATCTTTCTATTCAACTCAAGGAGCCTCCAGAGTTTTCTTTCACTCTAGCTCTGCACTGATAGGGGTGGACACCCACCACAAGCATTATGGACAGGAGGCAGTATTAGATACAGAACCCCAATCTCCTAAAGAAAGGAACGATAAAATTATCAGCTTTTCAGTGTAGGTAATTATTATTCTGTAAATAATAAATGTCAGCATGTTATTGCATCCTTTGGATGAAAGCAGGAAAATAAAGGAAAACATGTTTCACGTCATTTCAAGTACTGTTAAAATAAATTTTAAAAAACAACACAAGCAGCCATTCATTTCAGAAATAAGAGTATGCACTGTCTTCTGCACTGTGGTTTCTTGACTTGGCTAAACTTCAAATGACTTTCTAAACTCTTAGGCAATTTCTCTGTATTCCTTTAGCACCGTCAAATGGTCATAGACTTAGCAACACAGCTTCCCAAGGCGACTTCATTATGTATCAGTTTTTCCTCTGGGTTCCATCACTTATGACTTTTTAGAAGCCCGGTGTGAACTAATGCGATTTTGCTCTGTAAGCATCCTTTTTATGCTTAGTGCAGGGAAGGAACTTGTCTGAAGTTTGCTGAGAGGCCCATGATGTCAGCTTATTCCACTGAGCTTCCCAATCTTCTGTGAGCAAATAAAGAGCTGCTTTGCATTGGAAAGCAAGGTTTATTTGAAAAGTTTCTTTAATCTATGTAAAAACTGCTCCAAGACACACTACAAGCATGACTACTGGTTTGGACTCATGTGCACATTATCCAAACAACTGCCAGAACGCTCTGTAGACAGTGCAGCTGTACCAAGATCTGGTTTCCCAGTTGCTTCAGTAATTGTCACATTTTATAATTGAAATGACAAATTTACACTGAGCTACAATGGGCCATTTCCAGAAACTAACATTTGATGTCTGAATCTACTTTTTCCATTCATAGACAAAAAGCCATTTTACCTTAAGTATGATGGAAACTAATAGCCACTTATAAAAATTTTCAGCCCCTAAGAAAAAAACAGGAAACCCTATTTCACCTGGAAATTGCAAGATGAAAATGGTAAGCAATGCTAGCAATGCTAACACTACCTGTGAATTTCTTCCAGAAACATGGAAACCTAAGAAAAATTTTCATTTTCCATTTTAGATCTGAGGCAGGCTAGAATTAGGGAAAGTTGGGGACTCTTAGAAAACATATGACTTAATATTGTATTTCAGATAGAACATTCCCCTCTTCCTCTGACCCTTCTTTTCAATTGCAAATGTGTGTGGGTTATCCCCAACCTAACTCAAGAACAACTCAACTACCTCCACCTGGCCCAGGGACCACCCATGCCCCTCTCCACTCACTGATTATTGGTTGGGAATCACCAGGTTCTTCCATTCCCATAGGTTAGCAAAGGTTTTAAAGCACCTGGAAGAGAGAAACACACTCTCTCTGCTTCCAATTTCTACCTGGGTCCACAATACTCCCTTTTGTATTTTCTTTCCCTAACTTTTAACAAACTCTATTTAAACCCAGTTGTCCTGCCATGGATTCTTCCACATGAAACACAAAACTATGGAAATCTGATCACTGCCATTAACAGACCCACGTTAGTAGGATGTTAAGAGCAATGGCAAGGATGTCCTCTGAATACAAACTAAGGGGGAAAAAAATCCCCAACAGTTTTACCTAGCATACTCGCTAGGAAGGTTATTAGGAGAAATAACTAATATAAGTAGGACACTTAAAAATTTCAAACATGGTGATATTCATCACAAAGATTGGAATGCTAAATCAATTTCCTTTCTCTACTGGCCTTTACAGAATCTTCAAGAACACTTAGAACAGAATTTGATAACAATAAATTTCAATTTATATCAAACTCCGAGGAAATATAGGAGTCCTATTCCAACTCCAGAAGTTTCTAATTTGCAGGAAAAGACAGTGCAAATGTCTGCTTAAAACCCATTGCCAAGATTATAGTTGAACACAAAAGCTCCTACCACCACACCAGTTAGTTAGCCAACCAAATCACAGAAGTTTTATAAAAGTAAAAACTTAAAGGAAAAAAAAAGGAAAGGAGTAAAAAGCTGCCAGGGGTGGGGGGATGCATATTAAAGCTTTGATAAAAACCAGTTATTCAGATTAGGTTACCTACAGAGAAAAGAAATTTAAATGAAAAGGAAGAGTATTTCTAAAACCGTTCCTAAGATAAGATAGGTAACTTCAAATGCAGTCTTAGAACAGTGGGAAACCTTAAGTCCAGACAGAAGGAAAAGGTGGCCTTACAGTTTTAAATTCCAATGAAAGCACTCAAGGCACAATACCATTCTAAGATAATTCACTGAAGAAGGGGAGGGAAAAAAACCCTCAAGATCAAATGCAAGATTGTTTTCCCTTTTCATTTACAGCTTAAAAGCTTCTTGGCAGCACCAGTAATCTGTCAGAAAGGGTGAAAAATTATGCTTAATAGATAATTTTAAGATTTTACTCAAAAGTTGTTAATAAATACATTGGAGCTAGGACATGGAAGTGGCGCTAGCATTTCCATGAGCACAATGTATGTCTTTTGCCATCACCTGTTATAAATCTAAAAATGTCAGCACTCTGACTGCAAGTTTTTTGCCTCTAAAATAAGCAAGAAGCTGTGAAAATGTTTCCAAGTTTCCAGGCCTCAAAGAAGAGAACACAGAACTCATAAAGTGTGATTGCCTCAGCTGCCGCCATCAAAGGCAGTTGGTCTTACATTTTTAAATGTTTGTGCAGGAGAATGGAAATATGAACAGCTTTAAATCTTCAATAAAGGCGTTTCAAATAGCTTCTAAGCCTCTGCGTCTGATAACCAATGTGTAGAGATGGCCTGGCCCAGAATCTCAGCTTTGTTTGCAAGAGCAATGCAACTCATAACACCCCTGTATGAAAAAGCAAACCTCACAAGAGCTACTGTGATTCAACAATGGTGAGATTTGGGGGAAAATGAAATGGACTTTAGATCTCAAATTCAAAAGGAACAGGCAGGGCCAGAATGGTAGGTTGCATCTATAATCCCACTTACACAAAAGACAGAGACAGGAGGATTTGAGGTCAGAAAGTGTGAAACCCTATCTGAAAAATAACTAAGGCAAAAAGTATTGGAGGGTGTGGCTCAAGTGGCAGAGCACCTGCCTAGAAAGTGCAAAGACATGAATTGAAACCCCAGGATCCTTAAGAAAAAAAAAAAATTTCTTAAGTGTCTATCAGTTTTCTAAACAGTAAGAATGTAGTTTGGCTTCTAAACAAAACATACTAGTCCATCACCTGGCTTTTTAAAATGTTTCCTCAATGGTTGTTTTAGAGAGTACAACCACAGAAGATATTCCTTCCTCATTATTTGCATTTGGTAATTTTTGTACTGTGTCACCTATAAATGCAATAGAATTGTCACACCCAGAACACAAGGCTGACATTTAATCCCCACACTGTTAACAACTGGAATGCAATTGGTTATCCCCATTTCATAACACAGATGTGCAAAGCAAAAAAAGCATGGTGAGAGCTCATTGCTATAATGGACACCAGCCCTCACCACCACAGTCTTGCTCTGGCCATCATTTGTATCTGGCATGGTTCTATTTTGACACGGGTGTATGTGCACATGTTGGAGGAGGGGGTTTTGCTGTCCCTATTTTCTGGCTTTCATTTATTTAATGTACTGTCAACTATGGCAATAGCCATGGCTAATCATGACCAAACTTCAAGGTCACAAGTGAAAAGAGTAGAGCATACTGACTCACAAGATCGATTCTGGAATCAGACCACCTGGCCTTTGAAAAGCAATCTTGGGTAAGTGACTTGCTTGTCTAGGCATTAGCTTTCCTAAGGAGGAATGATATTTACTCCACGGGATCATTAAATTAAATATTCTACATGAAGTGCTTACAACACTGCCCAGGACAAACCAAGCATTAGGTGAGGTTCACTAATGTTAAAATAATTATAAGAAATACATACTTACATACCTAAAGACGCTACTTGGATTTGAGAAATCTTACAAATATATAAAAAGTGTAATGTTAAAAAAAATTGAGGACATCTGGGAATGACAATAAGAAAAGATGACATGAGAGGCAAAGTGAGGTGTTAAAACTATAGAGGCCCCAGTATGCTGTACAAAAATGCACCAGGGACCAGCTGCCTGGCAAGCTGGACTCCACAATGCTGAGCTGGTGTTTCTCACGGCTTATAGAGAAGGGCCAGACATGCTCTCTCTGTCCACTTTCAGTAAAATTTACTGAAAGTATATTTTGGGTGGGGCGAGGTGCATGGGCAGGAATGTGTGAACCTGCCTACATCTACCACCCCCTGTAACACAGAAAAAAGCTGCAGTCCAGGGTTTGCATAGACGGAGTGTCCATCCAAAGCACATGAAGCAGACTGCTTTCTGTCCATCTGTTACTTGCAAAACTGAGAAACTGCTTCAGTCTGTAGCTCAAATGAGAAATGAGCAAACTGGAATGGGTTTGGAGGTGAGAGACAAGGCTTGGTGAAGGACTCCAGTTTATAAAAATGTACGACAGTTAAGAGAAATGTGGGTGCAGGTCCTGGTGGGAGGGGAAGGAAGGGAGAGGGGAAAGCTGCACAAGGCAGCTGTCTTCAAATCAAGTAAAGCACATCCGTGGGAAGAGGAGGGGCGGTGTTCTGTAAACCCAGGGTATGGAAAGAAGAGCAACAAAAGGGAGGTGAAAACAATTAGTTGGGGACTCCATGCTCACAAAGTTGCAAAGAGGAGCTGGGTTCCCTTTCGCTCATTTTTTAAGAAATATACTGATGGTGTGTCAACCACTGACTTGAGGTTCCCTAGGATAGACAATGGGACAATAGACTGGCCAGACGGAAGAGATTACACAATATGGCAATGCATTCAGATATAGAACCTTCAAATTTTACTTGGGCTAATGGCCACACAAACCCACATTACAGTTGTGACAGGTGCAGCTGCACATGTAACTTAATTCTGACCAGTAAGACAACAGTGGAAGCAGTACTTCCTCTTATAGGGAATGGGAAATAAGGTCCACTTTGTGCCTTCCAGCTGGCTAGAGTGCAGGTATTATGGTGGGAATCACAGCTCCCATATTGGATGGTACAGACTACTTCACGAGAACAAAATCCACCATATTGTTTAAGCCACGGTTTCTAGGATTATTGTTACAACAAATGTACAGGAAACCAAACACCTAGAAGAAGACAGATTTAATCTGTGAAGAGCAGAATCACTATTTTAAAATTTTAACTTCTAGAGCAAATGCAAGAATATATAACCCACTCTGCAGATTACTTCAGCATCCGTTACTGGGGCATTCTGACATTCATTAGAATATGCAGTGTCACTGATTCTAAATCATATATGAAAATACATGAATCTCTCTTACGTAAAGCTTAGTGTGATAAGCGCAATGCTTAAGACTGATACCTTTCTTCTCATTCTTGCTAGGATCTACAGCTTGGATCTATGACCCTCCTTCTACTGCTAATCCTAACATCCAGTACAACAAGCTAAATGTTCGCACAAAGCAAGGTATTTATAACTGCATCTTGGAGTACAGAAAATATTCAGGCACAAAAACACAGGTGTGGGAGTGAAAGACTGGGCCTACCCAATGCACATGTGTCTCTCTTACAGAGAGGAAATTTGCTTTCCCTGGGCTTGATAGGACAGATACCTAATGGGGTGAATTTCTGTAGTGGAAACTATTTTCAAACTAGCTGATCTACTGATTATATGTTTGATATAAATGCCAAAGAAAGAAAAGACTGATATCATTGAGAAGACAAGGGGAAAATCAATTAGATTATCTTGTCATTTCCTATGGCTACTGGCGAGATACACAGACTGAAATAACACTGCAGAAAATACAGAGGAAACTACAGAACTAGAAGAGCACCCAGGGGCTGGGGATATAGCTCAGTGGTAGAGCACTTACCTAGCTAGCACTGGATCCAATCTCCAGCACAAAAACAAACAAACAAAGAACAAGTAGCGGAAGGCTGGGTGACTACGGCTCCCAGTGTCAAAGTGAATTACGCTTTGATTTTAGAAGATCTTTTCCAAATACTTATTGCTTCCAAGTAAAGTAAGAGGAATGGCATGGTAGAAATCAATTAGTGGAAATTTTAGCATTTCTAATACCTTACACTCCCCAGACACTCTAAGCAAAGTGTACTTGGTTTAGAATCTCATTTTATCCCCTGAGCTGTGAAATGATATAATGGCTATTTTAGAGATGAGAAAAATGAGACTGATTAACTGATGGATTGATTGACTACGTGATTGATTCATTCATAACATTTAATGTGTCCCTACAAAGTTCCAAGTACAATTACAAAAGCCCTACATTGGAACTGCAGAAGGCACAGACTCAACATGACAACTGACCACCAAACTTTCAAGATGTGACTATTGTTACTTTTTTAATCAGACATTGAAGAGAGACTAGACTTCCATGTAGACTGAAGTGCCATCATTTACTCCTGTCTTACACTTCCCACTTTACATATTTATAAGGATTCAGGGGCCCCAATTATAGGATGGCAGCAATGGTGATGCTTAAACAATCCTGCGTGTCTGACCACACATTCTTAGCCATATGGGTTTCTTAATTGGCAGTCTCTATCCAGACGGCCAACTTAGCCACCCTGCACTTTAGCTTCTTTAGCGAAAAGTAAAGTAGCAAGTAAAATCAGTGGTTTCTTCTTGCCCTACTCTTGGTCAACACTGGCCTCTTCAGGGTTGGAGGCACTGCTTGCCTCCCAAGAGATACTGGGATGAGAAGACCATGAGCAGAGGACACTTGAAAAACCCTCAAGAGAAAACCAATCAAAGTCAATGAAACAGTGAGCAACATGAGTCTTTTCTGACTGTGTGACCAAGATTTCTACATGGGGACAAAAGCTGTGGGTTTTTCTTAACCTGTGGA
Organism: Castor canadensis; assembly: GCF_047511655.1. Classification (NCBI taxonomy): domain Eukaryota; kingdom Metazoa; phylum Chordata; class Mammalia; order Rodentia; family Castoridae; genus Castor; species Castor canadensis. The sequence goes on along the minus strand of NC_133395.1, from coordinate 120,095,727 downwards.
GAGCAGACTATGAGAAACCTATGAGAACTTGACATAAGCACAGCGATATCTGCAGGCTGGGACTGGCAACTGCAGAAGGGAGCAAGAGCAAAATGCAGCACAGCTGCTTGTCATAAGATGTTTAAGTGCAAAGAGTATGGACCACAGGTTCCCCTGTTCCTGATAAATACAAAGACACGCCACCCTGAGAACTGTTGCTCTGCTTCCTTGTTTGCCACTGTATATAATAAACTCGCTGGAGGTGGACAAGGCTGTTGTGCGTCTCCACCAGAGCACCAAGCCCACCTAATCCCAGTTTTCTCTCATGTTTGTCTTCTGTCTTTTCTCAATCTCCAGACGCTCCCACTTAGGTTCCTAGGATGAGCTCCCGCAGGCCGTGAGATTTTCCTTACAGTGTAATTTTTCCAAGTCTCATGGCCTCTCTGGGTTTCCCTTTGCTTACCTGTAAAATGAGAATATAACACACAAATGTTGGTTTGAAGACTGCCTATGATCACGAAAATGCAAACTAGAAAACAGTGCCTTTCACACGGTAAGAACTCAACAAATGGCAGTATTAGATGTCTTTATATTTGACCGTTTTAAAGGCGAGTAAAAAAGGCACTTGGTCAGCTCAAGCAGGGAAGCTTATAATATATTTAACTATTAATATTCACCTACATCTTCCTTTCAGCTGAGATGCCTGAGGCTGCCAGAAATAATCACACTATTTGTGATCCTATGTTTATGCAACAGAAATGAAATGGAATTTTATGGTCTGCTGTGTTCAACACCAATGCCCACAGTGGGATAATTCCATGCAGTACAGTAACAAGAATCTATGCAATATCCAGTCAAAGGATGCAGCTCTTGAACTAGAAAAGCTTTACCTAACTATCGGCTTAATCATGTCATTCCCACACCTATGGAGCTCACCTTTCACATGTTCAGTAGTAGCTATTTAGCTAAACTGTGGCTAAATCTGATCTTGTTCAATTTTAAAAAGCAAATTTTGGTAGAACAGGTATTTTTTCACCAAAAACTTCATGCTTTAACTAGCAAAAAAAAAAAAAAAAAAGGCTAAAATGGAATAAATGGTGAACATCAGACATATTTGGTGGCAAAATAAATATTTGCCAGTTGGTAAGGAAGACAATATGAAAGAGCAATGCTTAAAAAAACTTAAGTCCAAAGGCCTCATGTTCGAGCTAAGAAAAGGAAAACTATGTGCTTGTGAAAGATGAATTTGTTATAATATAGACCCAGTATCTCACAGAGACAATCACTGAAATATGATAATATGATCATCACTGTTGCTCAATCTGGTAGTATTTTGGGGGGTGTTTTTTTGGGAGGGGAATAATTCTTTTTTCTCTTAAAGCCACCAGAAAGTAAAAAGCATGGACACCACTGTTAGTTTGACTCTTCTGAAAAAAGTGTATTCAGGGTGGATCAGAAAGGTAAATACCTAACTCCCTGGACTGAGGAAAGTAAGGACCACTGTGGCCAGAGGACACTGTAAAAGCAACTACAGCAGATAGGGAGGGATTAGCTTGTGCTTGAACAATGACCCAGTTGGGACTTTCCAGAAAAACCAGTGAGATAAGCTTAATAGTGGTGTAGTGTGGCAGGCAATGTGTAATAATTTAGCAAAGCAAGATGTAACAATGAAATGGAAAAGCTGTTTTCAGCAACAGTTATGGTGAACAAAAGTCTATATAAATATCAAAAATTCATTCTAGAAAATGAATGCTTACTCTTTTAAGTGCTAAAATTAAAATAAAGGGTAAAAATTTATTCATTTATTGAATAAATAATTACTGAATACTCCATAGCTGGTGGGTATGCCAGAAGAACATGAGGGCAGGGAACAGATCAAGAATGAAGACAAGGTCCCTCTCTCAAAGACTTCATGGGTTCCTAAGAAAGAAGTACAAAAACCAATTCTAAGAGCCAAAAGTCAGCAAGAGTAGACTAGAGTCAGACCCAAAAGAGAATAAATCCTTTGGCAGAAAGACTGTAGGTAAGAAATTGCTGAACATCTCAAGAGCCTTCCAGACCCTTCCAGAGCCTTCCAGGCTGAAAGAGCAGAGGAAAAAAGAACTGATGTGGCCAAAAGTGACTGCTGCTAAGACACTGGGCAGAGAGAGATGAGGGAGCAGAAAATGATTATATTAAGTAGGCCAGTAGGGGGAGATTGCAAGGTCCCCTGGGCAACACAAGTTTTGCACCCTTCCAAGGAATGAATGCAGTTGGCTTTGCTTCTTTTCCATTGCTCTCTTCTGTGCTATTCAACACCAGTATCACTAGTATTATTTCTCTAACCTGTAATTTTACTTAGAATCACCCATGAATGGTGGTCACAGTGATGCCTGGTCCACAGCTTCCTGGACACCTACAGCCTTGAGGTGCTGTGGATTCACCTCTCTTAACAGTGATCTCGGTCCTTTCTAGCTGCTAGTCTGTCTCTACCTGATGAAGAAAATCATTGCTGATAAAATATCAAAAATGAGAACTAGTATGTAAGATCCTGTCCTACACCCCAAAATGAACTAAAAGGACTATCCGGGTGCTGTGAGCACCTCAGTAAAGACCTGCACAGAAAACCACTGGCATTCGTCCAGATGGAATGTGTTGGTACAAACTCACCAGTGTTTCCGGGTCAACGTCCCCGTGAAGGTAAGGAAGAACATGCTCAAAATACAAAAAAAACTGTACAAATATAAGTTTTCTATATTCAAAACTTCTTAAAAACTTGCAAGATGGCTGTCATTGTCAAATTTATATGTACAGCTGTATTTATAGATACCGTGTAGGTAGCTCCATCTTTATCTTCCTCTATAAATACTCATACTTGCAATTGTCAACCAGATTATGAAGAACTTAAAAGCAATTTGTAGGAGTTAAAAAAATACCACATTCTGTTATTCTCTTATTAATTATGTCAATATCCAACCCAGGGCAAGAAAGAGCGTAACTAATAACTTTGATTAAAATTTAGTATTTCGTTACTGACAATTTACTGCCTTTTATTTAGTCTAAACTGGTATCCATGACTGTATTCATATGATAGAAAGGAAATGCAGTACAAATCAAGATATTAAAGGAAAATAAGTATCCAGAAGCTAAAGTCGTACAAATGCAAACTCCCCTGATGTTACATGTTACTGAGCCACTCAGGCCACTGGGCTGGTGCCTGCCTTGCTTCTGCACTAACCCTGAAGGGACGGCTCACCCAACCTGACCCAACAACCTGGGCTGCGTTTTTCAAATGGATATCTCTTCTGTTCATCTTAGGTCACAACTAGAATGAGTTTAACAATTTAATTCATCATCTTTTGGGCAGTGATCCACAATGAAAAACTAACTTCCAAAGACAATTTGGCTCAATTAACGAGCTTTTCTTAGAGGAAACACACAATATGAAAAGCATACGGACCAAGAGCTGACTACTCATCTTACAATTCTTAGGACAAGACATGAGTCATTCGAGTAACACTGGATTAAAAAAGGATACCACTAAACATTGAGTTGGCAGTTGTCTATGACAGGACTTTTAAAACTAAATATGGCGCCACTTGAAAAATCACTGGGTTAAAAGAGAATGACACTAAATACTCAGTCTCGGAAACGCAGTCTATTTTGTATAAAATTTACTCATAACTCTTCAGTAAATAAGAATCTTAGAATGTGAAATAGCACCTTGGTCCTCATTCCCAGAGAGAAAACACCTTGAGGAAACCATGTGCCTCAGAAGGGTCACCATTGTTATTTTAAAAATCGTGTTTTCTGCATGTTGATACATCTTTGACAGGTGCTTGGAAAAATCAAATGTTATACTAAATAACAAAAATCTTAGGGCAGACCACTGGTTTCGGTTATACTATACCAAGGTCACTCATTTTGGACCAGATACGCCATTGCTCGGGGCAGTCTAGGATGCTTAACAGCATCCACATCCCTCCAAATGTGAAAACCACAAATGTGTCCAGGCATTGCCAATGCCCCTCCCCTAAAGTGGGGCAGGAATAATAATGACCATTTCTTGAGTACTTCTCTAACCGATGGTTTTATAGGGAATGACATTTTATGATATATAAAACCTGCTACCATACATTCGATATCTTTATATAAACCTATCAAAGACTGACTAGAGACAAAACATTTTCAAACACTATATCTCTGTCTTTGGAAATCGAATTAAAAATTCTTAAAATAGAAGTAAAAATTATACTTAAAACCACAACAAAAAAAAATTAAACCACCAGTGTGTCTCTGTCTTCTGTATTATCACAATAGTATTAAAATTTTCATGTTATGGAAACTCCCCAACAGCAAATTGTAATTTAAAAGTTCACCATCTCGTTCTAGAAAATGTTGACCCCCATGTATGAGAGGTGAATAAATTTCTGGTCCATGCAATCTAACAATAGTTATGATTTTTCTTTCAGTAAGTGGATATAATTTGATCCTCCAAATAGAAATTAGGGGGCTAAACAATAATGGACCCAGAGGCAAAGTAGTAAGTTTGCTTGGAAAGTGTGATTTGGATCCCAATTCCATTCACTTGAAATGGGAACTTGCCACACTCTGAGGCCTGGGTGGTTAACAAACACATTGCATTTGCTCAGCGTTTTATGTGCCTCGTGGAAACATCCCCTTATTCAGGACAAGGGATCCTGGGATGTGGTATTTCAATATCCAAGATTTGTTCCATGTTGTTCCTGGTGGAACTGAAAGACAAGAATTTGGGACAACATGGGCAGCAAAGCAGCACACTGTGGTTAATCAAAGGGCTGGAAGGTCACTTAACTCTCTGCTTCATCCTCCCACTGACAAATGAACTCACTTAGCCTCTCCACTCACACTGCTTATGGCAGAAGAAGAATGGGGCACAATCCATCACTGACTGATTTATCTTCCCCGACAACTTTGTGGATTCAGGTGGCTTGCCGATACGGAAGACACCTGAGCTATACAAGTCTTCTAGATCATTGTCAACCCTTTTTTGACCCCCTGGCCATCCCCCCTCCCTGAGTTCAAGTATATGCATTTCACACAGAAAGGAAAGAATCATCCAACTCTACAAAGAGATTATGAAATCTTTGCAGAGGAATTTTATCTCCTGTTTCTATTAAACATTAAACAACCACCCTGAAAAGAAGATGATAATTTGATTTACAAACCATAGAAATGACAACTTTCAAGGAGGTTCGAATTTTCTAAAGCGAAAAAATCCTAAAGTGAGCCTTTAAACCTTACAGACAAACCACACCAAACACAGCCCCAGGGCTATTTTGTCCCAGTCATGCTTAAAAGGCATCACTTTGCAGACTCAGATGGTTAGCAGCAAACTACAACAAGTTCCCAAATGAAATCATTCATGTCTCAGAACCCAGCCAGCAAGGCTACAGAAATGGGATGGAGGGCTTTAGCTGACATTCCTGGCCAAGTTCATCCTGTTACCACAGCACAGGACACAGCCATTCTCAAACCAGCCAACTCAGAGACCTGCCCAGCTGGCCAGGAACATCTTTAATAGGTCTCTGTCTATTCTGAGCTCTCAACAGTTCAGTTAATGATATTCCAAGGGACAGTTCAGAGCTTAGCCTTTGAATGTCTCACAAAGGTAACTTCAGGCACAGAGCTGTAGTGCAGGACTGAAATATAGCATGAGAGCAGCCACACTTCCAGTTAGCCAAGCATTTATTTCCAGGGAAGCCCTCAGTGTGTGAAGGATATACAGCTGCATGCTTTAGAAGCTAATGTATCTACCAATAGAAAAGATCAAATGAACAGAACAAAAAATAGAATCTGCATTCCAAAATGGGACTTGGTTACTTAACTGTGGCGTTTTCTGTGGACAAAAATAGAATCCAGACACTTGACAGTCATAGGCATGCATGCAGGTGCACGTCATAAATGAAGACAAGAAATATCATGGCACACTTAATGTGGAACAAAAGGACAATGTTACACACTTTTATTTTCTTCCCAATAGTTTGTTCTGTTTCTCATGTTGTCTTTTTAAAAAGCTGTCAACTTCCTACCACCATGAGAACTGCTGGCATTTGCTAGAGGCACAAAGGACTTAACATGATCCTATCAATCAATGTTTTTTGCCTACTTTGAACACTAAACACCATACAACGTACTAAGGCTCGCATGAAATGTGAAATATTACAAACCAAATTATAATGGCATTAGAGAATTGGAGTCAAAACAGTATAATAACCACTCAATGGAATCTTTCTCCAAAGTCTTAATTTCACCATGAACTTCAGACAACAGCCTTCTTTGTACCCTCTAGACCAGCATTTCTGGTGTTTGCAACTCACCTAGGACTGTACCTGGGCAGAGTATGAAGAAGCCAGGAGCTCAGCTTCTATAGAAACCTCCCCAACTGCTAACCAGTAGCCATCATTTTTCTTACTGTGAAAAAGGCCTTGAGTATTTCTGAAACAACAACATAATCAACCCAAGTGGTAAGTCATGACTGAGCCAAGCCAGTCACTGGCACCCTAGTCCCTCTGGCCTGGGGGTGGGCAGGTAGTCCTTCTTTGACCAAGATTTTTAAGGAGAAATTGTTTGGACTTCCTGTCCCTTAGTACATTCTTGGGACTGGGTCACATGAGGCAGGGCTATCTGAGGTTAAGGGAGCCATCTTTGAATCACAAGGTGACAAGGATAAAGGCAAAAGTACACACAAAGAGGACCAAAGAATGAAAGTAAAATAAGAACCAGGTCAAAGGTCAGCAAACTACAGCCCACAGGTCAAATCCAGACTTTCAAATGTTTATGTACCCAAAGTTTTAATGAAGGAGAAGCATGCCTGTTTGCACACACTCTATTTATGTTTGCAGTCTCGGTCAGTTCTAGCCACTGTAACAAAATACTACACCAGGTGACTAAAACAACAGAAATTTATTTCCCACATTCTAGAGGCTGGCAAGTCTAAGATCAGGGTGGCCACCATGGTCAAAGGAGCTCTGGAGGGATCTCTCTTCCTGGCTCGCAGACAGCTGCCTTCTTACTGGATCACTACACAACAGACATTCCTCACCTAAGGACCCTAACCCCATTCATAAAGGCTCTGCCTCATGACCTAACTACATCCCACATGCTTCAGCTCCAAATCTCATCCATCACTTTGAGGGTTGGACTTTTGCATAGGAATTTCAAGGACACTAACATTCAGTCAGAGCAGCTGCTTTTGTAAGACACTGGCAAAGACAGGTACTTGCAAAAAGCTTAGGACATTTAAAGGATAAAATATTTACTGCTGATACTTTTCAGAAAAACTCTGCTGAGCCCTGGCCTATCACATAAAATCATGTCCCCACAGTCATCATCTCTTCTTCCATTTCAACTTTGCAGTGTTTCCAGTCTGAGTATTTCTTCCACGCCTAGCCTCCCTGTTGGACAGTCAAGTCCAGATTATCCTGCTTTTTCAAATAGGTCAGCACTTAGCACACGGGAGACGCTCATTCATTAAGCCCATACTTTTTTTTTTTTCAATCGATATATATCTAAGTTTCTGTTCCCTTCTATGGCTCTTCAATATAAGGCACGTAGAATGTGCTAAAAATGACAGTTCTTAATATAGCCTTCTGTTAATAATAACAGCCTGCTTTTCACCCTCCCTGAACTCCATTTCCTTCTGCCATGGCCACCTATAGTCAGGACACAATGGAGTTTCCGAACTTGGACTTGACAAATCCAGAAGCAGTTGACCCTGGGGACCTGGTAGTGCAGGTCAGCATCTCTGTGACCACCAGACCTCTTTGGCAAACTGCAGGATGGGCAGCTCCAAGTCTAGCCAACTGGAGCTCACGGCACAGCCAGAACACACAATAGTGGGCAGCCTTTGGTGAGTACAAAAGGAAGCATAAATTTTGAGAAAAGGAAGAAAGGGAAAAACTGGAAATCCACGAATGGAAATTGAGTAGGAGAGATCCGTGGGTGAGTAAAAGCCCCATCTTCCTGCAGCATAACAACCAGCACTGGTGGCTTACAGTGACCTCTAAAAATGTTTGTAAGGTTGTCTTCAAGCTTTCTTTAAAGAAATATAGTTCTCTTGATAAAATTAGTTAATATATCTCCCCCACAAAATTCTGTGGCATAGTAGAACAGGGGAAGAAAAAGAAAAAGCAGGTGATGGAATAGGAACAAGGTTGGAGTTCCAGCTTGGGGACCTGGAGTAAATCATTTGGCCTTCCAGAACCTCAGTTTACTAATCCGTAAAAAAGGCATAATGATAATACCTATGTTACCTACTTCTCTTGCTGTAACAGAATCCCTGAGACTGGGTAATTTAGAAGGGTAAGAGGATTATTCTCACTTATAGTTTACAGGCTGGGAAGTGCACGATCCAGCTGCTGCACACAAGAGTCTTGCGGTATTTCTAACTCGGGGAAAAGAGGAGGGCAAACAAGTAAGTGCAGAAGAGAGGGTAGTGTTGCTTTGTTACAACCTGCTCTTGTGGTAACTAATCCAGTTCCAAGAGAACAAGACATCACTCCTGAGAGAAAGGCATTAATCCATTGGGAAAGGTCCACTCCATGATCCAAACACCTTCCACCTGACCCCATCTCTGTACACAGCAGTACTGGGGAATTAAACCTCAACACAAGTTCCTAGGGACAAACCAAATTCAAACCATACCACTCCTGTGTATATCAATACACACTTGTGACACAAAGGCTTATTAGGTGGTAGCAAAATTACACTGTTGTTTCCAAAATAAAATATTTCTATGTTTCTCTCTGCTTCTTTTCTTTTCTCTTTCTTCCTTCTTTCTCTCTCTTCTCCACATTATTTATCTATCCCTAAACAGGTAATACTAGGAATGTCTAAGCTGATCAACTAACAATCTATTGTAGACTGTGTCTGCATATTCTTCCTCAAGGAGTCTGTGAAGAAAAAACAGTTCCAAAAAAGGAACTGTTCCAAAAGGGGAGATCCCTCCTTTTGGGAAAACCTTGGCGATTTCACTGAGCAAATAAAGAAAACACAGCACTATCCTACTGTCTTCATGATCACACAGCTCAGGGCTTCTACCTGCACACCTACATAACTGAGATCAGTTTGGGGAAAACAGACACAAACAGTTCAAGGGTGAAAACTATGGTAAAGACTGGCACATGTGTCAGCATTAATCAGCTTAATAAACTGTAATCAGGACTTACCAAGCTCTAGACCATGGGAAAACAGGGTGTAAAGAGTTAAGTTCTAGGAGGAGGAGGGAGATAACAAACATACAATGGCTAGAAGGATAATTTAGATGAAGAAAATGAAAGGAAGTGAGGAGAAAGGAACAGAGCACAAGAGAAACATGTTTTGGACAAGCTATGTACTGGTAGGCCTCAATAGGAAAGTGAAGTTTAAACAAACTCAGACACTGAGTAAAGAAGCAAAGTACATGGCTGGCTAGGAGTGGGCAGGCAGAGGGGGAAGGGAAACAAGCTTCAGACAACTGTGCCAACTCTAAAGCTTGTTGCAAAGAAGATTCTCCTTGGGTTCATTTGTTGAATGAAACAGCAAATTTTCAAGATGACTCTGCAGGAAAGTGATCCCAGAGAAATGTCCAGAATTATTTCTGCTAAAATGTCTTTAGGTAACATTGGGTTGGGAATACCAACTTGGCATAATGCCAGGGAACAAAACTTTTAATGGCAGGTCACATTGACTAGCAGCATGGGGCTCAACCATAGCCCATGCCTGCAGAAGCTCAGCCAGCTGTAATGGGTCTACAAATTGAGCCCAATTTACACTCGGAGCTTCCTTTAAACTAGATCTAGGGACACAGTGGATACAATTAAAAGCAGATCTGTATGTTTATCATAGGCTTTTTTCTTTTTTGGGGGGAGGGGGGTGTGGTCCTGAACTCTAGATTCTATTACCTCAGTCTCCTGAGCACTGTGATTACAGGAATGCACCACCATGCCTGGCCTAATTTATCATATTAAATATATAGAAGCTATAAAATGCTAAGTAAAGAGACATGTACACTATGGCTTCATTAAACTCAATATGCATAGACTCTATTTCTTGCTCTCTGTGAAGAGGCTATGGAAGGAAACTAATTTCCAATTTCCTAAGCAACGGGGGACTCTGCCAATCCATCTCCTGATTGTCACATCTCAGCACACCATTTTCCGCCTCAGCTTCCTGCCACCTCTGTAACTCCATATGGACGGTCCCATGTCCTCACGCTGTATCTGCAGGAGGAGGCTCTGTGTGGAGATAGCTCTTTCCTACTATCCCAACAATTAAATGAAAGTCAAAGAAGACAAAACTTCCTAGAGGCCAAATGAGGGGGAAGATGGAGAAGAGGGAGAAGGAAGAGAGAAAAAAGGGAAGTGAAATAAACTGTGAAGAGCTTCCTAGGATTACAGCTTATTGGTAGAGTGCTTGCCAGGCAGGCCTGAAGCCCTAGGCTCTATTCCTACGATTTTTTTTAAAAAGGCCCTCAGTTTGCTGCTGTATAAAGTACCTATCATATACACAAGTATGACATCATATTTGTGAGGTCAAATGAAAGCAAACAAAACTTTTTACGTGGGGAGGTTAACAAATGAAAAGTCAACTTCCCCTAAATGTATTGCACTAAATCTAAAACACTAATGATTTGAAATTCACAATCACCAAATGTGCATTAAAATATTTTCACTTAATGCAGGATTACCAATTGTCAAAACACTCAGCAAGAGCTCCCATACATAAATAGCAACAATGACACTTTTGGGGTAGCCGGCAAATGAAGAAATAATCCAGAGTATTTCTGAACATGGCTCCTCAGATGCACGGATCTGGAGGTAGTCTGGAAATCACACTTGACAGGTGAAGACGAGTTTGTTCTAGAACCGAGATGTGGGGGCAAGTGCAGGCATGAGTCATCTCACTAGGGAGGAAAACTCCTTCTCCTCCTGGGAGCAGCTCCCTTTGCAAAGCAGAGCTGTCACACCTTCCTAGACCATGTCTACAGCAGGAACAGTCTAGATTCACACTTACGACACTTCTCTTCCATGGGTGAGAATCAAGAGAATTTCCTAGTTCGTGCTGGCAATACTGTTCCACCACAAAATGATGATTTTTCTTCTTTTCCCAGGGAGCTAACTGGATTAACAGCAGTGGCTCATGACTGCACTTAAGTAAACCCTGTGAAGAAGACTGTGCCCCTTCCTGCAGAAGGAGAGGAAAAGGGAAGTACCTATAGCCAGCCATGTTTTACCCAAGACCTGAAGCACTCAGTGTGGGTGCTAGGTGCTGACCTATAATCCTAGCTATTTGGGAGGCTGAGATTGGGGGAATCGCAGTTGGAGGACAGCCCAGGCAAATTGTTCATGAGAACCCGTCTCCAAAATAACCACAACAAAATGGATTGGAATTGTGGCTCAGGTGGTAGACTGCCTGCTTTGTAAGCACAAAGCCCTAAATTCAAACTCTAGTCCCACCAAAACAAAACACTGTGAGCAGGTAGTATGTTCATAAAGAAACATGTAAGAATTCCACAGACTAGGCACATGAACCAGGGAATATCCATCTCATGACTGGATGCAACCATAAATTCCTACGGATGGAACAGGCTAGCTGAGAACTACTCCCTTTTACCCAACTTCACTCCCATACATGGAGCAATTTCCCCTACTGTCCTATACGGGCTATGTGTAAAACCTTCCACTCCACCATCAAAAAGGAGACACCCTCATGAATGGAGGGACCAAGAGTTTCCACCCAGGAATTTCAACTACAGCAAAGAGATACACACATAGCAGATGACCACCTGGATCCGAGATGCTGTATGGACATCTAATCTGCTTCCTCCCTATTACAGAATATATAGAAAGTAAATGGTGACCAGTCTCTAAATGCTCTGTTATTTCTGCCACATTCTTACTTTGGAAAGGACCCACCAAACACTCCCTTACCCAGTTGTGCAGGACCAACCACATCTGTATCTTCAACCCTCCTCACAACACCTGGGAAGAAACAGGAGCTGAACAAACATCAGAGAGCCACTCTCTAGAGTTAAAAACAATGCTCCCTCCATAGGTGGACAGCCAGGCTTCTGAAGGATGACATAGGGGTGGAGCAGGTGCCTGACCTTTCCTACAGGAATCACAGGAACAGTTACAAGCACTAATGCCTTGACCTTTGGAAATATTTCAAACACAGGGAACCACAGTAAAAACTATAGAGTGTGGCAACAGTGTACAGAGATTCCTAGTCCTGTTCTCACAAGCACAGAATTCTCCTCAGGAAGCCATTACCAGCATTTACAGAAGGATAAAAGGATATTTACAGGCCCACACTTTCGCCAGGAAATGAGGTAGCCTTTGTGATCCGCTGCCTTAAATAAATCAATGAGGATCAGTGGGCTAGCGATATAAAACGTGTGTTAGACAAAAAGGAAGGAGAGGTAGAAAGAAATGGCCTAAATCATTGCCACAGTCAATGGATGGCAGGGGCAGTCCCTACCCCTGCTCCCAGTCCATTCATGGTGTCCAATTCGAAGTCAGCCCTTTCAAAAATCTTCAATGGGTAAAGGAAGCTACTTCAGGGGCCTTCCTTGTCCATGTGACTTTTAAGCTTACATTTGAAACAAATAAGCAGACAAAATTTATGGATATACTGAATACAAGTAGCTTTCACAAACTACTTCCTGTAACACAGTACTATTTGTACATTTTCAAAAGAGTTGTAGGAAGACTAATAGGTATCTCTCAAGGTCATACAACTAGAAAAGGTTGAAGCTGAATGTCAAATCCAAGTCTGTTGAATCTGATACCCAATGGTATTTTCAGAGTACCGTTAAGCATAAGATAATTAAAAATCCAGAGTATATACATATATTCAACATATTTATTCACTATATGTATATATCCCATCCAATATAATGAAGGTTTTTCTCAGTTATAAGCATGATGAGCCTAAATCTATCTATGTCCTTATGATCCTAGTTTGAAACAACTTATATCTAATGCTCATTTCATTCTGAGTCTCCCAAGAATGCCTCACAGTGAGGCCAGAATTTTGCCATTCTAGCCTGGATACAATCCAAAGATTGTGTTCTTTAGCATCTTCTTTGCGTCATCTGTCCACTATTGAGCCTCCCTCCGATCCCCTTTACATTTATTACTGCCCAAGTTATGGGAAAAAATACCAGACTTCAATAAACTGCTCTTAACTTGCTATTTCCATTTTACACATCTCTAAACTGCATGATCTATTACTTGCAGGATGTTCCTACCTCCTTTATCAATGCCTGTTGGGATTCTAGACTTCAATCTGAAAGGCAACCTTAATTAAATGTCCCTTGTTAGCAGGACAGGGAACGTTGATGTTAATAAGTGTTGGTCTAGCTCTCAGGAGACTTCAAATACTGAAGCATGGAAAGAATGTATGAAAAGGTGTGTCCCAAAACTTCCTGCATGCCTCAACACTAAAGCAGGGCGTCATTTTAGCAAGACGCAAAGAACCTGCAAGACAGGATGAGTTATACGTGAAGCAGCTGCCAGGCAACGTGGCACGTTCATCCCTTAAACACTCCATTTCATTCCAAGGTACCAAAACGATAATAGACTTTATTCTAATTGGATTGTCTGCAATGAGCCAATTTAAGTGCTAAATGCTGCGAATTATTCAGCCTGACATAGCGATGCACTGATGTGAGCCACTGCAGGGCAGGAGGTTTGTGGGAAGTGTGACTTCCTGAAGCATAAGGAGGAGCTGGAGTCTAACTTGGCAGACCTGCGGTGCACAGATTCATATTGTCTCAACAGCTGCAGGGGACCCAAAAAGCACTGGCTGCCACCTTGACCCAAAAAGCATCCGCCATCAGCCAGGAAAGCTGACTTGGTAGCATTCCAGCCCCTACAGCACTGGGACAAAGACAGGTCAAAGAATGGCTGAGGACACATGCAAAACTATCCAGAACGAGCATCACTCAGCATCCTTTGAAGTATCATTACTTGGACATTTTGAGAATGTTATAATGCTCAGACTTATAAAGGAGCTGGCCGGGGTTTTATAAACAGTGATCCAAAGCTTGAGATCTCGCATGGAAATGTATCTACCACACACCAATTCACAATTTAATATTTCTATACCTCAATTTCTTCATTTTAAAAATGGAAATGACAGGGCTGGTGCAATGGTTCAAGTGGTAGAGTTCCCATATCTAGCAAGCCCAAGGCCCAGAGTTCAAACCACAGGACCACCAAGAAGAAAGAAAATGGACATAACAAGAGTGCCCATGAGTCATACAGCTGTTAGGAGAATTAAACAAACATGTTTACCACTACCCCCGGCTGCTGCCTAAACAGGAATTTTACTTTCTAACATTTTAACCTGCTGTCAAGTGTAGTTCAAAAATATTAAATGGAAAATTCTAAAAATAAACCATTCATTAGTTTTAAATTACTAGTACCATGATGAAATCTCATGTGACAACACTCTGTCCCATCAAGAATAGGAATCCAGCTTTTATCCAGCGTGTCCATGCTGTATACACCATTCCCCTGTCAATCAGCGTAGCTGTCTCAGAATGGCAGTACTGTTGTTCAAGTAACCCTTTATATTGCTGAATAATGGCTGCAAAGCATAGGAGAAGTGACGCTGGCAACTCTACGACACCATATTAACTGCTGTTCTTCATTATTATTTATGGCCGTTAATCTGTTATTACATCTAACCTTTAAAATTAACTTTATCAGAACTCTATCAGCATAGGAACAGTCATGACATATACAGGGTTCGATACTATCCATAGTTTCGCTCATCCACTGTGCGTCTTGGAAGGTATTCCTTGCCTAGAAAGGGGGACCCATGCATAGCATTCTCTTCATGCTTGAAGCTCAACACACTAAAACACGGATTAAATAGAACAGCAGTAACATGTATCTTGAAATTAAAAGGAAAAAATTACACATTTAATAAACTATTTCAAAACTTAATGATAACCTCAATTTAGAATACAAATGCTGTATTTTCACAATGTATCCCCCTGTACAACCATTATATGCTAATAAAATCATGAAAAAAAGAAAAACAAAACCCATACTTTCAAATAGATGGTCTCTTGGGTGCCATCTAGCACTAAAATTAGGATTTTCAAAATTAATTTCTAAGATAATGTAGTTACTAAAATAATTTTCACCAACACAACCCTAGGTCTGATCAAACTATATTTTCATTAACTATTATTGCTCTGCACACACAGCCAAAAATAAGTATAGAGTCCTGTGAAAAACTCAATTTGCAAAGGCAAACAAAAAAATATACACAGCCGTCTTTTAATAGCTCAAGAGAAGAATATCTCCTCAGCTTTCAGACTGAAGGGTAAATTAAACTTCCTCCCACAGCAAGTGCACCTGACTCCATTTTGGTTGAGGGATTAAATGCCACAATGACCATGTCTGATTTACCAGCCATGTGTATATTTTCGATTTATAAGAATTAACAACAGTTGAGCAATATCAACTTCCTTTCCCTCATATGTGCTAAATCACACAGGCCCAGAAACATTTATTCAGGAACAGGTTGCAATTATGTGTGCTATTTGGTTAGGAATTATAAATGCAACACAAACTGTCTGAAATCCCAGGTCACTATTTGCAATTTCCTGTAATATTTAGGTATGTGACTTTAAATCAAGTGATAATGTGATGTTTTGCAAACCCCAACAATACCTCCCAAGATTCAGTGCTCCTGTTAAAAGATGAATTTTTATTTACATAGAGAATCTGAAAAATAATCAGATATATGCAGTTCTTGAACTTCTCTTTCCAGAGTAAAAAAATAAAATAAAAACGTACATAGTTCTTCTAAGGTCTCCCTTCACACAGGCTCAAACTGCAATTACTGAATACAGATTCACAGCTTTATTGCACTGATCTCTAGAAATAGGCCAAGGCATAAAAAGATGATGACAAATAAAATGTATTTTGCGGATCTAATTACAGAACAACAAAGCCTTCCACCACTTGAAGCCGTTTCTTGCTAAAAACGGTAAAGACACAGGAACAACTTCCACATTAATCAGGATTTCAGTTCAATTCCCCTGCCATTGCCATCCTCAAGTTAACAGAAAAGAAGTGAGAGTGATGTCCTGAAATATTCAAAAAACACAGAACAGAAAAGTGGGTGACAAAGAATGGCCTGCTTCAGAACTGGTAAGGGCAAGGAAAGAAATAATCAACAGCTACTCATCTTAAATTGATTTTGAAAATCATGCCCTACTCCATTATTATATAAGTAAGAGATTCAAATTGTAAAAATCAATACAGTAATGTGTAGGGAATACACAAAAGTCTTCAGGGTCCTCCCTACCTATTCCCAGAGAGTGAACTTAAGAATGAGCTATGAAGTCTATGCACATACTTCTAGTCCTTTTTCTCTAAATTACACTTACATATTATGCTAAGATAATCATCCATTCTCTTTGCTATCAATATTTTACTTCCTTGGTCGTGATCTACAGAGAAACTGAGCTAATAAAACTGTGCAAATATTTGATTCTAAAAACTAGTATCATTTTATAACTCCATCTTTATTCATAAACAGTAAGACCATTCTGACTAACTTATGAAGAACAGTTTCAGATGCTCAAACTTGGAACATGGTCACAAGGAAATGGGTGATGATCTGCCTCCCACACTGCAGGATTATAGCATGAAAGAGAAATAGTCAATGATGACTACCAGATGGTAAGAAAGTACCAGATAAGGCTGGTTGTGTGTCCTCAGAGCATTTCTCTAAAAAAAAAATAAATAAGAAGGGAGCAGAAAATTTAGGACCCCAGTGGGGAGAGATGTGAATTGTGTCTTGAAGTAGAAGGATTATCTCCAAGAACATCAATGAACTTCACCTCTTACACAGGCAACATGGAATCACAGTAAGAAATGTTAAGTCAAGTAAAATAAATCCTTTCCAACACAGGGAAAGTGGGTCAAGAAAGTAAAAAAGTCAGAGAACAGTGGAATCTTTATCTTGACCTTCATCTGTTTTCTCATGGTGATGTCAATTGTAAGACCTTTCACTGAAGTCTTGCTCCACTCAAACTCAGAGCTACAGGACAGCTGCGGCTAAGAAGAAAAGCAATTCCATGACCTACGGTTTTCATTCAGATGGAAAATAAACCAGAACATTTGTGATCCCACTGTGAAACAGACTCAATTAGGCTGAAAGGGGGTAGGTTTTTCTTTTGCAATAGTGCAGACACAAAAGGGGACTCTTTTGCAAATCTGTCCTAATCTTTGAGAGCTGAGCTCCTCTCTAAGACCAGACCTCTCCGTTTACACAGCTTTGTAAAACTAGACATTCAAACCAGTGAGAAGAAAATGACATAAAAAAGTCAAGAGTAGAAGTACAACTGACTATCCTCAATTCAGGCTAAGTGAGTGGGGTAGCAGTGATCAAACCAAGGGTGTTGACTTCATAAAGAATATGACATAAATGGAGGAAAAAGGCACAGGCCACTGGTATCTCTTTTTGAAGACCACAAAAGGTAAAATCTTAAGTAGAAGAAGGAAAAGAAACCTAGAAATATAAACCTAGAAAACTGAGTGAACACTAAAGTCACACATTCATAGGATGGCAACCCGTTCAGACTTTATCTGAACTAGTTAGAAATTAGAAAACAGTGCCAGCCACCCTGTCCTCCCTTGGCTGGTAGTCTTGCACAGTCAACACCTTGTCCAATTTGTCCACTGCAGGACTTCACAAGGAAACCTTCCTGTCATTTTCACCTTGACGAAAACCAGTAAAGAAAAAGAAATGGGGAGAGGACAGTAATTTTTAATGGTGAAAAATTAACTTCGAACATCAACATGCCCTCCTTAATATCAAACTTTTCCTTGACTCCAATCCATACACAGTCCATTGCCTCCGAGTAAACTGAAATATCTGTATTAAACCACTGTTCAAATGCTTTTCGACTTTACATAATTCAAATGCTTTAGAAGAATCCCCTAACTGGATAGAGAATAAAGAAATGCCAGCCTCCCAAACCTAGCTCCCAATTGACAAGAATAAGGGGAATTAAATATCAAAAATATGCAGATTATTTGAGTATACCAAACAAAAAGGCAAGAGATCAAAACTCAGGCATGAAAGTTTTAGAAAAGATTGCCAGTCTTCTGAGCACAAGAATCAATCATAATGACAGCTTGCAGTGGATTTTTTTCTTTCCCCCCCCCCCCCCATTTACATTAAAGAGTAATTGCATCACACCTAAGTGCAAGCTTTGCAGTTTGAGTTCAGTAAGCAAAGCCTAATCCTGATGATGTGTTGCGACAGTATGGAATGCAAATCCACAAATAGCCTTTAAATTTCAAAAGAAACCAAGACCACACATTCTCTATTACATATGAATTCCTGTCTATTGGGGGTGGGCAGTAGAGGGTATCTGTCACTCAGTAGAGCAAAGCTATTACTATTTTGGTCGTAGTAGCAGTAAGAGGCCATAACCATATGGAAATACACATGCTTTATAAAGAAGGAAGTTACCAAAGCCTGACCCTCCTTTGTGAGCCCTTTCTCAAAGTAACAAAGAATATGCCAAAAAGCAAATTCTATAAGGCTCCAAAAATACTTTTTAAAATATTACACAGCTGAGTTTTTGTTCTTCCTACCAATCACAAAAGAAAAGATTTGATTGTATTAGAAGGACATCAAAGAATGCATATTGACAACTGAAATAGAGGAAATTAAGGGTATAAATCATCCTGGTGAAAAACGCAGAGTAGCAAATAGGAACAACTTTCAAGTTACACTTCAGAGCTATTAAAATACAATGAAATTATAAAACTCAATTTTGGTGGTGCTTCTGATAAACAGGTACATAGCACCAGCAAGGAAACCAACTTCAATCTTCCTACATGATCTAGCAGCCTTTAATAAGAGCTGCTCAACATGGTAATTCCAACGAAATGACTAGGTGGTGAAGAAATTAATTTATATCAAGAAATATTACATTTCATTATAAAAAATAATGAAACTGAAATCAACTTACTACTTCAAAATCGGGAAACGAGAAACCGTGACACAGCAGCTGCTGTGCCCATAATGATATTTATAGGGACACACACAACACATCTCCTATGAAAAATAACTTGTAGTCAATGTTAACAGACCAACACACATGTAAGTATAAATATTTAATCAATAAGAAAGATGCAATTAAATATATTTATTTAATAAATATAAACCACAAAATCAAGAAAAGGTCCACTTGGATAAAAATCGGATCAAATGTTAGATGGCAAGCCAAAGTGATGAGCCCACACACGCAGTCCCCTGTCAACAAACATTAACTGTGCTTCTATGTCCCAAGTCCCTGGCTGGAGGCTTAGGAGGTAGCAGGAGAAAGAAGGGCACAGGGCACTGACTTCATAGTTCACAAGAGGAATCCTCTGCATTCCCTCCATTTTGTCTCTAAACAAAGAACATATTCATTTGTAGTTTATGAATTTGAGGTAGGGAAAAAGTTCCAAAGTAAGAAGTAGGGATCGCCACGGGTGGGATCACAAAATGACTTAACCGAGCACAAAGGGAGAGAAGGCTGGAGAGGATGAAGACTAGACCTTACCCGGTGGAAAACGTTCTGCAGGGGACAACAGCAGTAACACATAAGGAACAGTAGGTGCTGGGCCTGAGAAGGCCCTAGAAAGATAAAGAAGGAACCTGTGGCTGCAAAAAAGACAGCAGGAGGAGTCAAAGCTGACATCATCTCTGCTGGAGACACAGCAGAAACCCTGATCTTCCACCAAGCACCAAGGAAGGCAAAGCAGTGGCCCTAAGAGGTTTGTCCAGGTGAGCTCCACCTAGCTGCACAGCAGGGTGGCAGGGGCTGACTTAGGGGAAAGCTGGGAGCAGGGAGATAACTGCACAGGCACAAGCAGGACTGCTTGCTGTTAAAAAGATAATAGGGAGTGACCTCAGGTGGTATTTCACAGTCACACAGTCTGTACCAACTACTACAGGGATGTCCTCACCCTAAACCTCACAAACATGGTTAAGAAGATGGTCACTAGCAAGAAAAGGGAGAAAAATGAATTAAAAAATAATAATAAAACTGGGTATAGAAAAGGAAATTGCAAGGAGGAGAAATTTTAATGGTTAAAGGCATGAAGTGGGGACTGCTGGCATGGTTCAAGTGAAAAAGAGCCTGCCACGCAAGTGCCAAAGACCTGAGTTCAAATCCCAAAAAAAAAAAAAAACCCACTAATAAGAAAAAGGCAAAGTAACACAGGGAGATACTATTTTATACCCACTGGGTCATCTAAAATTAGGATTCGGTGCAATGTGAGTTACGGTACACTCAGGTGAATCTACACATGCAAATGATGACAGCTTGGAAAGAACAGCAACCAGAAGAGCACATTTTGGTAAAATTCACTAATAATCAAATGCACCAAATTTGGAAAAATGAGCAAGTCACCTAAAATTCAAAAAAATAATCTTTGGATGGATGGATAAATGCAAGTACACGCACAAACACAACTTTATGCATAATTGTGCAGCAGGCTACAGGTACAAAGATGCTCATGTGACACTGGGTTACAACAGCCAAAGAGTCCCTCACTGTGAAAACAGGTAAACAGAATGGGACGGACGGATGCATGGACTATGCTAGAACAAAAAATAATAAGCAAGGCACATTAGGCAATTCACACAGATTTTTTTTTTTGTTTACTCTTGAGTCTCTATTTTACTTTTTTTTTTCCAGAATTTTCCAGTCTTTTTTTTCTATTTTTTTAAATGTATTTTTTAAAATTTTTTCTTTTATTCATATGTGCGTACAATGTTTGGGTCATTTCTACCCCCTTCCCCCTGCCCCCTCCCTTATGACCCCCTTGCTACCAGGCAGAAACTATTTTGCCCTTATCTCTGATTTTGTTGAAGAGAGAGTATAAGCTATAATAGGAAGGAACAAGGCTTTTTGCTGGTTGAGATAAGGATAGCTATACAGGGAGTTGACTCGCATTGCTTTCCTGTGCATGTGTGTTACCTTCTTAATTAATTCTTCTCGAACTAACCTTTTCTCTACTTCTTGGTTCCCTTCTCCTACTGGCCTCTGTCGCTTTAAAGTATCTGCATTAGTTTCTCTGCATTTAGGGCAAGAAATGCTATCTAGTTTTTTGGGTGTCTTACCTATCCTCACCCCTCCCTTGTGTGCTCTCACTTTTATCATGTGCTCAAAGTCCAATCCCCTTGTTGTGTTTGCACTCGATCTAATGTCCACATATGAGGGAGAACATACAATTTTTGGTCTTTGGGCCAGGCCAACCTCACTCAGAATGATGTTCTCTAGTTCATTACATTTACATTTACTTGCAAATGATAAGACTTCATTCTTCTTCATGGCTGCATAAAATTCCATTGTCACACACATTTTGAAAGATGGTGCTGAGTAAAAATGTTCAATCAGGCAATGGCATCTCTAATACAAAAAGAAACAAGTGTATTACACATACTAGCAGTGAGTATCTGTGAGGAAAAAAGAATGGAAACCAAGTGAAAAAGAAAAGGAAATTAGTAAAAGAAAACAAACCAACAGTGTTAATATACCATGAAGACAACCCTCTGAACTTGACACCTGCTTTTTTTTAAATAAAGTATTCAAGTAATCTGGCAACAAACTTTATTCCTTCATCAATAATAAAGATCTCACTTGATATTTTATGATATATGAACTTCATGGCACAAATATAAGCAATTTTTCTGACAAAGTGTACATATTCTTTGTTATTATATTTCGGCCACCCATCACACTAATCTTCACAGTCTCAAAGGCTTATAAATGTAAGCTGACCGGGATTCCCATTAGCTATCTAGAAAGGGTACACTCAGCCTGAGAGAACAGCTCCCCTACTGTTGAGAAATACTTATGTAATTTGTATCATTTGCTTGACCTCATATGACAGGAAATCTTAAATTCTTAGTAACTCATCTTTGAATTTTCTACTGAAGAGCTGCCACTGAGCATGTGGCTCTAATGTACTCAAAAAAATCATCTCAAAATTGGCCAAGGAATGGAGCCAAAAATAGCCTTGCTATTAAAATCACCTGGTAATCAAAGAGGGTGGAAAAAACCCACTTCATTACTAACCACTCTAAGAAAAAGCAAAAGCCGCTTGAGTAGTTTCTGAGGACCAAAAAAAAATTATTTAGTGAAAGGGCAAGTCACTGAAAGAATCAGCAGGAAATCTCAGTTGGGATTGAGGGAGGAGGAGGGGGTGAAGGGGAGAAGGGTCAGTATTTCAAACCCCTCCACCATATCTCAGCTTCCATGCAGTCAATGTCCTAAAAATTCAGGAACATAAGACTCCTGTGATTTGTAACCATAATGCTGAAATGATTTAAATCTGCAATCACAGCAACATAATTAATGTTCCTTTTTAAATGTCAGCATTACTCAATCTTATTAGAGTGGTGGTAAGTCCTACCTCACAACCAATGTGAGCTTAAGTGCATTCAGTCAAATTCACTCATGTTTCCTTTCTTTCTACCTATTCTTAACCCCGGCCCACAATAAATACAGAAGGTTTCAGGGTTTATCACTCTGCTGAGTCAGTAAATTAAGCCACACTGAACCACTGATCCTAAATAATCCACACTCTAACCATGTTCTCCAATGCTTAAATACAGAACTAGTGCCAAATGGTCAATGAACTCCAAACATACATTTTTCAACATGGTTCCCATTCCCATTTCTAAAATACAGATTTTTATATATAGTTTTCTTTTCTTTCTTTCTTTTTTTTTTTTTTTTGTGGTACTGCTTTTTGACCTCAGGGCCTCACACTTACTAGCCACTCCTCCAGTCCATCATTTTGAAAATACTGATTTTTAAATGTTAATTCATACTTGTGCCTTGGTCTCTTCTAAAAAAAGTACAAAGGAAACAAGTTCATCAGCTTTACCTCAATTGAGAAAGAAGTTCCACTGACTGTCCAAATTCATATGAAATCAGAGCAACCAAGAATTTTCCTAGGCCCCTCATTGGCAATCACTTAATCACAGATGCTTCTACCAGTATTTTGCTTAAGGTTCCACCTAGTTTCAGAGAAATCTTCCTTACTAGGAATATGAACTTCTGAAAGAATTTCCCTGATTTCCTACAGCATAGGGTTTTGCCCAGAAAAGAACCTTCAATAAAAATATCTCATTCAAAGATGACAAACAGATGTCATCTTGAGTTCTAACTCAACACAAAGAATGGAGGATCTGCAGAGAAGTGCTGAGAAGGCACATCTGGGCTCTGCTGGGAAGACTGCCTGATTGATTAGTGATGTCTACCAAGATGATGGAGTCAGGGGGAGACCATGTGCACGCAACTCCAGAATGAAAGTTTTGCAAAATGTTGGACGTACTTCTTTTAGTCTAAAATTTAAGAGACGCCATTCAGATTCTTTTAGCAAGAGCATAAACCAAGCATACAGCAAAAACTGGCTGGGAGTTACATTCAATAAAGAACACTTACTATGAACCATCAATGATGTATGGGGGGGTGGGGGGGGAGAACAAGTAACACATGGAGAGAAAACGTTGCCCCAAATAACACTTTCTGAAGAAAAGTGTTCAAAATTTCAAGATTTCTGTGTTTTAAGCTGCCCAAATCAAAAGTACAACAACTTTACTCATTGCTTCAATTAATTCTGTTTTCTACAAAAGAGGAAAAATAGTTCTTTCCAAAAAAGAAATCTAGGACACTTCTCTTAATGTTTCAGCCAAGAGCAACAGTAGTAAGACAGAACTTTAAAAACCCAACTCAAATATGTTAGATTTCCATAATCTAACATATTTCAAACATAACATAACATATATTCTATATGAACATGATCCAATAATTTTGAAATCTCATGTCTTAAAAATGTTTTCTTCAAATATGACCTAATTAGCCAGGAGCTGGTGGTTCATGCCTGCAATCCTACCTGCTTGGTATAAGAAAAATGATCTTTTTTCCAGCAATACCACTCTTGGGGATATACCCAAAAGACTGTAACACAGGTTACTCCAGAGGCACCTGCACACCCATGTTTATTGCGGCACTATTCAAAATAGCCAAGTTATGGAAACAGCCAAGATGCCCCACTACTGATGAATGGATTAAGAAAATGTGGTATCTATACACAATGGAATTTTATGCAGCCATGAAGAAGAACGAAATGTTATCATTCACTGGTAAATGGATGGAATGGAGAACATTATTCTGAGTGAGGTTAGCCTGGCCCAAAAGACCAAAAATCGTATGTTCTCCCTCATATGTGGACATTAGATCAAGGGCAAACACAACAAGGGGATTGGACTTTGAGCACATGATAAAAGCGAGAGCACACAAGGGAGGGGTGAGGATAGGTAAGACACCTAAAAAATTAGCTAGCATTTGTTGCCCTTAAGGCAGAGAAACTAAAGCAGATACTTTAAAGCAACTGAGGCCAATAGGAGAAGGGGAGCAGGAACTAGAGAAAAGGTGAGATCAAAAAGAATTAACCTAGAAGGTAACACACACGCACAGGAAATCAATGTGAGTCAGCTCCCTGTATAGCTATCCTTATCTCAACCAGCAAAAACCCTTGTTCCTTCCTATTATTGCTTATACTCTCTCTTCAACAGAATTAGAGATAAGGGCAAAATAGTTTCTGCTGGGTATTGAGGGGGTGGGGGAGAGAGAGGGAGGGAGTGGGGTGGGTGGTAAGGGAGGGGGTGGGGGCAAGGGGGAGAAATGACCCAAGCATTGTACGCACATATGAATAATAAAAACATAAAAATTAAAAAAAAAGAAAAAGAAAAATGATCTTTTCTATGAAAGTTTATGTCACCCTCTTAGAGTACTTAAAAATTCCTCAGGTCACCATCTTAGGTGACTTGGTGTTGTTTAAAATGTTCCTGTTTCATCTTCCAGATGTTTGTTCAGCTACACTACCTGACAAACTGTATGCCCTAACCCATCCCCCAAGCCTTTCAGCCAATCGAGGGAAATTGTGAACCTTTCCTCTGAACAAATCCCAGGTGAGGGGCAGGTACAAGTGAGTGAGGGATATAAGAAGGAGCCACTGTCAGGCATTTTGTGCTCTCATGGCCACTCTGCTGCAGTGGAAGCATGCTTGTATCCTTTTGATCAATAGAAATTGCCTTGTCACGATTTTCTCTGTCTCTTGTGTGACTGTTTTCAGCACTGGAGGGTCATTAATTCCAACACTGAGAAGTTAAGATCGGGATGATTGTGGTTTGAGATCAGGCCAGGCAAGTAATTCATAAGACATCCATCTCCAAAATAATCAAAGGGAGTAGGATCATCTGCTTTGCAAGTAGGAAGTCCTGAGTTCAAACCCTAGTCCCACCAATAAGAAAGCAAACACACACACCAATCCATACAGATGGCATAACTTCATGACAAAATAGAATCCCTCCCAATTTAATGACATCACATGCAACTCTGGAGCTAAATGAAAATCTGAAAAATAAAACTAAATGTGTTCATGTCTTCTGAACCAACATATATTAATGAAAAATTAATAGTTAACTTGGGTAGAAGTAGTCTGTAATCCTAGGAACTCAAGAGCATAGCGGTTCGAAGCTAGCCTGGGGGAAAAGTTCATGAAAACCCCATCTGAGCCTATAAAAAGTTGTGTGTGGTGGCACACCTGTCATCCTAGCTACTCGGGAACCATAAATAATAAATATGTAGACTGTGGCCCAGACCTACATGCAAGACCCTATTTGAAAACTACAGCAAAAAGGAATGGAGGGCATGGCTCAAGCACTAGAGTGCCTGCCTAACAAGCATGATGCCCTGAGTTAATTAATTAATACTTAAATGATCCTATCATAAGAATATTTTCTCTAAAGCATAAGAGAACTTATTAGAGATATAAAATATGTGAAGTAAATATTAGACCGATGAATATATTCTATCATCTACACAGAGATTAAAAGTAAAGACATGTTGGCCCTTGCTTTAATTTTCATGGACTCAGTTCAAAGTTTCCCAATGTTACCCTAAGTGCACCCTGTTTATTCCATCACAGGAGGAGGAAAAATCTGAAAAATAAAATTGAAGGGAGGGGAAGGCCTTCCAATTAAAATCAAAGCCATTTGGTAATATTTAACAATTTACTGAGGTGAAAACCTAGGTACAATTACTCAGCTGACTTTTGAGAAAAGGAAAAAAATGTGTATGTGAAACTTTAAATATGAACAGTACGCATGTATGCCTCTCATGGCCTTTACAGACTGGATTTACACCTTTTTCAAACCACCTAGGGAAAATCTTTAGAAAGATTACATTAAATTCTGAGTCACAATTTAAATGCAGTGAAAAGCCCAGCTATGTGCTTGGGGATTATATACAAGTGAGAAAGCTGACCACAGAACTAGATAGGAGCCAGAGGACTGAGGGCTCACAGGAAGGTTGAGAATCCTGTGAACAGCACACTAGGGTCATGCTTCACATAGGGAAACACTGCATCAAGTCATCCCCCGGAGTCCTGCAAGGCTTGGCTAAAACTGCCCATACTTGCTTGGGCACCAAGGGAGATGGTTAGTCAAATAACATAGAAAACCCAGCAGCGGAAACCACTGGCCCTGCTCGAGAGGCAGAAAACAGAGGGTATTTGCACTTCTTTCTCTTGGCATGCATTTTTTCCTTTTCCTAAGACTTTCACAGTCTCTTGAGTCCTGAGAAAAGCTCAGCTCCTTCTGGACAGACTCAAAATCACATCAGGGCCTAGTTTCAAGTGGTTAGTATTGGCAAGTCCAAGGCTGGTGAGGCCCCACAGCTATGCTTGGACACTGAAAATGTGAAAGGCCAGGGAAAGTTTGGCCCCAGCAGAGTACACAGCAGCATAGGCTGGATCTGTCCTGGTTACAAAAAAAAAAAAAAAAAAAAAGCTCTATGTTCCTGATTCCCTCAGTCCCAGCCAGAGAAACTGAACACCCAGATGTGAGAGACTATTTACAGAAGCACCTCTTTCTGCCAATGCCTGAATGACATCCATCCTGCTGGCTGACAACTTTAAATCAGTCCAGAAATGTGAGATGACAGAACAGATGCAAATAAAAAGAAAAGGTGTAAGAAGAGTTGTTGGTTTTTCTTTATGTGCTTCCTGTTAATAAAGTACAAAAATAATTGAATGAGCATAGCCTGCCACATGACCTCACTGTAAGACCCTGGACTTAGTTTGTGAAAAATACATACTATAGAGCCAGGTGCTGGTGACTCATGCCTGTAATCCTAGTTATTCAGGAGGGAGAGATCAGAAGAATCATGGTTCAAAGCCAGTCTGGGCAAACAGTTCATGAGACCCTATCTTGAAAATACCCAATTGGGCTGGAGGAGGAGCTCAAGTCTTAAGAGTGCCTGCCTAAAAAGCTTGAGGCCCTAAGTTTAAATTCCAGTATCCCCACACACAAAAAGACCTAACAAAAAACTGGGCTGATGAAGTGGTGCAAATGGCAGAGCGCAAGCCTAGCAAGCATCAGGTCCCTTCCTCCAGCACCACCCAAAAAACAAACAAAAACAGAATATAGTAGCTAGTACCTTATAAGCAGTTACCCATGTTCACCCTAGAAGCATTAAATGGAAAATTGTAGAAGTAAGCAATCCAAAAGTTTAAAGTTGCACACCATTCTGAGTAGTGCAATGAATTCTTTCACCATCTCACTTGGTCTCATCTAGGTTGTGAATCAACACTTTGTCCAACATACTCACATCGTATATGTCACTGTCACTTCCTAGCCATCTTGGTTATCCAATCTAATTTATTTAATAACGGACCCGAAGCATAAGATTTGCAATGCTGACATTTCAACTATGCGAAGGAGAAGGTATACCGTAATTCCTTTTATGTATCACCTCACATCATCCCCAAAGAAGGATGAGTATGGTACAAAAAGGTATTTTGGAGAAAAAACACATTCCCCATTATTACTCTGAATTATAACTGCTCTATTTTATTACTATAGTTGTTATTCTCTTCCTGTGCCTAATTCATTAAGTTAAACTCTATCATGACTATGTATAGGAAAAGAATATTCTATACATAGGACCTGGAACTGTCTGCATTTTCAAGTCCTTCAGTGGGGGGGGGGGGGGGGGGGTGTCTAGAAACAAGTTCACTGACAATAAGAGAAGCACTGTACATGTGTTTTCATAAGATCAGCTGGGCTTGCATACTCAGAATTGACTGTGGGGGAGAGAGAGCACAGCAGGAAGACTAGGTAGATAGCTACTGAAAACTGTCCACCTGTGCTAATAAAATCACATATTCTTAGCCTATAATTATTGTTTGCTGGGCTTCTTCAAGGAGGCTATATCCATGTGACTGCAATTTTCAATGAATTCCAATGGAGAAGCAAATGAAAAGGAATGTCAGGAAGAAGGCCTAGGAGGTAAAGCAAATCACAATGGAAGATGTAGAAAGACTTCAGGAGAACAGCAGCTCCTAGAAGTGCTGGGGAGGTGGCAAGCTCATGTTTGATCACACAAAATACCAGATGGAGGCAACAGCGCAACCTAGGCGGGGGAAGGAGGGAGACTGAGCATAGCAGGGTTGTTTGAGGCAAGGGTGGCCACCAATGTAGACTGAACATAAGACACACAGGACACAGGGACACATGTGAGCTATCTATGTGCACATATACAGTTACCCCCAACAATGGGGCCAGAAAGAACACTATTTCCCAGTAGAACAAGGGAGCTGAGCTCAAGGGTAACTTCCAGCTAAAGAGGTGATATATCTAACACTGAGCCAACAGGATAAAGTGAAAGCCCTACAAGACATAGGATTTATGTCTGCTCTGTTCACTCATAGATCTCTAATATGCAACAATGCCAGGTAAGTATTATGTGTTCAGAAAAGACTTACCATTGGAAGAAAATACAAGCAGGAGAGGTCAAGGGCGCTCAAGTGATTACTGAGTGGTCACTGTGTGTTAACACACTGCTGATGTTTTATAGACACTGGCCAATATGGTTTTGCTCCTTATTTATACCTCAGCAATTTAACTGCTTCAGGAAAATCAGGACAGATCCTATAATTGATGGCATCTCAGCAATACAAAGTTTAAATAGTAGTAAGTTCTCTTGCTCAAATGAATGACAGGCCTGAGGATCAATGCGGACTTTGATTTGATAAAATAATAGTATTATCAATCTCAAAGTACTAGGGTGGGGGCCAGGGCTGGTGGCTCAAGTCTGTCATGCAACCAGCAAAATTCAGGATGCTTTTTTAGAAGTAATTAAAGCAAAAAGGGATAGGGATATGGTTCAAGTGGTAAAGTGTCTGCCTAGAAGGATCAAGGCCTTGAGATCAACCCCTAGTTCCACCAAAATACACCTCCCCAAAAAATACCTCCCCCCCAAAAAAAAAGGTGTGAACTATGAATTAAATTCGTTCCCTTAAGCTTAGATGTACTTTGTTCCCAAATTACTGGTCCCATGGCCAGTGTTATTTGGGTCTACTGACTACCACACTATGGAAAGCAGCGCTGTATGTTCTCCCATTGAATCCTTTTCTCCTTTAGCCACCCCTGACAGTTATGCCCAAACCTCTTCAGTTCTAATCACCTGGAAGACTAAAGAAAGCAGAGCAGGATGGTAGATGTACATAGGGTGCCCCATGGTGAAAGGGACAGTGACACTCCATGGTGGCTCATTATCAACAATTCAGTTGCCATCTAATGTTTCCATTCTCTCCATGTCAAACTGGTAGGACAGAAGAGGACCTCCTCATCCAGTCTACAACTTAAAACCTTCATTGAGAAGTGAAGGAGGAATACAAACAGGCAATCATAACTACCAAATAATTCCATTTTAATTAAATAGATTCCTTTTGCTTTTTTAATGCAAATATCTCTGGCAAAGACATCAATATTTCAAAACACAAGAAATAGAATGAGCAATCCACAAAATGAGGATCCCAAATTTGTCTAAAACAGGATGGGTCAGACCCTAGGAGCAGGTGGTCACCCTAAGAGAACAGGTGGTAAATTGGCTAATCTCAGAAGGAGTGTGAAATGCTCTTAACTTGCTGGACTACAGAGCCCGGGATGCTATTAACACTTTGCCGAGTCTCAAAGGGCAGTGTGAAAACCAATGCTTCTCTATTGCTTGAGGGATCTTCAGCTAAACTTGGGGAAAGATAAGCATTTTGCTCATTGTCATGCAAATAACCCTTCCAATTGACAATTGCCAAGGGAGCTAAAACACTACAATTTCCACCTGATCTCAATGTGTAACACTTGGAGTGGGCAGGTGGTAACATTTTCCTGACATCAGTAGTCAACAGAGACTTAAAACATAACTTAAACATAAAAAGCCATTCAACAAATTTTTGCGTAGCAAAACTAAAAAATGGCAGCTTTACGCTTGTCAACTTGACCTTCAGGCCACTTGCCAGTGTCACATTGTTAAAAAGTGATATTATATATTTATATATATAGAGAGAGAGAATCCCTGTTCTATAGTGTCTTTAGTTATACAGAAAGTACAAATATACCAAACTTACAGTAATAAAACATAATTTAAGAGAAAAATGCAGCAAAATGTAATCCATAGGATTAAACTCAAGTTCACTAGCATCAGCATTATGATCTCTGAAATTCAGATCAGACGATCTGGTTTGCCTTCTATTCCTATTAGGACACCGTTTTTGTCAGCTATAGGTAAGCACTTACTATGCACCAGGCCCAAACTAAGAATTTTCCAAGCTTTTATCCATTAACTTTCACGATCATTATTGTTACCATCTCTAGATTAAAAATAAGGTAACAGAATTCAGGCCTTCATTTAAGGCTACAATAGGGCCAGAACTTATACCTGGCCAGTCCAACTCTGGAACAACCATACAATACTGTCACCTACAATTTTTTTTTTTTAATGACAGGACAAGCATCTAATGACATAAGTCAAAAGTCATGTGTTCTGAATTCCCATGGCCTCTTCCCTTTAACTTGTCTAATATTTGCTACCACCTCAACCATCTGGCTAATAAGTTCTGAGGTGGAAAATGAGCTTATAATGTATAAATCCCATTGGTGTTAATGGGTCTCCAATTGTCTCAGCTGAGGAGATGGGATGGTTTGGGAGTGACAGTGAGACTCAGATTTTAGGAGGGGCTGTTTCACACAATCCTGGCAAGGAAGGATAAATGACAGAACACATTTTGCATATGAGGGCAGGTAC
This sequence comes from Castor canadensis, assembly GCF_047511655.1. Taxonomy (NCBI): domain Eukaryota; kingdom Metazoa; phylum Chordata; class Mammalia; order Rodentia; family Castoridae; genus Castor; species Castor canadensis. The sequence continues at coordinate 120,064,556 of NC_133395.1, read as the reverse complement.
TAAAGGCATCTTTGCCAACTCTGCAGGTGCACACCAATTTGCAGGCTTCTAACAGATCCACAGATGTGTCTGTAACTAGAAGAGCAAGCCTTTAATTGAGAGATTGGGACACGGGGAGAATTAACAACACAGCAGCAATGGTAGATTCATTTATTTTTCTAATTAAATTCTCAAATTGGTGGGAGTAGCCTATTAAAAACACAAAACCAAACAAAATGTGGGTGTTAGAGGTTAGCGTCAGCATTATTTTTTAACGATGATACAGATAAAAGGAGACATTACAACCTTATGTTGTTCCATTATTGCCTCCAACTTAGGGGATTTAAAAAAGAAAGAAGGAAAACCAAGTTCTAGCCATCATACCATGTCATTTCATACTTGTAATTTGAGCTGATGCACTCAACATGACTATTTCTGTTTAAAGCTGTGTTAGAAAATTACATTTTTAAAAGGCATTTATAGAGCAATTTCTATTTGTAAAGTGCTTTGCAGTCATTTTTTAAAGTAATTCTTAACAACAACCATCTAAAATAGGTCAGAGTTATTATCCCTTAGGCTTCCTCATTCAAAAGGCTGAGTCAAGGAAGGTACAAAAAGGTTAAGCGATTTTCCTATGGTTGCACACAAAAAAGGAGTAACTTGCAATGTTAATACAGTTAAATCCAAAATGTTGCTGACATCCCCACAGCTCCCATTCATCATTTGGACCTGTTTTGGAATTTCTTGAGATTTCTGATGATATGAGTAAAGAGAGATCTTGACCTGCCCTCACCTCCCCCCAATCCAGAGAATGAGGATCTGAAAATCCAGTAACAGGTATTCCAAGATGAGTCTGCAGGGAAGTTCGCCTTGGGACTGATTCCTGGCAGGTTTTCTGGAAGGTTCATGCTCTCCCATAGGACTAGGGCAGACAGCAACATTAAAACCAAGCCAGGGAACTCACTAAAGCAGAAACTGACAGTTCCCTGTTGTGAAGGCATCTTTAACAAATCATCAGAAATCACTTTCAATTCATGAGCTTTCCCTACATTCACTATGAAACATAATTGGCTTTGGCATTCTGATCTTTTTCCTGAAAAGATTTCACTTAGATCTCATTCCCCTAAAAAATATGAGCAAAATCTGTCTCAGCATCCATTCCACAATGCCCTTCTACTCTTCATTCTTTTTCACTATTAGAATTCTTCACCCACTCTACACGCAGCCAACATGGTCAAAACTAAGCGTTATTTATGGGCAGGTGAACAAGGTAGCCAGGCACTAGACAGAGAGGCCAACTTGTACAATTTCCTTGCGCCTACCTGAGAGAGATATCTCTACATTTCAGAGATTAAAAACATTTACAAGTGGTTGGGCAAACTCCTCTGGGAGACGCCACGACTAATGCCCCAAACCAAAGTTGAAGCCAGATTAATCTCAACCCAGTGTCACCACAATGATTTTCTGTATTTTTTTTCCCTCTTGACTGTTTATTCCTCTGCATTTGATCACATTAAAAGCAAACAGAACATGCAAAGAGGTCTCTTTCCATTGAAATTTGTTCCCAATATACTTTGGCCAAAATAACAAAAGAGGAATCATTGAATAATCATAAAGGACAGGCACAACCTGGGAACAACAACCAATGTGCCATGTCACACCTACTTCTGTCAAATCAGAAAAGCTAGGCTAAACCATGAATTTGGATGGTCTGGATGAATCACCTAATAGAATCTGCCCCAACTTTTCTGACTGGGACTGTCTAAACCTTAACCTATAGAGAAATAAAAATGTCAGAGTAAGAGAAAGAAAAACAGAAGACACATGAGGACACACGGTGAGACAGGTGTGCCTCCTGATGTGTTTAAAAATAGAGAGACTATGTAATACTCCAATATCAACAAGGTGAATAAGAAAATCATATGATCTTACTTAACTTAGAGAGAAATTACCACAACTTGATCACAGTAAAAGCTACAATTTAAACCAACTTAATTAAGGGTGAAGACTGAATGTGCTCTTCCCAGGATTTAAAATGACAGAAGGATATATGCTCTCATCTCTCTGACTTGATGCTTTATTAAAATTTTTCTAGACACTAAAATAAGACATGAAAGAGAAAAAAAAAAGCGCACAAAAAGAAAAAACAAGCCATGATTATCTACATAAAAAAAAAAAATCCCACAGAATGTTCAAATTCATCCTAGAGCTAGTGATTGCGTTCGGTAAGGTGGCAGAACAACAGACCAACCATAAAACATAATCCCATTTTTATACCCTCACGATGAAGTAATGAAATAAAACTTAGGCCATTACAATTATTCCAAAGACAATGAAATTCTTGGATACATAATAAACAAAGTAAGTGAAGGACCTGGACACTGAAAATCATAACAATATTGAAAGAAATCAAAGCGGCAAATAGATGGAGACAGACTTGTTCGTGAACCGTGTGATTTAATACAGTAAAAATGTCAATTCTGCCTTACACTGATCTACACTATCAACGCAATTCCCATCAAAATGCCAGCAAAGTTTTTGTAGGCATCAAGCAGACTATAAAATTTATATGGAAAAGAACATGCCCTAGAAGAGCTAAAACTTATCTTAACCAAAGAACAAAGAGGGAAAAACCATTCTCCTAATATTGGGGTGTACTGTACAACTACAGCAATGAAGACTATGTGACACTGGTGGAGATGGTCACATGTATCAATGGAACAGAAGAGAGAACTCAGAAACAGATCCACAAAAATATGCTCCACTCTTTTTTTTTAACTGAAGATTTAAAATTAATGAAAAGAGAATAGCCTGTTCAACAGATGGTGCTGAAGTAACTAGCCACACATAGGCAAAAGAAAGAAAGAAATAGACCTAAATCTCATACTGATGACAAAAATTAACCCAAAGTGGACCATCAACTTAAATGTTAAATGTAAAACTGAAAAACTTTCAGGGAAGTACAGGGGAGTGTCTTTGGAATGTAGAGCTAAGCAAAGAGTTCAAAGACTTGACACTAAGAGCACGATTCATAAAAGAAAAACAGGACAAGTCAGACCTAATCAAAATTTCGGACTTTTGCTGTGTGAAAGTCCATAAACACAAAGTCACAGAGGATAAAAATGACAAGCTACAGACTGGGAAAAACACTTGCGGGACATAAATTCAACAAAACACTAAGATTCAAAACACAAAGAACTCTCAAAATTCAGTAGTAAAAAGAAAAGCAGATCAATTAGAAAGGGAACTGGGGAGAAAACATGAACACAACTTCAAAGAAGAGGATATACAGGTGGCAAAAAGCACACGAAAAGTAACAAGACAGTTACACATCAATGAGGGAAATACAAGTTAAAATCACAATGAGGAAGCACTACACACTTATCAGAAGGGTGAAATGTCATCATCCACAACTGTCAAGGATGCAGAGAAACTGACCCGCATATACTGCTGGAGTGTAAAATGGTACAGCTTCTAGGGAAAACCATTTGTCAGGTGTTTTTACAAGACTATACATGCAGCCACAATACAACCCAGCAACTGTTCTCTTGGACATTTATCCCAGAAAAAATGAAAACTTAGGTCCACATGAAAACCTGCGGACAATGTTCGTTCACAGCTTTACCTCTAAGAGCTCAAAACTAGAATTAGTCCAGGTACCCTTCAATAAGTAAAAGATTAAACTATGGCACATCTGTACCTTGGAATATTATCAATAAAAAGGAACAAACAATTGCATGAAACAATTTGGATGGATTCTTAAGAATTATTCTGAGTAAAAGAAAGCCAATCTTCAAAAATAACATACTATATGATTCTATTTCAATAACATTTTTGGCACAAGTTTTAGAAATGGACACAGACCAGGGTTTTCCAAGAGTTAGGAAAGAAGGCTGCATTTCCCAGAGTTAGGGATGAAGTCACTAAATTTACAAGAAAAGTAAGAGACTCTTAAGTGGTTGGGACTATTCATTACTATACCTTCACAGCAATAGTGAATATGATACACATGATAAAACTGTGCAGAACTGAGGGTTGGGGGATAAGACTTAGGGGTAAGGTACATAGGTGACATGCCCCAGGTTCAACCATTAGGACCCAAAACAAATAAAATAGTACAGAGCACCATATACATACAAGTATATAAACTGGACTCAGGAAATCTGAGTAACATTAGTGAATTGTATCAATGTAGTATTTCATGATATGTGTAGTGTAGATTTTGGAGAAGGCTAACTTTGGGGAAACAATACATGGGCATCACTCTTTGCACACAAATATACACAATAAAATTTTTAAAAAGCTAAGCTATAAGAGAAAAAGATGCTGGCTACTGGCCAAGATGGAGATGTTGTTGACTGGTGGGGATCCTGAACTACAAATGGCTTAATATTCAAACTGATCAAAGCCAATCCCACAGCAGACATTTGGAAAACAATGCACTCATTAGAACAATCACTCCTAATGCAATGCTTTCCAAACTGAGACTTGCATGACACCCTCCTGAATCCTGGCACAACTCACTCACAGAGCTCATAAGCAGCAACAGCAGACAAGTGTGACAAAAACTGGATCCCATCACAAAATCTTACACTTGATTTTTATTGCGGTGTCATCCCCTACACACAATGAAACCTGGTCTTCAACTGCTCCCATCAAGCCCAATAAACAAGTTTTTAGAAAACAAGATTTGACTTCCTACAATAAAACATCCTCTGGGTGGTATTTTCAAAGTCAAAGGGGGCTCCTCTATCTGAAGACACATGGATAATTGCTCCTCAGTTAGTAAGGTCAAAATCCTACAAATTTGTATCCACAGCATGTGATTTTACAAGCTGAGAAACCTGGAACAAGTCATTATCTGAACTGTAAATGTAATCACTGCAAGCAGGCCTGCAGATCTAAGAAAAATGAAATGGAGAGAGAAGCATCTTAATTCCCACAAAGGTACCACTCTCTCCTGTGTGTAGGGCCCACAGCTAGTTTCCATCGTCACTTCCTCTAAAAGTATGGACCAACTCTGAAGCCATCATTTCACAGAGTCCTTGGCTCCTTCCCAGACCTCTAAGTCTTAGTAATGCTTGAAAAGATCAAGTGATTCTTATATACATGGAAGTTTCAGAGCCCCTGTCAAATTCTTTCCTTACAATTTATGGCTGGTCTTCCTCACACAGAGTAGTGGTTCTCAGAAGAGAACAACTCTCCTCTGGGGACCTTCAGCACGGTATCTGTCTTGGGACTTCTGCTTGTTAAAACAAAGGGGATAAAAGGGGCCAGCTATATTGCTAAACATCCTATAATCCCAAGGATAGCTCCCAGGCAGCAAACATAAAATGTCACTCAGGTTGAGGCTGAACTTCTGACAAACATACTTGCAGAGGAGGAAGGGAGGAAGACAGAGACAGAGAGAGAGAGAGACAGAATGAATAAGCATCACAGTTTAGATCTTTAATGTTCGCCAGAAGACAAGGGTGTTAAAGAGTTGGTCCCCAATTGTTGTGATACTGAGTGGTGGAACCTTTAGGAAGTAGGGCCTAGTAGGAGGGAGTTAAACCACTGGCTGTGTCCTTGAAGGGGAAACTGGAACCCCAGTGCATGGGTATCTCTCATTTTGCTTCCCAGGGGACATGAGGTGAGGAAACTCCCACACCTCGTGTACTGTGCTGCCACAGGCCCAAAGCAAAAAAGCCAGATGGCCATGAACTGAAACCTCCAAAACCCTGAGGAAAAATTAACTTTCCCTCCTTATAAATTATTTATCTCTATTATTTTGCTACAGTAATGCAAAGCTATCTGGGAAAACAAGTTTAATAAATTAGTAAGTGGAGGTGAAGTCCCAGGACAGAGGTAGCTGCGACTCCCTCAGCATGCTTAAATCTGATTCATACCAAAGAAGATTTTTCTCTTTAACTGTGAGTATTTAAGAGCATCAACTGCACAGCGATAAAGCCCTAGTTGGCATCTCGGTTTTGAAACTAAATATCTAGGTGACATTAAGCTAGGCAATTACCTTTAGTAAGTATCACTTTATTATCTGTAAGGGGGGATTAATAACTGCTTGACCCTCTAACAGCTATTAGAAAAAAGGAAAAGAAACAAGATATGGCTGTCAACGAATGTAGAAAAGACTCCAGACAAGAAATACATATTGTTATTAATGCATTCTTTCCCATAACTGCTGCCAATGGAATAAACCATTTCTGATACTCCATGTCTTTCAGATTATACAATGGTTCTATATTTATTTTCTTTGTTGGGACTGGGGTTTGAACTCAGGATTTCTTGCTTGCAAAGAAGGCACTCTACTGCTTGAGCAACACCTCCAACCCCATAATGGTTACTCTTTTAACTAGTTTCTGCTCGTCCAGTACAAGACATGGGCTGACCATGTCTAATGAGCATGTAAACCCAGTGGCAGTTGGTTTGCTATGAATAACACAATCAGCCAGGGGACTGAGCCTACCAGCAACCTCATATAAGGGATGACCTTAACAAGGCACAGACCACCACTCCTATTTCCCAAGCAATCTTCAAATCGCATGGACCGTTAAAACGACAGAGGTGGCTAAACTATGATGGTGAAGAACACAGGCACTGAAGCCAGACTATGGCTTTTCCAGAACAGCCTTACTAAGTCTTACTGCCTAGGATATTAAAGGGGATGTGTTTCAGACTGCACTGACCTCACTGTGTTCTCATGAGGAGTAAATAAATTACCACATTTATTGCAGTTGCACAGTACCTGCTGACAATTAAGAGTGATTATTATTATCTTTATTAGCAAAGGACTTGGAATGTCCCAACTTTGCATCCTACAGTTCTTGATTCTTCAATGAGTGCATTACAACATCTTTCAGCAGCTCACAGGCAAGCTCAAGCTGCTACCTCCTAAAAGTTGGTAAGTTCTGAAATTTTTCACATTCAGTGCACTCCACTTAGAACTTCCTCTCCTATCACACATGGCTCCCAGTAGTACTTATCTGCACTCCATCCCAGTCGACAATAATGACAAGCCACCTATCAAGATAACAGTTTAAATGTAAGAATGTCTGTTATATCGCTGAGTTAGAAACTGGGAATGGAAGTTTATGATGTATAGAGATTGATTATATTATTCTTTATTGGGACTCATCTTTAGGTATTAGCCACCTGAAACCCTTGAGATGATTATACTAAAAAAATAAAATAAAATAAAGCATACCCAATTTTATTTCATTAATTAATACACATAGTAATTGAGAATATTCTAGGGGCATCCAAGGATGCACTTCAGCATTGCCATCACACAGTGTGGGTTAGAAGCCTGGTTTTTGGAAGTGTTGACTAATTGGATGGATTGTAAATTGTTCAACACACTCTCTGATACACCTTTCTAATCTGTCAAATGAAGACTACAATACAAAGAGCTACTGAGAGGACTAAATGAAAAACCTTTCTTAAAAAGAGCACATCATCGATATGTAGAAAATAAGAACTATTATTGTTTCATAGTAGCAGTTTCGAAATTATTTTAAAGATGGGCCTCAGACTTCCCATAATAACTTAAAGAGTCTAAAAATTCCATAAGGGTCTGACGTATAATGGCTTTGCAGAACACATTTTAGCTTCTTTTTGGGAATCCAGCTGAATATGTCTTTCACAGTTTAAAACAAACCTCTGGTTATCTCTGGGTATCCCAACTGCTCTTGCTACCCTTTATCCCCAGAAGGTAACATCTCTTGACTCTGGACTTCATTTCTGAATTGTCTCTGTTTAACAACATTTTGCAATGGCCAGGTACACACACACAACTAAAAGAACTCTATTAAGTTCTGTGTTTCCATCATCAGTCCAAAGATAAATAGTTAACACTGAAAACCCACCTGTCAAATTACATCTTTCAGGATATTCAGTAACATAAGTCAACCAGGGAGTGGAGAAAAGCCAGCTGAGATCACATACAGGAAAAGACAGAGGATGAGAAAGGTCAGAGACTCAATTTTTAAAGACGGAAGCAGATAAAACAGACATCTGAAATCTGTGGGATCTCCACAGATAAACATCAAAATTTCAAGAACCACAGGTAATACTAAACTCATCAGTTTGTAAACATAATAATTTTAAACAAGATAGCTTTTTATAATTGAAAAGTAAAATTTTAAGCACTATTTGGAGACTCTTCCTCATACCCCCTCCACCCACCCCAGGCATGTAAGCAATGTCTTTTGTCAGAAACTCAAAGGCAGGCAGAAAATGACCACATGCTTTGAAAGCATAAGAAGAAAGATTATTTTATAACTAAATGCTTCCAGGTATGGTGGCTCACATCTGTAATCCCAGCTATTCAGGGGGAGGCTCAGATCCAGAGGGACATGATTCCAGACCAGCCAAGGCAAAAAGATCATGAGACAACCCACCTCAGCAAAAAGAAGTGGAGAATGGTGGTATACACCTGTCATCTCAGCTAGGCAAAAGACATAAACTGGACCTGCAAATAACACAAGACCCTACTTGAAGGGTACCTAATGAAAAAGGGGTGCAGGTGTGGCACAGGAGCTAGAGTACCTGCTTAGCATGCATGAGACCCTTGGTTCAAACTCCAGTATCACCAAGCGGGTGGAAGGAGAGATCCCTAAATGCCAAATTGGAATTCAGTTTAAGATTACACCTTTTTCCATTTTTATACTGAAAACCCTTTCTCAAAATGGGGAGTTCAAGATGGATTCCCAAATTTTTTGATGATTACAACTATCAATTTCAATTATATTCATGTTTAGAATAAAAAGGAATGACAGCAGCTACATCGTATCTCAAGGAATGTCTGCAATTTTCCTGGTGTCAAGGCTTCCAAACTCCTTTACACAAAGATGACAGGTATTGAGTTAGGAATTGGAAAAAAAATTGAAAACCCTGACTATGAAAAGGCCAAAAAACAAAACAAAATAAGTTCACACACATCCATTACTCACCACTCTCCATGGTAAAAGGTTTGGATTGGTTAATCTGACAGGACAAGAAGTGTCAACAGAAAAGGGAGACAAGGACAAACATACAACAGAAATGGCAAGGTTCACTAAGCTGTTCCCACAGTTAAGTTTGGCAATACAGTTAACCTTAAATATCAAGCAATGGATTATTTTCCATCTACTAAATACCTTAAGTGTAATAATTGGGTTTCAAGTCTGACCTTCAGTCTGCAAAATGAATCATACTCTGCTACTGAAAAGAATGCAACAGCTGTCGTCGCTTACCCTGCAGAAAAGCTTAAGTGGGAAAAACTTAAAATTTCTTTCTACAAAAAGTATGAGAACAGTTATGTGCAAAAATCTCTCCATTTGGCAGCCCCTTAACAGACACTTGTGAAATGAACTCCATGCGTTTCACAGAAAATCCTGCCCCCATCACTTTCTCTCATTCTTTACTTATTTGCAGGTAGGTCTCTACAATGTCTTTTCTTTTTTAAAAAAATAAATCCAGACTATGAATACTGGCCTGCTGCAGAAGTGACAAGGGAAATAATATGAGTATTAAAATTAAAAGTATGAACTAAACGACATCTGCAGTTCATTATGAAAATAGTTTAGCAGGGCAGGACAGATTTCTGGGGCAGAGTCTGATGACATCCCCATAAGAAAAATCTACTTTCTGGAATTTTCTATTTTAAGACAATACTAATTAACATTAAGTAGACTATAATGTGCAAACAAACAATTCAAGTATATAAATCAGAAATAATAACACCCTTTTGCATGAGTAATGAAAAAGCACTGATGGAGAGAAAAATGCAACATTTCATATTCCACATCATGGAAAAATAAATAAATATATATTCCACTTTGGGGCAAAAATTAGCATTCCTAATAAAATTTGACATAGTAAGGATATGTACAATTAACAAAGGAATCAACTTAAAAGGGTCCCACTAGCCAAATCTGGGACAACCAAATTGAATACTGCAATTAACATCAATTACAGATGCTAACCCATTGTATAAAGCAAGAATGTTAGTCCTTATGACAACAGTCAATGAAGGAATAAATAAATGATTAGAAAAGGAGCTCTTTCTTCAGTGAGGTTAGAGAATTAAATGAGAGGAATTGATGTAGAAAACTATCATCAAAGGAAGATCAAGTGTTGGTGGAGTGGCTAAGGTGGTAGAGTCCCTGCCTAGCAAGAGTTAGGCCCTGAATTCAATTCCCAGTACCACCAAAAAAACAGTAAGATTAATTATGAAGGGATGTTAAAAACTAACAGAGAAAATTTGATAAAGACAAAAACAAGGGTACTTTCACAGATTCAAAAAATTACCTGACAAATAACTTAAGAATAATTTGAGTCAGGCACCAGTGGCTTCACCTACAAACTACCGACTTGGGAGGCTGAAATCTAGAAGATGACTTTTCAAGGCCAACCCAGACAAATAGTCCCAGAAACCCACATCCAACAAATGGACTACTCTGCATGTCCAAAGCCCTGAGTTCAAACCCCAATCCTACCAAAAAGAAACAAAAACAAAGAATAATTTGAGGAAACAGTAGCTTAACTATGAAAGAAGATGCCCACCAGATTTCTCAAGTCATTTTTTTATTTTATTTTATTTTTATTGTTTTATTATTCATATGTGCATACAAGGCTTGGGTCATTTCTCCCCCCTGCACCCACCCCCTCCCTTACCACCCACTCCACCCCCTCCCTCTCCCCCCCAACCCCTCAACACCCAGCAGAAACTATTTTGCCCTTATCTCTAATTTTGTTGAAGAGAAAGTATAAGCAATAATAGGAAGGAACAAGGGTTTTTGCTGGTTGAGATAAGGATAGCTATACAGGGAGTTGACTCATATTAACTTCCTGTACGTGTGTGTTACCTTCTAGGTTAATTCTTTTTGAGCACATGATAAAGCGAGAGCACACAAGGAAGGGGTGAGGATAGGTAAGACACCTAAAAAATTAGCTAGCGTTTGCTGCCCTTAACGCAGAGAAACTAAAGCAGATATCTTAAAAGAAACTGAGGCCAACAGGAAAAGGGGACCAAGAACTAAAGAAAAGGTTAGATCAGATTTCTCAAGTTATAAAAGTCAACATCACCAATAATGTAGAGCGTTTCAGGGCCTCCTTATATGACACACTGGGGAAAACACATTATCTATAACCATACCTGCATAATCTACACCTCATTTTAAGAAAATGTCAGACAACCCTAATTTAAGTACCTTCCACAAAATAACTGCCGTATATTCTTCACAACATCAATTTCATAAAATTCAAAGACTCAGTCACTCTTCCAGATCAAATAAGACTACAAGGACACAATGAGAAAATACAATCCATGACTCTGAACTGCAACACGAACAAAGGAGAAATCCACTGGGAAGAACAGTGGTAGAATGTGAACATGAAACATGGATTCCAGTGATGGTAATCACACCAACATAATTCAGGTAAGTACATTTTCCTAGGGTATGGATGGGTAAAATATTTGTAAGGGGCATAATGTCTAAAACTTTTAAAATAAGAAGTAATGAATCACAAGTATGCACATAGTTTTTGTATTATGCTTTCAACATTCCTAACAGCTTAAAATTATATAGAAATACAGAGAGTCAAAACCCCCTAAGGCTGTAGAGAAAGATATAAATAAATCACTACACCGCACACCCTATTTGAGTACCTTCTACAACTCTGATTCTGTTTGGCTCTATGTGGTTTTTTTTTTTTTTTTTAAAAAACATTATCTTTCTTATTTGATCTTACCTTAATCCACTTTGGTATTCTCCAGAACTCTGTGATTGAATGTTCCTATGAAAAATTAGATTTTGAGTAATGTTCCTCTAATATCTTTGCATTTCCAAGAATGTGACATCAGCAATATTTAGGTAAGTGGTATATTAATTTTTGTTTAAGAGAAAAGAATATAAGCAAAGATACACTGAAGTCCTCTTTTTTGCCCTAAATAAATATGTATGATTTAACCTCTTTTTGTAACTTACTTTTTTTTAACTTACTGAAAGCCATCATCTGTAACTATGATCTATGCCTTAGAATTTGCAAAACAAGAGTAACTGCACACAACCACCACACTGAACAAAAAGGTTGTCTAGCAGCTCCAGCAAAAAGGACAAGGATTTCATTAACAGATAAAGAAACTTTCCTTCAGGTGTGTGTATAAAATTTCTGTGTTTTTGTTTGTTGGTTTCCCTCGCCTTAAGACATGAGAAAACATTTCAAGACCGAGGACATGTTGCGAATACTGAATTGGAAATCTTCAAGAGAGAAAAAACTTTGAAGTTTTACAGCACTCTTTATCCTTAGCATGTTTTTTCACTGCGTCAAAAAATAAAAAAATAAAAAGTCTTGTTAAAATTGGCTTAATGGCTTTTGGGTAGGGCACAGAAATGACTGCCAGGGGTTTAGAATTCCCAGCAGGGTCTCATCTATTAGATTTGTATTTCAAGCTTTGCTTCCTCTCCTCACCAATGGCTGACTTTGTTTTACCATACTGAAATGAGTATTTAATGGTGGCACTTAAAAATAAGAGGCTATAGTTAGGCTTTAAAAAATAGTATTTACAGATGTTTCAGTGAAAAACAATCAGAAAATTGGAACCTGAGAGTTTTTTCCTCTTATTAACTGAGCACACAAGATGCTTCATTGGCTTGCTTGATCGCCCATGAACACTGCGCTGTTTGACATCATCCCTAATCAAAACTTCACTTAAAAAAAAAAGTTCAGTCTTCTTCTGATCAATTCCCCAACAGCAGAAAAATGCCACAATACAAAGAGCTGGTGAAGCAAACATATAATCAATTGTATACACTCAATTAAGCAGAAAATAAAACCCTTCTATTTGGAAGAAGATTATCTATGAAACACAAATCTGAAAAGAAACAGAAAATGGAAGGGCTAGTTAAGGTAGTCCAAAATCATCTCGGGCCCTAAGTAAGCAGGAAGTATAATCTCAGCAATATGTCTTGTGCCCAATAACTAACTCTTCCCATCAACTTCCAACCTGCCTGATTTAAGCTTTCCACTTTCTGCCTTTGACTCCTGCAGATCTGTGCAGCAATGGGTAGGCTCCAGACAGCAAGTGGTACAAGAGGGAGACGACCATTATCAGATACTGATGTCTCTGAACACCATCCTTCTTAGTACAGGTGGTCTTCCCAATGATTTCCCTATGATGTCAAATCAAAATATTCAATAATACAACAAAAATCACCCCAACAAAAAGGCATAGAAAATACATGGAAGTAAATGATCTACTTGATAGTGGGTTCAACCTGATGTTAAGACTTAAAAACTTGACACACAAAGGCTTATTTTTATTCCCCAGTCCCTGTGAGAGGAGAGAAAGAATTCTCTGTCTCCATCCTCTTAGCCACTTCTCTCCCTAGAAAGGAAGGTGGTCTTTAGAATTTGGAACTGAAAACAGGAATCTAACAAGTGTGGGAAGTATTTCGCAGTTCCATTTTAGGACAATTGGTCTGTGTTAAGTTCTTCTCATTCACCAAGTGGTACATGACATGTCACTGCAGGGGGTGCTCTAATTGTCCTAGGTCCAGGATCTCTCTATATGAGTGTGTACATGTCTTCGTGTTCCTCTTTGTAGGCAATGAGAGTGAGAAAATAAATGACTATTGGTGTAGGTAGCTCACTGAGAAACTACCCTACATTCCCATCTCTGCGTGGGGAGGTCCTGAGATTGACATCTACTGAAAACACACAACGGTTCTCCACTGTGATGACAGATGCAAGCCACGTTGTCTACTCTGACGAGAGCACTGGTAAAATGAATAGTTTGATATTTATCTAACCATTGAATTTTATGTTAGTTTGTGAGGACTATTGTAATAAGAAACTAAAATAACAAGACTGCACACACAGGAGGTCCCAAATGAATTAATGTGAATAATGCATACAGAAAAAGAAACAGGAAAAAATACCACACCCTGACAACAGCTTAAGAAGTAGGGGGTAATCATTTATATGTCTTTAGGTATCAGTACATTTTCCAAGTATTGTACTGTATTAAAAGATACTTAGTTTTGTTTTGTTTTTATTAAACACAGCAGAACAGAGATTTGTAGGCAAAACTTAGAACACATTTTGCCCAGTGTCTGGCTTGAAGCAAAACTGTCACAGTTTACCCTGTTACATGATCTACAAAAATCACAAATTGGTTGGAAAGACAGCAAAAACCCTACCTCTACACCTCATCTACTTGTATTTTCATAGAAGAGCGTGGTTTTCAAATTGGCAGAGTGAAATAAATGACATTTTGCTCCAGCCAACAATGAAAGCAAACACCACATGTCAAGATTGTTTACCGACTGGGTATACAGGACGGATTCGTAAGTGGCTGGGGCTCAGAGAAGGTATTCTGATTAAGCGTGAAGCAGCCCATTTTCTAAAGCTTTACCATGCTTTTCCTCTGGGCTTTTCATTTGCTAGGGGCATTTTAAATCAGTCAGGAATCAAATGTGAAGATCACTCCTGGAGAGTTTACTAGAAGTGGCAAGTGGAAAGTATGAGGCACAACATAGCCTTGTATACACACCTACTTATCGAACCAGAAAGAGATGAGGATTTTCAAAGATAAATGAAACTCGTGCCTTTCAAGAGCATTTTCAACTTTTACAAGGACAAAAAAAGTTTTTATCCTGATTCATGGACAGTCCTTATTTCTTCAAACACACAACCATGGCTAGCACTGAAGACTTCAGGTAAATAGTTCCTGCTACCAGGCAAAACTACACACACACACACACACACACACACACACACACACTCTCTCTCTCTCTCTCTCTCTCTCTCTCTCTCTCTCTCTCTCTCTCACTCACTATTTCTCTCTCACACACACAACAACCACCACCACCCTAGGTCTTTTACTTCTCACGATAGCTTAAATGCAATCCTGAAAAGGCCTTCTGCAACGTAGGCCGATCAAGGGTCCCAGAATTTTCCATCTTCCCAAACACTTGACACAATTTCTATTCATTTAATGCTTCTGCTTCTTTACTTAGTTTTTGCAATCTTCCTATTAAGATTCTAATTTTAAATCACCCCATGGGCCCATGTGTTAAAGGTGTGCTCAACAGTCTCTGGCTTTGTAGGGAGGTGATGGGATCATTAGGAGATGGGGCCTGGCAGACGGAAGTTTGGTCACTGGGCATGTATTATTGGAGGGGATATTGGGACACTGGCTTCTGACCCCCACCTCGTCTCTCTCTCTCTCTCTCCTTGCTTCCTGGCCACCATGAGGTATACAGCTTCCTCTGCCATTCTCTCCTGCCACGGTGCATTCATTGACGATGCCACAAGTGGACAGTGACAGAGCCACACAAAGGATATGAGAAGTACCAGAGCCCATAAAAGGTATTGCGAACTGTATCCTGTGCATTTTAATATGAATCTCATTTCTGATCCTGTTTTATATGGAACTCTCAAAGATACTATTCTTTGTTCACATGGCACACTTATGGAATTTTCCATGTTCCCATAATCATTCCGTAATTATATTTTAATTCCTTTTCTAGAAGAAGGCAAGTTTGGAATTACTAAAGGATAAGGACTTATTTTGTAAGTATTCTTAAAGGAGATTCTAGAATGAAAGATTGATCTTCCTACAGCAGTAAACAAAAGGTTTCCAGAGGATGGGACTTTGGCACTGGAAGTTCTTCTGGAATGAGTTGGAGAGTGCAAGAAGAGAACCACAGAGAAAACCACAAAGAAATGGGGAACACAGGAGCTTCACTGAGGTGTAAGTGGCCAAGAGCCTAATATAGGTAGGAAAACAGAAAGTAGGGGGTATGGCTTAGCTAGCAGATACTGTGTAGGATTTGACGTATAGATTTTGTCACTTTTCATTTCTGCTCCCAAGGTTATCTTTCCTTTATAAGTGATAATTAAAGTCTCCCAGAAGGACATCCAACCAATAGGCCCAGCCATGGCCAACAGTGGTCACCAGATCTAGCCTGAGACTTGTGAGCGTTGCATGTGAAGGCAGCAAGGTGAGCAAAATCTGCTAAGAACAGGACTGGCACTGAGACAGCCACTAAGCCCCCAGCCAAGGTGACAGAGTCCTCAGACAGCAGCAGAGGAGATGGAAAATGCAGGTCACATACTGGCAGTGGTCTGGGAGGCCAGACAGAGGAGACTGGGCCACTTATTTAGTCAGGAAACACCTCCTGTGTTGTCTGGTTCTTCCTCAAAACAGACAATAACTGTGCTGGACCACATAAACTAGAAAGAAAGATACAAATGAATAGACAGATGTAACAGAGTGTAGCAGCAATTTGATGGAGGTAAACTCAGAGTGCTCTGAATCCAGAGAAAGACTATCATTCAAATGCTAACTCGCATGAGGAGTAAGGTATTTAGATAAGTAATTCTAAGAGGCATCATTTTTAACATTCATAGAAAATGTGCTGGACTTTTCTAGCAGAGCCGGGAAGTAAGATGGCACCAGCTTCAAAGCTCTTAGTAAATTCATCCTAACTGTGCCACCAACACTAGATCAAGCCAAATCCTTGTCTCCAAGATTAAGACTCATTTACCTCGTATCACAGAGAATAACTTGCTAGGAAGTGCATGGATGTAACTCAAAAATATCAGAACTGTACAATTTCTAGGACATTCTTGCTTCTGAAAATAGATCATAAACCAATTTAACAAATCTAGTCTTTTGGAAAGCAAACACATCTGAGCAAGCCATTGGGTTCGGAGGAAACAGCTTTTCAACTAGTTACTGGCATTGTGTGAATAATGACTGACCCACAATTTATGAGTTACCCAGGTGCTTCTAAATGATGTTTCAAAATGCCAAATGATTTTTCCATTTGGAAAACTGCTCCCAGTTTATGTTCTCAGGAAATGAAAGATTTGGCATGTGCTTTCTTGAGAAGGGACTCACCATCAGTACTAATGCCATGTAACTGGGTGTTAGACAAATGTGACACACCCTTCCAAAGCTCCTACCCTGCATGAGGCTCCAAGGAGGAAGAAGCAACTCTGAAATATATGGAAGTTGGGGATAAGAATAGGTGATTGTGACAATATATTTCATGGGGCATGAGGGGCAGACCATCAATAGTGATTCAAACCCTGAAATAAATATTTCTCTTAAGTTACCAGAGTGTTTAGAAACAGTCCACACAAAAACTTTCAATAAACACAAAATCAAATAAACTAATGTACTGTAAGGTTTGCACTCCCTCTTTAAGCTCTAAATTGCCATAAAATACATTACCTGTATTTTACTTTCAGGTGTCTTATGAGAAAGGTATTACTAAAATCTATTTTACAAATAAATCACAGAGAAGCCAAATGCCTTAGTGCATCTTTCAGCATTCAAATCTGTTGAAAATTCTTAGATGTGTACTTGAGACTGCAAAGGCTACCCAGACTCCTAATATAGACCCTGTAGTTCTCACCAAAGCCAACACACATACACCCTTCTCTGTGCCTGGAATCACTTCTGCAATGGCAGATACTGGCACCTAGTGGGTACAGGCCAGCAATGCTACCGAGCATTCTACAGTGTACAGGATCACCCCCAAATCTATGGGTTATAGGGCCCAGATCAAGGTTAATACTGCTGTGGCTGAGAAACACTAAAATACAGAAATGCAGACCTTCAAAGATTACTAGACCCACTGGTTTCCCCAATGTGTTCCCTGGTACTGCAGAGGTCCATCAAGAGCTAAAACAGTGTAAAGGAAGCCAAGAGGACAGGGACAGAAGAAATTTCTCTTCACCGAGATATACTGCAGGGAGAGGGGGAGGAGGAATGCTATGTAGGCATATCTGAGTGAAGTATTAAGTACGTAAAAATAAATCTAGTCAACTACATAGTTGTCTTCCAGAATGGTAGAATTGTGTGCTGAATAAGACAAAGAAAGAAATCATACGTTAAAGATGCTGCTAACAAAATGAATGAAATGAAGACAATAGGGAGTGGTAGAGACTGTGGCAAAAACAAAACAAAGAACAACAAAAACAAAACCCAAAAAAAGATGCCATGTTCGGTACAGAGAAGTCAAGGGAAACTGATTCAGTAGAAACATACTGTTATAAAGAGACCCAAATGTCTGTCACTCTAGCTCCCATAATAGGTCTTCAGTTTCAGTGGTAATTAACACATTATCGTGGCTATAGGACATAGATCTGCTTCATAATCTTGTAACTTCTTTCTTTCTTATATCCCAAGATTCTTGGCTGAACACCATTCAATCACTCCCTGACTTTTAGCTCCTCCCCATGCCACATGGCTTCAGATCTTCTCA
This sequence comes from Castor canadensis, assembly GCF_047511655.1. Lineage (NCBI taxonomy): Eukaryota > Metazoa > Chordata > Mammalia > Rodentia > Castoridae > Castor > Castor canadensis. The sequence continues at coordinate 120,046,317 of NC_133395.1, read as the reverse complement.
CAAGGCCACTGGTCCATTTCTGAATCCATTTTAAGATATTGTTCTTGAAAAGGTGGTGGTGATGGTGAGTGATAGGGATGTATATTCTAAATAAATTCTGTATTTATCAAATTAATTGTTACATGGCATCTAGCAACTACACTCTTAAGATTCTTATGAACTGTTCTTTAAAACATCAATTTTACTTGGTATTTGGTAAATACTCAGTGAATATGATGAATAAATGAATTAAAAGTACCATTGTTAGTTTGACAGATGTGGCAGCTCCATTAATGGAGGCAGAGGCTTTGGACCACACCACAAGACGCCGCAGATGCACAGAAAAGGAACCATCAACAGTAACATCACTGACTGATTTTCCAGGTGAAGAACCATGGGCAGGCTGCGGGGGAAACAATCCTTCCTTCAGTTTTCCACACCTGAACTATAAAGTAAATTTTGATTTGCTTCATTATAACATAAAGGTTTACAAAAGAACCATGTGAAGTTACATATACAGCTCTAGTTAAGCAATGACTAAAAGTACATAAATGAACATAAGAAGAAAATATTTCCCAAAATGCACTAGGAAGGTAAGGATGTCAGGTCTCACCACAGCTATTCAACAGTGTTGGAGGTTCTAACCATCCAGACTGGAAAAGACCAAGAGAAACTACTTCTACTTGCAGATAACATGATCTTAAATGCAAAGAACCCTAAGGAACTCACGAAAACAACTGTAAGACTTAATACACAAATTTAACAAGTTTGCAGGATATAGGATCCTATGTTTTAATAATAAAACATAGCCACATTTTTTATACTAGCAATAAACAATTCAAAAATGAAATTAAGAAAGTATTCCATTTCAAGGGCATCAAAACACAATAAAATAGGGATTGGGAATAGAGTTCTGGGGAAGGGCTCCAGCTTCATATGCATGAGGCCATGGGTTCAATTCCCCGCAATGCAAAATGAAATACTTAGGAATAAATTTAATGAAAGAAAAACAAATATTATATACTGAAAACTATGAAACACCTAGGAAAACACTAAAAAATCTAAATAAATCAGAAAGACATCCCACATTCATCGACAAGAACACTTAAAATTGCTGGAATATTCCAGTCTGAGCTGATGATGAGGACAGAGAGCCAGTCTAGAAACAGACAGAGAAAACTGTCCCTCTTGGTGTTCACTGCCTGATTAATTAAGACTTAAGATGACTGATCACCATGGAAAGTGAAACACCTGATATAAACTAAGAGCGCAAATTGCCAAATTATTTTTTTAAAAAAAGTTTCTGCAACTTTGGTTCAATGTGTATCAAAAAAGAAAATGAGGCCAAATTCAGAGGACATATTCTTGATGAATTCATGTTGATTACTACTTTTCAATTTTCTATTGCCCTGGTTAGATTTTCTTCATATTACTGTATAGAAATAGTTGAGTAGAACAACGAATTCTGGTATGCACGAGTCAGTGATCTTATGAAGTAAGATACCTTGCTAGATAAGGCATGCAGCTTGACGTATGCACAAAATATTCAAGCATATTAAAATAACCCACCCTCACACCCCAAAGTGACAGGAGGATCCAACTGTATTTCACAAACCTGAGCAAACCTTAAGTCACAAACAAAACAGAGCTGTAATCAAAGAAGACTGGAGTTCATATTGTATACTCTTTAGCCTGAGTCAGCAATCAACAATTAAACAGAACCTATAATCCGAGCTGAATCAAATGCCGTTGACTCCAGTTTATTACTACTGTTGTGTCAGGAAGGCTCTTCCGAGCAAATGGATTCATCACGCAGAAGGCTTGTCAAGTCTCTGGAAGTTAATGTCTGTCCGTGTGATGTGCAAATTCCCCAATATTCCTAAAAGGCCCCATCAATAAAACGGAAAGTGCTCAGTGTTTCAAGTGAGTTTTGATGATAAATGGAAGAATATGAGCAAAAACTCTGATATGTAGGGAACATTATCTCATACAAAAAAGTCCTAGCTTTAACAACAGAGATCTCAGGAAGTACTTCTCTCACTTAATGACCCGTGGCAGCATTTCAGATTAAACACTCCATTGTGCAAGGAGCTAATTAAGTTAGGATTAAATGCATAGAAGGATTGGGACATTTACTATACTTTTGAGTAATTGTGTTAGCTTTCTATGTTCAAAAAATACAACTTGTTCCTCCTTATTTTGAAAGTTGTCATGGTGAGCCTGTTAATTTCACAACCCAGTTCTTGGAAGTTTAAATATTTTGAAAACAAAGAGTTATTTTTCTTTCACCAACTAGAATTCAGTCCCACTGCATCTTCAGTTTCTATATGAAAACATGTTAGTATCCCCTGAGTGCATTTCTGATATGCAAGCAAGCACAAAGTGCTCTTCAATGAAACTGTACACAAAAGCACTAGAATTTCTTCTGTCTATTGTATTTCTATTAACCTTTCACACATGATACACTTCTGTAAATTGTTTGTTCCCAGTCACCCTTTCTGATCTAATGATGGACTGCCAGACAAGCACAGGTGAGCACCTTTCTGGCTCCTCTCATTTACTTAGGAACCCCCTGCAGTAAGCCCCAACATTTGTACCAGAGATTAAAAATGCAAAATTAACTTCTGACAACCAAGCCAGCATGCTCATTCACCTCTCCACCTCTGAAAAACAACCATGTTCTCAATATACAAATGCTAAGACCCATTTCTGCACTCGCTGACCAATAAAAATCACCCCAACAAATAACGACAAGTAGGACACCACGGAATTTAAATATAGGTCTTTTTATTTGCAGATGGAAATATAAAATGTTCTTAGAGTTGGACCCAGATATTTGACATCTACAAAGTCATACTTTAGGAAGAGAGAATTAAAAAGCAATGCAAAAAGCAAGGATCCCAGGCTCTTCAGATAAAAAAATGAAAGACTGAATTACAAATTTTCCCTTTTTTAATGTCCAAAAAAAACAGAAGACATTCCACACATAAGAGCATACTTTAGGAATAAATTCTCAGAGATTGCTGAAATTAAGTGAATGTAATGTTTACAATTGTCATATCATAGAGTGAAAGAATGACATAAGGTAAAAAGAAATGTGTCCTAAAAAGCATGAGTTACCGTGGGGTCACAGAACACATGCAATATGATTCTATGTATTATGTCCCTCACATCTGTGAATAAAACTTCTGGCATCTTTTGTGCCAAACTTTTAACTTTGGATGTAGGTATGGTGGTAATATAAGAGGGGCTAAAGACAGGAATTGAAAAGGAGAATTCTCATTTTGACTTTAGATTATTCTAACTCTTATAAGACTACAGCTTTTAGAATTTAAAAACTGTCCAGTATTAGCCTCAAAAACAGTTTGGTACTGCATTTGGAAGCACCACCTACATGGTTTTATAATCTGGTGTCATACTAGAATTGTGCTTTTTTGTCAAAAATACCACAGACAAAATATATCATCTGTTTTGATTACCACTTTTAATTGTAAAAGCCTCTTTTCTTGAGGGAGATTGGAGTATCAAAAACTTAAATCTTGTTTCTAAAGTTTTTTTTTTTTTTAATAAGGAAAAACTACTTGTAGTTGATCATGGCTAAGACTTTCAAAAATAGGGACTGCGTTACAATGATAAGACTTCATCACTGCCAGATGGGTCCCTTACCTTGGGTTCTGATCAAAGGGAGACAAAAATAAATGGAGTGTGACTGCTACCTCTTGGTAATTCCAGGAAGAAGTAGAAAAAAATCCAACCGCCTCTGGAAGCACTGTCCTTCAGCTACATCTCTGTAAGAAACTACGGAACTCTTAAAAGAATAGGAAGACCTTGGCAAAGGAATGAACATGGTTGTGTGTGTTTGTGTGTGTGTGTGTGTGTGTGTGTGTGTGTGTGTTTGAGTGTGTACACATGCATGCGTAGCTGAGGCATACTTCCAAGCAGACAGCTCTCCTCACAGATGTCCACTTCGCCAGCTACCCATGTCACAAAAGACAAACACAGAGCAAACATCTTTCTCAAGCTGCTAGGAAACCCTTCTTTTGAATCACTTTCCACTTTCACTAATATGTAAAGAAGGCACTTTACTGATTAACTCAGTCGCCTACATAATTAACATTAAAAACATTATCATTCCTTCAGCAGATGGTCTGCCTTTCACACGGAATCAAGTACCTCTGACAAGGTCCCCAGGCATCCCAGACCCTTGTAGAAAGGCACTGAGTGGTATCAATGGTGCTCCCCCCTCAAGTGCCAGCTGTTGATCCAGGCACAGGAAAAGGCAGGTTTCACCCTGTATTAACACTCTTAGTTTTCTAAGCAGTTCTGTGCTTCGACATGTGACTTCTACATACTGAAAAGAGAAAAAGAAATGAGAAGCAGCATCAAAAGCTAGAGCAAAAGACTTCTAAGAACTTTATCTACTCTCAATCTCCCTCTTTTCACAAGGGACCATGGCAGGAATAAAAAGACAAGAGGGACCTTTAAAAGGAAGCCATTTTCTCTTCTTGTACATTCATGCACCTGATGGAGCTTTCACATGTCAAGACTTCACAGGTTTGACTCACTTCTGACTGCTTCATCTTTCAACTCTACAGAAGAGAATTCTTGGATTGCACATTGAAACAATGCCAATGGGAAGGGGTTCTGGTGCTCAGTGATGGGCATCAGCTTACAACTCCCACATTTGGCTTGGTGCAGGTGTTCTCACCTCAGCACTGTGAATAGGCTAGATGAACCTTGTTGTAGGGGACTGTCCTGAGCATTGCAGGATATTCACCTGCATCCCTTGGATGCTAACAGCCCATGCCCAATGTCCCAAGTCATCACAATCAGATCTCTCTTCAGACATTGCCATATGGCTCCTAAAGATGCCAAACCACTCCAAGCAGCATCACTCAGGGTCCTAGACCAAGTCCTACAGTTTGGAGAGGGTGAGAGTATATGTTTGTATGGAGAAAAAGAAAAGGAAGAGAGAAAAAAAAAAGTATTGCAAACATTTAAGCAAAAAGAGAGGCCTTTACCTCTCTGCCTCAAAATGCACTCCATCCCAGAAGAAACCACAAATCTGAAATTATGTGAATGCCTTTAAAACCAACGCTTCAGCTCCACTGAATACATCTGCATCAGCTAGACAAATCTTAGAAACACATCTGGTGGGACATAATCAAACTTGAGAGCAGAACCTTCCCAAGGGGATAGAGGTAACCAGCAAGGGCTGCTAAGCCACCTTGAAATCTCAAGGTGAGGAACATAAAGTAATCAAGGTAGCACCAATTTACTGCTCTGAATCAAGAACTTCAACTACAAAGAGGAGGTGAGAGCCAAGGACATGGTACAGTGCTGTAGACTCTGGATATTTGCGGCCCAGAGTCTGATCCGAGCTTCAACTGCTAGGATGCTCTAACTGCATCGTAGAGCAGCTGTCCCCTTATCAAACTAGACCATAAAAAACAGGTACCATTTATTCTGTCACATACTGTCCACTTGAATGTGCACTACTCCACTGGACAGTTTTCAAGGAGAATCAACAGGACATAGGTTGAGCATCTGTTTCAGCCTTTTGCACACCCAGGAAGAATGAGGACTGAGACATAAACCCAGAAAAGCAGGAAAGTGGCCCTGATCACTCAGAATGGGAAGGGGAGAAGTAGCCCACTCCCCCAAAATAACTATATTCACTCAAAACACTTCATTTGCTCACACATTACTACTCTGTTTTCTTCAAGAAAGCAGTATTACATGATACAAAAGTATCTGCCAATTATAAACCATAATCTATTCTATACCACTTTTCTTCTCTTGTACTAGCAATCTGAAATTAAAATTTTCAAATACTCAAAACATTTTACTGATAGCCATACAATCACCATGATTAGTTGAACAAGATTTCATGTTTTGTTCAGGCTGCTTCAGTTCTTTTAATAATTTGTATGTGAAATCTTATAGGCAAAGAAAGAAAAAAATGTATCCACAATGATCTGGTGGTCCTTTTTTTTTTTTTTTGGTGGGACTGGGGTTTGAGCTCAGAGCTTTGTACTTGCAAAGCAGATGCTCTACCACTTAGCGACACCTCTAGCCCATTTTGGTCTAGTTATTTTAGAGATGGGATCTTGTGAACTATTCACCAGGCTGGCCTCGAACTGTGATCCTCCCAATGTAAGTCTCCCAAGCAGACAGGATTACAGGCATGAACCATCAGTATACGATCCGGTTTTATTGTTTGTTTGTTTTTTTCATCAGTAGTTATATGGTCTTCCAAGCTATGAATAGACCATAGCACCTTTACCTATTACCTGTGACAGTCACTCCAGTTGTCACTAACTGATGTTAATTATAAACATTCTTGTCCCTGTCACCCTTACTACACAAACCAAAAGTTGCTCTAAGTGACACATGGAATTGCTAGGACCCTCAAGCATACAGATGTTCAACTTCGCTGAATTATTATTCAATTCCCCCAAATGGCTGTATCAATTGACCTCACTCCGTGGCTCTTCTAAGAGGAAAAGTTAAAAGGCCATATTTTACAACTCTTAATTGATTCTTTGACTCATGTTCGCCTTCCCCTGATGGAGAGGTCTGGTACACAATCAACTTCTCACATTTTTTGAAGGTGTATCACGAAGGTAATATGGAATTTGAAGAACATCTTCCTGTCCAAATGCAGTGGTTTAACCAGCTTGGAAATTTCACTGCTGCCATGACTTCTGGATTATTCTACGAACACATGGCCTAGACATACAGAGCTCCAGAGACCACTCACCTCTTGAAAAGAGCACAGGAAGACAGCCTGAGAAGACAGAAGCCTTGAAAAGCCCTTCCTCTCCACACTAAGAAAACTAACTCTTTTCATGGACATCAGTGCAGATTCTGCTTGATAGCGCCAGCCAGGATGAACGGGATACGTTCCAGGTTGCCTTTGGTGTTTCATTTTATGTCATGAAATAGTGTTTTCTTGAGGAAAATGAACTGGTAACGTTTGGCCAAAGGAAGAACTTCATAGATATGGTGCACTACACAAATGGTCATGGTGGGATTAAAAAAAAAAAAAAAACAACTGGCAACTGTGTGGCTCTGACAAAGGGCCAGGCAATATACGCACAGCCTGCATCGTCCAGCCACGCTTAGACCAAGCATGGTGCCCATTTTACAGGTGGGGACCCCAGGGCTCAAGAGAGTAAGAAACTTGTCCAAGATTACAAGGCTGGTGAACCACAGAGCCAAACACTAGAACCAAATGATTCTAACTCTAAAACCAACACTCTTATTGCATTTCAAACTCCAGCCGCACTTGAGAAACTGCTTTTGTGTAAGTGCATGCTACTTTGCACAGTAAATAGACTTTTTGGCCAAATCCTTTCCGAAAGAAGACATTTTGAAAAGTGTTTCCCTTACTGTTTCCACAGTCCATGGAGGATAGGAGAAAAACTCTGGTATCCCAGAAGCCAGCATCTCTACACTGCTTGACTAGACCTTAGGGGATTTCAGCTGTCGAAAGCTTTGGCTCAGAGCTGGGTTTCTTAAAGGCTGGGAAAGAACTCTCAGCTCCAAAACATAGATCCCTGGATCCATAATACCCATGGCCTTTACAGCTAAGCAGCCTTGCTGAGAAACAGAAAGAAAGAGCGATGAGAGGGAGCAATTTATCTCCTTCAAAAGGGAAGCAAGCAAGCAAGCAAGGTTGCTTCAGAGCTGCAATTCAGAAAGGCCTGGTGATTTCCAGGCCCTGCTGTCCTGACTATGGAAGGCACCACCCCAGAATCAATGGGAAATGGAACGCAAGGTGAATTCTAAAATGCCAGGCTGGAGAGAAACAAATCTCACATCAACAAAGCCTTCCTCTTTTCATGAACTCACTGCAGATTCTGCCAAACAGTATCAACCAGGATCCAACAAAGGCCCAGAGGATGAAATTCTATCCATTAAAGTCAGATGGTCAGGGGAGGGTCAGCATTTTTTGCAGTTTTGACCAAAATAAGGTGTGGGGAAAGTAGGCGAAGGACCTTCAAGATACTCGTCCTAGAAACTAGGAACCTCTGAAGCCCAGAGACTGACATGCTAAGAAACCAGGCTAAGTTCTTCCTAATACCTCCAAATTGCATTTTTATGTGAAAATCACTCTATTCCACTGCTGATTCTGAACAGTGATATGAAAAGAAAATCATAAGTCACATTCATTAAAAGTGCTTTTTGTAAATAACCTAATTTGTTTCAAAAACAGAAGTATAGCACACTCAGTTATTATTACTATCATTAACTCTGCTTTAACCAACATTTCAATAGGATGTCACTGATTAAATAGATAGCATTTTCACAGGTTTTATACAATCATAGGATGTTCAAAACTTAGAGAAAAAAATAACTTTCCGAATTTGTAATGGGAAATCTAGCAACAGTAATGTTTGTTATGTATAAAAACTATATTAAATGCATACATATACATATAAGGATGGATGAATGAATGGATGGGATGGATGAATATCCAACAGAAAGAAAACAGTATTTTATACAACAGCATCTAGGTGCACTTATATTCTGAGACCACAGAAACAGCAAGAGTGTGAGGAATCTCATATTGCTATCATCTGAATGTTTGTGTCCCCTCAAAATTCATACTGAAACTTGAGCCCCAAGGTAATAATAGTATTAGGGGCCTATGCCAAGTGACAGCTCCATAATAAGTGATGGAGACAAGAAGGAAAAGAAGCAAGAAAAGGTAAGCAGGGGCTGTGGTGGCACTCTATTCAAAGGAGATGAGAAATGTATAAATGACATAATCAAAAAGGGCACGCATGATTTGTGAGCACAGCTCACACATTTCATAACGGGCACATGATGAGGACATCAAAGAAGCCATGTGCAGTCGCTCGACAGAAAAGCAAATATTCATTCTAGGTCTTTGGCCTTTTTTGGTCATGGGGCCAAAACACTGAAACTTGATTTGCTTTCATGACAATCTGCCCACAAGATGTTCTTTCATTCTGTGCTTCTGGCAAAAGAGAGCCACACCCAGGGATTTGTACAAAGACACCCTTAAGTCAAAATGGAAAGTAAATTCTGAATTACATGAAGACACTTCAGAGAAACGTGGACTCTTTCTGGAGAGAGCTCGGGGTGTGACTCCTCCTCTGAATTTAGTCTCTTGTGGGGAACTTTATTGCTGGGTGCTAACAGTGACAGTACAGCTAGAAGGAATGGCCCCAGAACAGATGTCTCAGGAAAAGCCAGTGTCTAGCAATGGAAAAGTCATCCTCCCAATGGTCTATGAAGCAAGACAGAAAAGACAAGATCAGATTCACTTCACCAAAAAGTTCTTAGAGGTGAACAACCTAAAGGTCAAATAATCCCATGATTCTGCTAAAAACTTTTCTTTAAAAAAATATGAGCAAGTCATCAAATCAGGCCTTGCCATAAATGTGTGTTGAATTAAATATGAGGCAGATGAAATATGAAGATTGATGCACATAAGATTTTAAAATGATCCAAGAACTAGCAAGCCTGGTCTTTGAACCCTTAAACACAAGGAGAAACAGTTATTTGACCTCAAGCCTGCATGGTTTGCCTTATTCCAGCTACTCAAAGAGGAAAAAAAAAAAAACAAACGTTCCTTTCCAAACAATTTTCTATTACAACTTGGCCACAGGGTAATTCAATGAGCCAAATGAGTTCACTTTGCCCAAGAAAATCTTCTAAGCAAAACTCACACAAGGAAATACAACAGAAAAAAGACAGAGACTGGAGGGGGAGACAAGAAAGAAAAGCAGAGGGAGGCACAGCCCTGGGTGGGACACAGGCAGCAATTCAAGGGGCAGCAGGAGGCCAGGGTGCCTGGAACAGAACAACAGCAAACCAAGTCAATGAGAGAACCTAAAATGGATTCCATCAGACCTTTATCCTAGCACTAAGGAACTTGGGGATGAATTCTGAGAAAGGTAAGGAATCCTGAAAAGGCTGAAAACTGAGAAGTGATATAAAAGGCACCTTCAACTCTGGTCTTAGGGCTTTTCCTGAACTCACTGCACAGAGCAACTCTGAAGATGAATTCAGATATCTAACAGCGAAAAGACCCAACACAGATCCTGGCACAAAACCGGTCTTAAGACATGTCTCCATATGCGGAATCTAGACCTTAAAAAAAATGAATACATGAGTGTAAAACAGGAAAGTGGGAACCAGCGGGCAGGGGGGCGGGGGTGAATATGATACAAGCACTTCATATTTATTTATGAAAATAGAATAAATAAGCCTATTAAAATAGCTGTAAAAGAGGATAAAAAGTAATACAGGGGATGAATTTGATCAAAATGTTTCATATGCAAATATGGAAATACCCCCCAATGAAACCCCTTTTTACAATTAGTATGCACTAATAAGAAATCAAGAGGTGGTGGGGGGGGGGGGAAGAGAGGGGGATAGAGGAAGGGGAGGAAAGAGGAAAGGGAAAAAAGGACACTTCTGCTTTGTAATTCTTCACTTGGTTATGGGAGATGGCGGGGCTCGGCTTAAGTAAAGTAGGAGGCCCTTATGTTGTACCTTATGCTGTACTTCTTAGGAGAGCCACACAGAAAATGAACGACACTGGCTTCTCCTGCTCTGAGAGTGTCCAGGACAAAGGTTCTGAGATCAGCATGACCCCAAAAGCTCCATCTCCCTGGGGAACAACTACAACTCTCAAACTTTATAGATCCATGCTTTGGTTCCACGCTCATGCAGGAAGATGGCAACTGCTCCACCACAATTCATTGGTCCCTTCATCTGAATTCAGAGTTCCTTCAAGGAAGGCCTACATTCTGTCACTCTGGAACTCCACCACCAATCTGGAACAGGACACGTGCTCAGAGGAGTCCTAAAAAAGGGAGAGAGAGCTACAGAATGTGATGAAGAAGAGGTTCAGAGTAAATCTTTGGACTGTCAAGTTGGAAGGATCTGCCCTCAAAATGTGTGACTATGAGCACTTCATGTCACCTCTCTGGGCTCCAATTCCCCTTCTTTTAATATGAAGATATGAGTCATGAAATGATCAAATGAATATAAATGTAAACAGTTTAGCATATGACTCATAAAAAGCAATGAATTATTAAAGTTGTTATTATTATAAAAGAACAGAAGGGAAAAGACTCACCTTAGAAAGGTTATCAACTTCAACTATACATGTACAGCTGCTTAAACTACCACTGACCCAGCAGGCACCAATTTCCCTTAGCTTTTTGCTTCCATTCATTACCCATTTAACCATTCTCACTTCAGGAAATCAAGTCAGCTCAACAGGGGTGGCTGGTAGGTCTCCATATACAATTGTTCCTTGGCCATAAAAGAAGATGGGAGGTTCTGAGAAGCAGGGGGTAGGAAGCCATGCCAGGCACCCAGAGGGGCCTCCATAAATGCCTGCTGTCACTGAATCATGATGACAAGAAAACCCTTCTCAGCTCCAGAAGGAACATTCAGGGCCAAGAGGCCATCTGGTACTCATCCACTTCCAATCCCAGGCAACCTGATGAAGCACTATGCCTGGCTTGAAGGATGATCTTATACACAGCCCATAAGAAACCATGAAACTCCTATCAAATCTTTGATGTGGGCCCTAGGTCCTCCACAGTATCTCTTTCACTGCAAACAGGATAAAAGTGAATGAGTTCTAAAGACAAACAACTCTGCATGAATGTAGTTTGTACAGAGGGACCTATGCTCACTTCTCTGTCCAAGCCCTGGCCAGGTGTTTCAGAATGGTGACACCTCAGCTACAATCCCATCTCCCAGTAGCCTGCACAGAATGGGACAGCAGCCTCCTGGTTCCTGTCCTATGTTACCTCCACTCATCTGGGAGAAGGCAGAAGAGATGTAAAAAAGTGATCATGAGAAAACGCAAATTGAGGTGTGCACTACCATGGGCAAAATGAAAAGCATTTCATCATTTCATCAGAGCCAAGACAACGATACCCAAATACAGCTGTTGAATAGCAGAATAACAAAATGACACCTGTTGTTACACTTTAGAGATTAAGTGTCTCCACCTCCAAAAGACTCAAGTGTAAAGGATTCGTCCTCAGCTGGTGGGGCTACTGAGAGGTGAGCAGATCCCAAGGACGCAAATGTCAGCAATGGATAAATCCACTGGTAAGTTCTTCCCAGCCAAATGGGCTGTTAGGAGGTGGGCTCTGGGTACAGAAAATGGGTCACTGGGGACATGACTCTGAAGGATGTATCTTGTCTCTGGCCCTTTCCTATTTGTCTCTCTGCTTCCTGACTGCCAAGAAATGAGCCACTTTCCCTCAAAATTCCCTTCTGTCGTGATGTTTCTACCTTGCCACAGGCCTAAAAGCAATAAAGCTGGCGAATCACAGGCTGAAACCTATGAAGTCATGAACGAAAATACATCTTTTCACCTTTAAGTTCTTTGTGTTAAGTATTTTGTCACAGTATCAAAGGTAGCTGGAGGCAGCGGTACTGAAGAGTGGACAGATCAAAGTCAGCCCCATGCAGGATGGCACTGCAGGAATTACAGCACCACACAGGAACAGGCACTGAGGAGTGCCTTGGCTCAATTACAAAACTGTCCCACTGGTAACTGCAGTCTCCTCACACTCACGCCGCCAAGGACTTAACAATCATATCTGTAAGCCAAGCACAGCACCTGACTGATAAAGGAAGGAAGCCCCTCTCAGCCCTGACTGCACTGTGCAGACGTGTTATGGCAACAGCTTACAGGATGATAATGAGATGTCTGTGCCTTTTGAACAACTGCAGAATCTCAGCATTTTCTACCAGAGCACAGAGGCAGGCCATCAGAGGAAGTACATTTTGACCTAGGGCAGTGCACTCTGAAATCTGACTCCAGTGGCAGAAGATGTGTGCACAGAAAGGAAGGAGAAGTGAATGCATGATACAGCAATGGTCTCTGCCACACTCACACAGAGAAAGCAGCTTGCTGTCACCTGCCCTGTCAGCATGGGGAAGACTACATTCAAGAAAGGATGATTTTATGATGACCAGGTCCAGGACCACAAGAAGGAGAGCACCCCTGGTCCCATCTACTCCACAGTTGAGAGTAGTAGGAGGACCAGATGCAGTCAGTACTGACTTGGAACTAGGTTGAGATGATATGAGTTCAAATCCCTGCTTCATCATTTATGAAATTTCCACAAAGACACCTCTAGCACTCAGCTTGCTCAGCTACAAAATGGGAAGAAATAATTTGTTAGAGTTTTAAGAGAATTAAATGAGATGCTCTAACTAAAGATCACATTTAGCTCTGTTAAGTAGAAAACCACTATTATTATTATCATTATCATCGTCATCATCATCACTGACACCATTGTTGGCAGTGGTTTCACATGTATAGATGGAGTTGAGAATAATAACAGCATTTACCTAACACTGACCCATAAAAACCAAAGGCCTTTCTTTCCTGGCCACATGCACAAAGCAATTGTCAAAGTATGCCTCTGGAAAAAAGCACCAGCATCCCCACTAATCAGCAAAATGACTCCCCAATTTGCAGATACCAGATGTAGCCAATGGCTTGAACATTTGGCAATGCAGGAATCCAAAACAAAATGGTCTCAGAGTGGAAAAGCAAGGGAATCACTGAATGAGACCCTGTGACAGTGGCACAGAGGCCTTTCAGACACCAAAATGCCATGGCAGCATTTTTGTCAAACCATGTAGCTAAAAGTGCAGAGAGGAACATGGTGGAGCAATCTAGTAAAACTGAGAAAAGAGGTGGTACACATTACAAGACAATGAGTCCCATGGTTTTCCCTGCCTACTTTTTAATGTACTCCTTAGTTCAGATCTCCTCTCAATTTCCAAAAGCACAGATGTTGAAGTGAAAATTTTAAAATGTCTGGGTTATTTGAACGCGCCGGGTGACTGGTGAACCGGATTTAAAGATGCAGAGGCAGCAAGATAATTACAGTGACAAGGTGAAAAATTAAGAGCTGAAACAAATTCAGTTCACCATGCAAAGCTGAACTTGATCGTTTATTAGAGAAAGATCAAGTGACAAGCAAATGACTCTGGTTTCTTAATCACCTAGGATTTGCTTGAATTCTCCCAGAATCCGGAAAACGCTCAGTCTAGCTACTTTGCTTGCAAGTGGACAGAATGAGAAGGTTAGGAACAACTCTTCCTATACCAAGCACCCTGAGGGTCTCACGGTAGAAGGCATAGTGGCAGGAGAGAAAGGTCACAAGGCAAAAACAGGAAGCCAGATGGCTCGGAGGGGCCTTTCTTAACCCTTTATAAAAACCTTCTCTCACAAGACCTAACAAGGGGCCACTCTGCCAAAGTCAGAGTTGCAATGTACTGATTACTCAGTGACATACCTTATGAGTGTGCAAGCATTTGCCCCTCTGCTTCTTCTGTATGTTTCTTCATTTTGCACCGATAGCCATTTAATTTCACCACTCATACTGCAACTTTGAAACAGCAATGCGCTCTGACCATCAGGACACATGGCAGAAAATTTAAATAGTACAATAAAATCCCTGGGCATCCACAATACTCACTGGCCTACCTTTGCCAGGACTGTTGAGGAATGCCTCATGCCACTAGAGGAACTCTGTGCTGATGGGGTGTGCCAAACACGCCCTCCATCACTCATCTCTGACTAATTAACACCATTCTAGTCCTCCCTCTCAGGCTTGTGAAAACCACTGAGACTGATCTGGGCTCACCTGGAGCTGAAAATTACTTTGCCAATAGCAGAGAATAATACTTTGAGTATAAACAACAACAAAGACAAGCCTCTTTGGTGGCCCCTGCTTCCACTTCTTTTATGTGGAGCTTTGCTCCAAAGCTTTGAAGACAAAGCAGAGGATTCTACTAACAGCCACTGCAGCAAGACAGTACAAAGAAGGCAGTATTTTCCCTTCCAGGCCTTGTTCCTACAGGGCATCTTTGATCAGTATCTTCATGGGATTTTGTCTGCCACACCCCGTTTGATAAATGCTTTAAGGGGGCAATCCCTGTACCATTTCCTTCTTTCTTTTTAAACAAAAAGAAAATGCTACTTGGTAGAAACACTGGAGAGCGACAGTTAAATAAAACATTCCCCCCTTTATACCTATGTCACTAAAGCTTCCACAATACAGGCTCAGCTTCTTAGAGCATCCTCTCCAAATGGGAGTCCATATTCTTAAAATTCTACTATATAAAGGAACCAATTATTGATATACTCGGTAACAGGGAAAGTCCTCTAGTAGATTAGACAGAAAGAATAAAGCCAGTCCCCAAGGGTTTATTGTCTGATCCCCTAAATGTTTACCCTATAAAGACACACACACACACACACAGGGTGATCCCTGCCTGTACCCTGTACTAGTATCAACACAAAGTGGATTAAGTACCTTAATATGAGACCTAAAACCTTGCAGTAAGTACAGGAAAGAGCAGGGAATACTCTGGAAGGCAAGGACTTCCTCAGTAGAACACCAGCAGCCCAGCAACTAAGAGAAAGGATGGACAAATGGATCTATATAAAATTAAAAAGCGGTACAACAAAAGAAATGGCCTCTAAACTGAAAAGATCACCCACAGAGTAGGAGAAAATATTTGCTGGCTATACATTATACAAAGAGCTGATAACCAGAATATACAGGGAGCTCAAAAAACTACACTCTCTCCCAAAATCAATGAACCAATAAAGGAGGGGGCAAACAAACTAAACAGAACTTTTTCAAAAGAAGAAATCCAAATGGCCAAAAAACACATGAAAAAAATGCTCACCATCTCTGGCCATAAAGGAAATGCAAATCAAAACCACACTAAGATTCCACCTCACCCCTGTTAGAATAGCTATCATCAACAACACCATGAACAATAAATGTTGGTGAATATGCGGAGGAAAAAGAAACCCTCATACACTTCTGGTGGGAATGTAAGCTAGTACAACCACTTTGGAAAACAATATGGAGGCTTCTTAAAAATCTAAACACAGATCTGCCATATGATCCAGCAATACCACTCCTAGGGATATCCCAGAAGGAATGTGACCTCAGGTTATTACAAAAGCACCTGCACACCCATGTTTACTGCAGCACTATTCACAATAGCCAAGCAATGGAAAAAGCCAAGATGTCCCAATACCGACAAATGGATTAAGAAAATATGGTATTTATACACAATGGAATTTTATTCAGCCACAAAGAAGAATGAAATTTTGTCATTAGCAAGTAAATGGATGGAATTGGAGAACATCATCTTAAACGAAGTTAATCAGGCTAAGAAGGCCAAAAATTGCATGTTCTCCCTCATATGTAGATTATAGACCTAAAACAAATGCAGAAATATTATTGGACATGGGTCACTCACTAAGGGGAGAATGTGCACGGAATAGGGAAAGGAAAGGAAACCTAAAACTTGAATGTGGTTGATGAGCTCCCTGTTCAGGAGAGAATAAAGTAATCTTAAATTAGTAGAGGCCACTATGGGAAGGGGGCCAGGAAGTAGCAAAGAGGTCTGGCAGAGATAAACCAATTCCTGCTGTAATACACAAGTACATGGAAGCAATGCTAGGCATCTCTCTGTACAGCTATATTTACCTCAAACTAGCAAAAATGCTATGTCTTTCTTATTATCTCTTATGTTTTCTCTCCAACAAAATCAGAGAAAAAGAGGGCGGGAAAGGTTCTGCCTGGGGGGCTGGGGGGAAGGTGGCCCAAACAATGTTTACACATGTAAGTAAATGAAAAAAGAGTAAAATTAAAAAATAGGAGGTTAGGAGTTGCCAGGGACTTGGAACAAGGATGAAGAGCCAGGAGGAAGCTTGGTGATAAGGGTAGCCATGCCTGTGACGTTGGAATTGTTCAAGATCGTGATGTGATGGTCCACGCATGAACCTACACAGGTGACAAAATTGTATACAACTTAATAAAGACCCACACACACAGAAGTCTACAACAGACCTCTCTTATTTCATACTACTGCAAATGAAATTGAAGTCATCAGAAACCTTCAGAGTTTTTTTTCTCCATCAAACAATGGCATTCTAAGGCAAAGAAGGAATATCTAGAAGTCTGTGACACTTGAAAAGACAGGACCAATGATCAACAAACGAGATGGGATGTGATGTTTACAGAAGTTCTGAAGATTCAGCAGAAGGATTTGCAGCACTCGAACCACCTGCTTTCAGTTCCACCACCAACCAACCTCCTCACTCTGAAATCTACACAGAATGCCAAATGCTTCCTCCTCTACTCAAAACCTTCAGTAACACGATGAAAGCAATCACACAGGATTTTAAGGATCGAGGGGCAAACTGGAATCCCTTGGTCTTTTTAGAGTTTACTAAATTATAAAGGAAATACTAATAAATAAATGATAGAGTTGATTGATCAAAAACAAACATCCCAAGACAGGATCAGTTATTTATGAAAGAAGAATAAAACCCTGCTCTCTACATAACTATTTGCTAAGCACTAAATATGTATCAGAGACTAGGTTAAGTGCTAGAAATACATAGTAAACAAGGGAGTTTCTGTCATGGTGTAAAAAAAAATACAAGTAAAGAGAATGAATATCCATGCAGGGTTAAATGCCATGGGCAACAGTATTTGGTTGCTTAAAATCAGCCCAAGAGAAAGAATTCTCGAAGGATCTCTCAAGAGATTTCCATTTCAGGCCATTATTTCTGCAACTGCTCAGTCATTCATTGATCATTCACTGGCCTTTCCATAATTCAATTTCCTTCTTTATTTAAAACTAAAAAAATCAAGAGTCTAGGACAATACAGTGGGTTAACAAATGAAACTGCTCAGGACCAAACAGATGCAACTAGGGACTGATTACAAGCCAAGACCTCAAATCAGGAAATGCTTTTGTCAACTTTTCAAGCAGTTTTCTGCAACTAAAAGAATGAATGACAGAGGCACACAGGGATACTAGGAAGTTAAGCCATTAGGTCACTGTGGCTCTAATTTTTTCCTTGTTGGGACTGTTTGTGGTTTTGAATGACGAATAATTCAATCACACCTGGGTTTCAGGCTGATTTAATAACAGTACAGTTTCAGCTACTTAATAACCCTCCTTGGTATAGAAACTCCTCATTACTACCAAATTGTTTTATGGGTTAAATTAAGAAAATGTAACTGAATGTGAATGGGGGATGGACTAGGAGGCAATTAGGGGAAAGGGGGAGGGGAGAAGAAAAGGATCCTGAGCAGTGAAAAGGACATATGAAGACAGCCTAAGGAACCCACTATACACTCTTTGAAAAAAGAGGGAGGAGGGATGGAGGGAGTGAATTTGTACAAAGTGCACTGTACACATATATGGACTTATAACAAAGAAGTCACCACCTATCATTAACATATGCTAATTCAAAACTAAAATTGAAAAAGAAAATATCCCTAAGGTCTTTAACAACATGGGGCACACAAGTAGGTATGGAATAAATGATCAATGACATTTTCAGGACAAATGACCCAAGCACAAATATTAATGTGGATATAAAATACCAGGATGTTCAACAGGAATACTATCATTCCTTTTGAGGAAACTTTGCTCTACTTAGTGATCCCCTCAAACAAGTGAAGACACAGCCATAAAAAGAAAAATATTCATTCAAGAACATTCTGGTCTCCATACCTTAATTCTTTCAGCATGCTCTGCACACTTGTGAGGAAAAAGGAAGACAGCATTTACTTTTGAATTCATGGGTAGATAGCTGATTAAGAGAAGTTTGTGATGAAATGGCCTACCGTGCAGATAGAAGCACTGTGGTTATAATTTTTACATTTCAATTTGTAGTCTTCTCCAAACATACATGAAGGCATCATAATTAAAAGTTTAGATTTTACTAGGAAAGGAAGCAGTGAGCCCTCATAATTTCAGCTCCCCCCACTGACCTGTTTTCTAGAGAAGCCATATATTACAATAGTGTGATTCTTAATTAAAATACTAAGAGTAAATACTCATTTACTTGTTCAAACAAATACACACAGAACACCTAATACCCCAAGAAAAGTATTTTTATGTACTGCACAGGGAAAATTGGCACATTGAAGTTCACTTGGTTTAATCCTACGATTAGATGACATTTCTATTATGAACACTGAATTAGCTGCAGACTTGCTTTGTAATAGCAAGTTGTGCTTGTTTTTAAGAATAAAATTGGCTTTGGGAGCACTATTAAGCAAAATATCCTTTTTAAGAGAAATGAGATAAAAGGAATTGGTGATATTATTAATAAAAGTGAGTAAAACATACTTGCTCACAGAACTGTCTTCTCCATCCACTTTCTGAACTAGGCTTCCAGGAGGAGGGTGCCACCTATTGTTGTAACATGAGCTTCGGTATTTGTGGCTTTCATGCTTAATACTAAGAGGAAAAAAAGTTGGCTACATCTTTCTTGCAGGAATGAGTACTCAGAATTTCCTTTATGCATTCTTGTCACTATTGTAACACCTGAAATGCAAATGGGCTACAGGAAAAATAACCTTTAAAAACTTTATTGCAGGCTCACACCTAGAATCCTAGTTATTCAGAAGGCAGAGATCAGGAGGATCATAGTTAGAAACCAGCCTGGACAAACAGTTCACGAAACCCTATCTTGAAAATACCCAACCAAGAAAAGGGCTGGCATCGTGGCTCAAATAGTAGAGCATCTACCTCGGAAGCAAGAAGTCCCGAGTTCAAACAAACACCTTTATTACACACTACTGAAAACATGGGTCAGTTTAACCAAATAATTCTTAGTCAGGGGCCATTTTACCATGGGAATATATTTGGCAATAAATGGAAATTTTTCCAGTAGCCAAGGTTGGCAAGATGGAATGGCAAGAGGAGGTTCTACTGGCTTCCAGTACGAGGCCAGGGGTGTCAACAAACATCCAATAATGTTCAGGACAGACTTCCCACAACAGAGAATTATCTGGCCCCAGAGTCCATTATGTTGAGGACATAAACTGTGACAGCAGTTTAACCAAACCTATGTCATTTCTTCCCGAAGAAAGAGAAAACCATATTTGATTGTAGAAAAAAGAAGGAAATCAGGGTCACAAACCCAACATTCAACAGCAATATACTAATAAAAGTGGATAAAATAAGAACTATATTGGTCTTCCCAAGACTAATATAAAGACACTAGCAATAACGCCAATTAACAATAATTCACCCACTTAGAAACAATTAAAGCCTCAAAGCTATATGACACACAAGACTTCACCTGACTTTGTGATTGGTCCCTAGGTTGACTGTTCCAATACCTGAAATATAATTCTCTAGCCATACTTACGAGTCATCTACATGTGAGAACAGAGGCACAAGTGCCACCATTTGATCTTCCTCCCGTCCTGTCTGCCTTTGCCCATACCATTCAAGGCAGACACCATTAAGCAATAAAAGGTTTATTCTCCCATGGTACCCTATGGATGTGCCCTCTGAGCTGAGATATACAGAGAAGAGACGTGGGTTCAAGTCTTGCCTTGGCCACTGGAGGGCTGTATGAACTTAAGTAAGTCACTTCAACTATCTAGGTGTACTTCCTATAATTATGTAACATACAAAAAGTGATCTTAAAAGAACATTTTAATCCTAACTCTAAATAAGATGTTCCAATATAAGACTGCTAGAGTATCGAGGCATTTGTACCTACTGCAAAAATGTCAAATACTATTTACACAGAGCAGTTTGGAGGTAGTAAAGAAAAAAGATTAGACACAAGCAAAAATGTGAGAGTAGGAAAGGAATGAATCAAGATCAGAACTGCCAACAAAACGGACGTTTTTATTTTAAAAATAAAGAACAACACGCATGTAAAAATGCACTGGAAATAGATGTGGGTGGAATTAATTTGAAAGACATTGTTTTGAGTGACAATGTCACAGAGCATTTCTGTTCCTGTGAGTTAAGGGAAATGATTTACCCTGTGAGGGGACCCTGTGAGGTTCAGTACCCTCACATACAAAAGGGACTAACTCCACCTGTACAGCTCTCATCATGGGAATTTCTCTAGATTAATCATAGCATGATTGAGTAATTTATGGACGCTACAAAATGTTACAGAGCTGTGGAGTGAATGAGTGAGCGTCCTTTGAAATGACTTGGAGACGCGACCATATAACAGACTTAGAAAGAGTGAGCTGCAGAGGCATAGATAATCCCGTATCTGGAAACACGCGGGAAATGAATCAAAGATGAATGGGTGTGTATTTTTCCATGCAACAGGCAAATGTGAATGCACCAAGATTGGGTGGCAAAGCAGGAGTGCTAAGAAGAAGGCTGCCACTGTGGCGTAGACTCCATGTCAGTAGGCCTTTTGGCTTATCCTTATACTGTATCCTAACAGACAAATCTTACAACTTGATAAATACCCTAAAAAATTGTTGAATTTTCAAAGGAGATTCGTGGCTGCCAGGGACTGAAGGGTATGAAATTTCCATTTGGATGTGGTGAAAAAGTTCTGGAACGAATCAGTGTAACAGTAGGTCACATTGTGAAGGTAGGAGTGCCTCTGAATGTACACCAAAATGGATAAAACTGGCCCAGGCATGTGACTCTAGCCACTTGGCAGGCTGAGATTAGAGGATCAGAGTTCAAGGCCACCCTGGGTGGTGGCGGCACATGCCTGCCATCCCAACTATGAGGTAAGCCTAAGTAGGATCCTAGCCAGGCCATGTGGGAATAAATGCTAGACGCTATCTCAGAACAACCAGGGGAAAAAGCTGGAGGAGTGGCTTAAGTGGTGGAGTGTGGCCTAGCAAGCGTGTGACCTTGAGTTCAAATGGCAGGACCACCAAAAACAGTTAAAATGGTAAATTTAACATTATGAGTATTTTACAATTTTAAAAATTCTTGGTCTTAATGTTCTAGAAAAGTAGAAGAGTTGGAGACCCTGATAGTTGCTGACCACCATCACAAGCACCTAAAACTTAGATACAAAGACAGCAGAGGAGGCATGTTGAAAGGAAGGGAAAGCAAGAATGACAACTCTCCAGAGGGCAGGACCAGGCAGAAGAGCATGCCCAGAGTGACAGAGAGACATCTGCAAGAGAGACTCAGACCCTAGCTCTTCAAAACCAAGGGATGCTAGGCTGTGCCTCCCTAACCTTCACTGATTTATTGCCTGTTGAGCCTCCCAACATTCCAAAACTCCACAGAAGACAGTGTGCAAACAGCCCAAGTTTCTCCACCTCAGGAAGCTTCCCAATGCAATGCCTGCAGCATAATCTAACCAAGAACACAAGAAGTACTAAAAGAAAAAGAAGATGGGCCTTGATTGTGGTACACACCAGGAATCCCAGCAAGATTGCAAGTTCAAGGCAAGCCTGAACTACCCATCGAGCGCCCACGTCAAAAGAACAACAATAAAATTAAGAATATTATAATAAGGTGTGTGCTGGACTTTACAAAGGCCATACCCTATCATATTATTTTATATCCACGAGAAAAACAGTATAGCACTGTAAAGTCAACTTAAAATATGAATTGTCCAAAGCTATTCCAAGTCTTTCTTCAAACTGAGTTTTGAAGTTTTACATGGAAGACCACAATATAGAAAATAAAACTGTGTATGACTCCAAGGAAAAACACAATTCTAGAACACACTTTGAAAAACCACAGGGCAAGAATCCTACTGAGCTAGAAGGAGGGCTGTGAGAGCATCTTCCATCTGGACAGCATGAAGAAATTAATTCCTAGAAACTGAGGTATGCGTTGCAAAGAGGTAACTTAGAAAATCTAGGGAACTGAGGGAAGTGCTAGAGAAAAATCAATCCCTTCAGGAAAAGAGAGGACAGAGATAAAACAGAAGCAGAGTCCAGTTGTGAAAGTGGTGCATCCTGTCACATCCTGTAGGCCAGCACCTGCAATCCCAGAACCCAAAGACCCTCAAAGGGACCTGGATTGGGGACTGAGCACAACGCAGGCAAAAAAAGTCTTAGTGTAACACTCAGGAAACACACAGTTACTGTGCTCACCTATGGAAGCAGAGAAAATAAGGAAAAATCAAATCATAGTCACCTCCCAAAGAGACTTCATGTCATTCTAAACCAGCATCCCCAGCTTTAACAGAAAACTTAGTGTGCAAAACTGAGAATCTCTCAAAAAAAAAAGTTGGGGTGGCTCACATGGTAGAGTGCGCCTACCAAGCACAAGGCCCTGAGTTCAAATCCCAGTACCACAAAAAAAGCAAAAAAAGAAAAACCTAAAAAATAGAGAATTTAGAATCTGAAATTTAGGAGCATGACATGCACATATATCAAAGGTCTGAAACTGGAAATGTGAACGAAACTCTCCCTCTCTACTGTACCTTCAGTGTTCACTTTCACCACACATTTCACATCACAGGTCATTAGGATAATGGGTGTTCAAATAGCAGTGCTCTTACCTGACACCTGGCTTAACCCGCGGGTAAGTATCACTGGCTCAGATTGCTCCTGTTACAGGAAGTGAGCTACTTGCTTTTTGGATATGTCTGATCTTCCGGCATCACTCTTGGGAAGTTACACACTGCCCATGTTTCATACATGTTACAGCATACTACTCCACCTAGGGCAAATTAACCATGTACAAATGTATGTGTCCATGCTTCTGTGTACACTCAAGAGGCACAGACCTTAAGAGAAAAAATTCCCAATACTTTGAAAAGGAGTAGAGGGTTGAAGGAGGAGGAGACAAAGGACTCTGAACTTCTTGTTTTCTTTTTTTCTTTTTTCATGTGTGCTTGTGTGGGGTTGGGAATCAGCTCAGGGTACCACTACAAGACCAAGGCCAAGTATCTCATGTGCATAAAGGTAATCTGAAAGAAGTAGAGAATAGAACTGCTTACCAGAGCCAAAGAAGGGTGTCAGAGAAGGAAGAATGGAGAGAGGACTGTTAATAAGAATGTACTGGAGTGCAACTGGAAGAAAAACTTAAAATTTTCTACAACATAATATGATAACTATGGGGGGGGCGATTATCAGAAATTGTAAACTAGTTAGCACAAAGGATTGTGAATGATTCCAACACAAAGAAAAAGATATGTCTAAGAGGATAGAAACACCAATGACCCCATAAATGTACACATGTACTGAAATGTCACACTGCACCTTACAAATACATACAATTACTACATGTCATTTAAATAAAAATATATTGCAGAAATAAAAATGTAAAAACTATTCAGAAAAAAAATCTGTGCAAGAGGATTTGTCAAACCATACATCTCCATATCAATTTCATTTTTAAATCTTTATTTTACGTACTGGGACCACCTTACAAATCAACTCACAATGTATGTGAAATGTAATCACCAAGACAGAGTCCCCAGAAAGGTCAAAGTAGTCCTAAATACAACTTTACAACTGACCACGAAAAAGGAAAAGTCAGAACCCATCCTTCTTGGAAAAGAGGCAAAAACATCTCCTTTCCAACAATTATGTTTAGGGGAGAACAGACACAGAAAGAGAAAAAATTAAAATCTAGCATCATCTTCAAACATAACACCAAGAGGACCATTATCACAGATGTTTTTGTTAAATCCCTAAAACATAATTCAAAGAATTACAAATATTTTCCCCATCAACCGAATATTTTGCCTCAACCATATCAGCAGTGTATTAGTTATTTATTGCTACAAAATAAAATGACTTCAAAACTTAGTAGTTTAAAACCACCCATGTTAATTACATCACCGATTCTGAAGGCCAGCAAATCAGTATCATAAAACATTTTAAGTAACGTGGTTCCAATTTAATGTCAATTTAAAACTGCTTTTAAAAGGCATACCTTCTAATTTTGTATTTTTCAAATTATGCTATGAAAGGCAAAACAGAACAAACTCACTAACCATACATACTACAAATTTTGTAATATTATATCTCTATTACAATAAGTAACAAACAACACTGCCAGGCATAATGGCATATGCCTATAACCCCAGGTATTTGGGAAACAGAGGTAAGAGGATCGCTATCTGTGAGGTTGGCCAGGCAAAAGCATGAGACCTTATCTGAAAAACACACATAAAAAAAGGGCTGGGTGGTAGAGCGCTTGTTCCAAGCTCAAGATCCTGAGTTCAACACCTAGTACTGCCAAAAAAGGAAAAAAGAAACCCATTAAGAATAGTCTCAACACAAACCCTCCTAGTGACAATTCACAGGCATCTTCAAATTTGAATGTGCTGTCAATGGTGCACATCACTTTGCTCTGATTGTTAACTGTTAACACTTAATACAACTCAAACAGCCTGTCCTCCTCATGCAAGTAAAGCAAGTTCATGAGAGGTGAGAACAGAATTTGTTGAATGTTATGCACTCGTGTTGATAAAGCAACCTTTGTCATTTGTTGGCACATGCATTCACTGGCAACAGACACCATGTATTTGTTGGTCGCTAAGCATTTAAATTCCTCCCTCTGCTAAGAGCAGTTGGTTTCCTTTTGCATTAATGTTTTCCCAACTAGATCCTTTTTTGGTAGACCATCCATTCAAACAGGGTATTCATCCTTTCCTAGAGTAGGCCCAACAAACAATGAAGAGACTTCTAAACAGAAACAGTGGGGGGAAAAAAAAAAGTTGAGTCAGATTCATTAGGGAACCTTAATCCCTGCTAAACTGGGTTTTCAACTTTGCTAGAGATTTTCCCAGCTCCCTTTCTCCAACAAAATCCATCATTGCGTAAGCTTAGCCAGAGTACGCTCTGTTGTGTGCCACACTGACCGTCACAATGACAGTTAATTTTGTATTGTGTGTGGACTCCACCTCAGTAATATGTTCAACAGACAGGATAATCGGCCATCAATGAGCACAGGGGAAAAACAAAACAAAACAAAAACAGGTACTTTGAATTCACTGAGAATCCCACCTAACCTGGCACCTATTTGATCAGTGATGCAGACTCCAAAAAATCTTACTTGCAGGTGCCCAGGAGCTCCCTCAATTCAGATATAACACAGGGATGCAAACTTGAGATCCACCTTTCAGTTTATCCTTTTTCATACAAAGTCATCTTTTGCTTTGCAGAAAGAATCCTTAAGATTTGCTTAAAGATGGTGCTCTCATTTTTGCAGTGTTTTAAGTTCTAAATGTGGCTACCAGAGACAGTGGCATAGATGGGACACTGGAGGCATGCAGCCAGAGGCTGTTAATGTCAATAAAATACAAACAATCTAAAAATGCAGTAATGAGGGAGCAAATAAATCAATGATTTGTAACAGTTTAAAATATGAAGACAAACTACTGCAGATAACTTATATAAGGCATAAATACAATAAAATCCATTTTTGAACTGTTATTTATACAGATACACATCCACACAGCTATAAAATAAACTGTGTATTTTAAAATAAAAGAGCAATGACAATACATATTTCCCCAGGGGACATATGCATATATACAAAAAAAGCAATCCAGAAGTATACAAACAAACCCACCAATGGCTTTGATTTGAGAGAAGTAGAAACCCCTGGAATTGGGCTACAAGTAGGGGGAGTGAAATTTTTGTGACATATTTCAATTTTTTTTAACCAGGAAAATAGAGCCATGTACTGCTCATAATAATTAAAAACTAATCATGAAAAAATTCATTCTGCTTCAGTCAATTCAGTTATCAGAACTTTGCAGAAGCAGACCTAAGAGAAAGGAGGTCCCCTGGCTCTGGAAATATGGCTTAACTACTTCCCAATTCTGGGTGTAGGATTGGGCCTGCCATGGGTGTACCTAGGGTTTGCTCTATGAATAGTTTTGGCTACTGCCCTGTAGCAAAGCAAAGAAAAAGTCAACATCTCAGAGCAGGCCTTCCCTCACACAACACCCTCTATTTCACTAAGTTCACAGCTTTCTCTCCAATAACACAGGGCAGACAGAACCTGGGCTTCAGGGAGCCACAGCCAAGCACGTTCTCGTCACTTACACTGCAATACCCTGCTTTATATCCAATCCATTTTCCCAGGAAAGCTTTCAAAGAGTCTGAGTCATACAGCACTCTTTTCCCCCTCAACTCCACATATACTTGCAGTGCATTTCCAGTTAATTAAATAAAACTCTCTAAAATTATTCATGAAAATCCCCACGCTGCAGATTCCAATCAGCTGTTTAGGTAGGAAATGCATAAAACAAGCCATCTTGCCATTGGGCTGACCTGAAAGCACTAATTGTGGGCATGGTTTTAGGAAGAGTGTTATCTGTTTCCATCCTCTACCAATTTAGGAGAAACTGCGGTTTCCTGTTCCAGGGTGTTGTCCAAAAATGACTCCGCAGAAGTCTGCAAAAATAATCTTTGGCGTTTTGTTTCAAGAGGAATACTTGGAGTGTTTCCCACTGAGTAAGGAAATGGGTTTGTCCTGACTGCAAAGGGCCAAGTATGTTCCAGAGACTGCAAGAACAGACACAATGTTGGTTGAAACAACGTTTAATGAAATCACTATTTCACAAGCAAGGTGGGGGGGTGGGGGTACGCTGTGGTGTCAAATAAGTTCTTTCCGTCCTTTAGCCAGAGGACTTGTTAGGAAACTAACCTAAACCTCAGTTTGCCGATCTACAAAATGGAACTGACTGGATCCTCCAACCCTTTGTAAGATTCACTTTAAGGATTAAAATGGATGTATTGGGTTTCATAGTGCCTGGCACATAGCAGGGAAGCAACAGTGGTGTTAAATACGTATATTATAGATGGCGTTTCACATCGAGTATAAATCAACCCAAGATACAGTGTATGGGGCTATTCAGGAAGGAGAAGTTCTTTGTGTTCCATGTTCATTATAGGAAGGACTTATTTAAACAAAGTTTTAATGAATAAAAATAGCCTGAAATAACGTGCCCACAATGAAAAGGTAATTAAATTATATTAAGATACTCCACAATTTTAAAAGAACATCTTTAACTTAAAAAGGTAACAAATTCTGATTCACTGAAGGTGAAGTTTGCTAAATGAGGCATCTCAGACAGAGCTAAGAGGAATGAGCCACTCTGAGATCAGGGATATAAACTGCACTTGCTAGACCAAAAACCACAGCAAGCCAGCCTAGTGAACAGGGTCCAACCTCATGAGAAGAGAATAGAGACTGCAGAAAAAAGACCACTTCAGCCCCACAAGAGGTCACTGGACCACCCCACTGGCGAGTACAAATCCTGGTGGATGAGGAGACAAGCAGCCCTGCAGACAGGTTTCCACCTGCACTCCCCACCTATGAGGCGTTTCCTAGGAGCCACTCCTGCACAGGTTCTCTGGCATCTGTATTCCAGCCCAAGGCCAGGGTGCAGAAACTTTCACAATATGTCCTCAGCTGAAACCAGGGACAGCTCTGTAACCTGCACACACCAATAAGCAGTCCTAAAACTAGAGAAACAACCCTGTTCATCTGCCAATTTACAGTTCGCAAAGTGGGGAAGATTCTTTGCAAACACTTCTGTAGAGTCTGAGGAAGGAGACAGGGAAGAAAGCAGAGCTGAATACAAAGGGAAGTTCTATATATAGACTGCAATTATGTAAGAGTGTGAGGGTAGGGGAAGGAGGGGTTCATCCAGCACAGGAGAGAAGCCCTTCTTGACTTCTATCCCCACCTCCTCCAAAACAGGAAGCCCCAGTAAATATCTGGGTTTTCTGACCAGTCCAATTTTAAGGCAATCATTTGCATTTTGCACTGTATTTCAAACACACAGAGTATACCACACGTAACTCACTCAAGGCTTGGAGCTTATAGGGTTATGAATGGTCTGCAATCCCCTAAAGAAGGGTGACCACAAATTTTCTGTAATACTTGTCATGCTAGGTAGCTTCACTTTCCAAGATGGCAGCCACAAGCAGCTGCTGAGCCTTTAATATATGACTAATGAGGGCGAGTACATGAAGTGTGTGAGAGCTGCCATAACAAACTACAAACTGGGTGGGTTCAACAACAGAAGCCCATGGTCAAACAGTTTGGAGGATAAAGTCTGAGGTTAAGGTGTGGTCAGGTTGGTTCCTTCTCCAGCTGTGAGAATAATCTGTTCCATGCCTGTATCACAGCTTTTGGAGGTTTGCTGGGCAGCTTTGACGTTTCTTGACTGATAAGATACATGACCTTGATCCCAATCCTTAAGGTCATGTGAGGTTCTCTCTGACTGTGTGTGTATCTGTTCAAATTTCCCAGAGGACACCACTTATAAGGGATTAGAAGTTCAT
Organism: Castor canadensis; assembly: GCF_047511655.1. Taxonomy (NCBI): domain Eukaryota; kingdom Metazoa; phylum Chordata; class Mammalia; order Rodentia; family Castoridae; genus Castor; species Castor canadensis. The sequence continues at coordinate 120,017,257 of NC_133395.1, read as the reverse complement.
TCTACTCTACAAAGGCTTCATCTTAACTCTTCAATGAACCCATTACAAAATAAGGTCCCTTTCTAGAGTACTCAGGGCTAGAACTTCAATACATTCCTGGGAGAAAGGGGGTAAAATTCCACCCCCCAACACTGAGGCACTAAAGTTTTTATTTTATTTCATTTGAATTGGACTGGCCACATGTTTTCTCTTCCACTGTGCATTTTTGCCAAGGTTTGCTTTGTTCTTGGCACCGTGGCAAGCTGTAAGCACTGGAGGGACTGGGACTACCATGTTCCGAAGGAGGATACTCAAGTAAGAGTGGTTCTTGTTCTTCATTGAAGGTCAGAGAGCATCTAAGTACAGACTCAGGGTCATATAGTCGAGCTGCTATAGCAGTGGAGTCCTTTGCAATTTAACTGTGACACTGTCCTAAGATACGCAAGTCACATGGATGAGTACACTCCCTACCTGCTTACTTGCTATTGTAGATGAGTCTTAACAATGTAACAATAATTTTGTCTTAAACATTACCTGGATAAGTAATAAAATATAGCAATTCAAATTTTCAGAGAATTTATCAGGAGTTAGACATTGAAGTGAATGCTTTATACAGATCTTCCATTCTTACAGCAATCACTATTTGTGTTATTCACTTTTCATTGCTGTGACAAAGTACCTGAGAAAATTAACAAAGGTTTATTTTGGCTCATGACTTCAAAAGTTTTCATCTATACTCCAATGAGTCCATTGTTTTGAGCCTATGGCGAGGCAGAACATCATGACAGAGGGAATGTGTGAAGGGGAGCTGGTCAATTCATGGAGACCCAGAAGCAAAAAGATTCCGGGGGATACTAGGAACAAGAAGTATAGCTCAAGAATATACTCCCAGTGACCTACTTCCTCCAATTAGGTCCCAGCTCCTAGTTTCTGTAACATCCCAATACTACCACCAAATTATGAATCTATCAATGAATTAAATCCATTAATTGGGTTAGTTCCCTTGAGGACCATGCCTTTTACATGAGCCTTTAAGGACATTTGTATCCAAACCGTATTACTATTATCCCCAAGAGACTTAGGCTAAGCTACTGAAAGCAAAAGAATCATCCATCTAATCTAGGACCCAAACACGTATGGGTTGTGACTACACCTCTCTCTTCCAGAACCTTTCTGCCATTTGACTTCGTACAATCTAATGATCCATATAATTACGAATCAATAAAATTAATGGGAAACACTACATTACATATGAAGTTTTTCACAGACTTTGTAGCGATTCCCCTTGTAAAGAGTCCATCCTAGGTAACAGAATGAAAGGAGCTTTTTGTGGTCATTCTCTACCATATACACCCTTACACTGAGTGTATTTCTTAAAGACATTTCTGAGTTTGCATAAAAGTTTAGGGATGAACTGTGTGATTTTGAAAATGACATCATGGACTTTCCAGGGGAAAACTGAAATGTTATTTCAAGTCCCTGGACAATAAGATCAATAGACAACTTCCCAGTGGAGACACTCGCCATTGGCTGCCTAAAGCACCAATCTGTGCTTGTTTGCCTCAAGAGGCATCCTCCCTGTGAGGTTATTTGTTCTCATCTATAGTCTAAAATTCTTTCTTTTAAATTTCAACATGGGAGCCACTAGCTGCTCTTTCAAATAATCCCTTAGTGATTTGCACCCAGTAAAAAGTCTTGATAGGTGAGTATTTCACTCACAAGGGCTCCTACCAGGAATCTGCTAGGTACCTTTTAAATCATTAAAACTCTGAAAAAAGAAAGGAAGAGTATGAAACAATCTCCACCCACAAGATGCTTAAGCTGCTAAAACAAACACAATGACAAAATAAATGAATCAGTTTTTCCTTTATTCATAGCCATATAAAAAATGGATATTGAAACCCCTTTGTTCCAAGTACAGTAATAGAATTAGGAACAAAATAGAAACCAGATACAGCCTTGCCCTAGTCTATTTAGTCAAAACCCTTTTTTGTTTGGGAGTATGTGGGTGCAGTACTGAGTTTTGTGAGGCAGGAGCTCTACCACTTGAGCCATGGCCCCTAAACCTTTTTGCCTCATGTTATTTTCCAGATAAGATCTTGCATTTAGCCCAGAGCCAGTGTTGGACTAAGAAGCTCCTACCTAAGACCACCCCGAAGGTGAAGACAGGTACTCACCTCCACACGGGCTTGTTTTATTGACGTGGGGTCTCATTAACTTTTTGCCCAGGAGGACTTTGAACTTGGATCCAAGTAGAGGGACCACAGGTGTGAGGGACCACAGGTGTGAGGGACCACAGGTGTGAGCAACCACACTCAGCCTGCTAAACGTTTTAACTATGGCAATTCTTTCATATAGGTATCCCCAAATTGTCCAGCCATTTCATAATCTTCTAAAGATCTATGATGAAATATTTCTACAAACTGCAGCTGCCAGGCTTAGTAAATAAAATACAGATTTCCCAGTTCAACTTAAATTTGAATTTCATATGAAGAACAAACACTGCTTAGTATGAATAGCTCATAAATATTGAATGGGATGGACCTATGCTAAAAATTTATTTGTCACTTATCTGAAGTTTAACTGTAACTATGGGTCCTGTACATCATCTGACAAGCCTAATACATCACTTAGCCAGTCATGTTAAACTGCAAACATGAAATACAGATTTTATACCAGATCTCTCAGAGTTAAGAACTTCAAGCAAATTACTAACTACAAATCCTCCCATTTATGTGTGACAGTGTGGAAGAAGAGACCCCAGGTCATCACATAATTCCTAACAGTTGCTGTAAACAGTAACCCCCCAGGACTGTATCACACAGCAACCCTAGCGAGCAAACAAAAAAAAAGGGAAGGTTTTGACTGAAATGTTCTCATTGGGATTGGAATTTCTGGTTTTATTTGATAAACATATGTGTAGGAATCAATGCAGTGCTGAGTAGAACACTATCATGCCCTGCAGCACATTTAATCCAAAACAGTCAACCTGCTGCTCTAAACATCTATGAAATCTCGGGGCATCAAATGGCACAGATGAAGTAAAATTTCCTATTGTTTTGAGAAGGAGTGCTACACATCAGGGAGGTGGAGACCCATTATGACACAAGCTCACATACACGTAAACACACTGTACGCTCCCTCACCAGTCAGGTGAGCAGAGATCCGTGGCTCTTCATTCTAGACTTATCCCCAAGGGAAGACAGTGCAGCTCTACCATCAATACATTGTATTCCAGTCTCGCTTCTATTCCGGGCCCAGAGAAGAAAGATTCCGAAGGCTCACGATAATTCAACCCAACTTAAATAAGTGTGAACAGGACGCATTTAAACAGAGGCTTCACTGCAACAACAGAATTTGCCTCCTTTTCTCCCTGATGACACCAATGGAGGTGACATTCCCCAATTCCTTCAGTGCACTGTAGGTACAGAAAAAAAAAAAAAAAAAAAACCAGTGTTAGGCCAAAGGAATATGGCAAATGTACCATGTACCACTTCTAGGCCTGAACCATAAAATATGGCTAAGATAGATGGGGTCACCAGAACTACAAGATAGAAGATGCCTGGCTCTCTGAATGCCAACCTGGAGCTTAAACCTATTAAGAAGCCACACTTGTGTTATTAACTTTGCATGAGTCAGAATCAAACTTTTATTCTAGTCAAACTCTGAGATTTGAGAGGCTCTCACTGACATCAGCAATATTAATATATGCCCAAGGCATGGCAATTCAAATGAAAATCCAAATTATATTTTGTGAAATATCTGGCACCCCTCTTACAACTCTGTCATTCTGGTCTGATTTGTAATACATTCCACTTCATAGAGAAAGTTCCTCCTCTCTGTTTCATACTGATTCATACTGCAAAGGAAATCTACTTTGACTGCATGTCATTCAGACTTTCCTACGTCACGTGACCACCAATATTTGGAAATGTCTGAGTCTGCAGTCATATGGACCAGGAATAACCAGAAAGGATTTGAAAAACCAAACATATTATCTATAGATCTCTCTCTCTCTCTCTCTCTGTATGTGTGTATATATATATATATATATATATATATATATATGCAAATGTATCTACAGATACATGGTTTGAAGCACTTAAAAAAAAGCATACTCTAAAGTTAGTATTTAAAGCAGCGTGGCACTGCCAAAAAAGAATAAAGAAAAATAAAATGTACACAGAGGACCTAGAAACAGATCCAGTACAAATGGAAAATGAGACAGAGATAAATGAGTGTAAGCAAAACTCACCCCCAGGGAGTATTTTGAGATAACTCATGTTAAGGAAAATTTAATAAAAAGGTTTGGTTAAGGAAGCCTGTATGTCAGGTATTTTAATAACCTTGACAGCTCCCAGATTCTACAGTCCTTCCCAAATCTAAAACGGATATCCCTGGAGCAATGTTCCCCTCTTTTTTATTACCACACCCCAAGTATTTATTCTATCAAAATTCCATTGATAAGGAAAGGTTTTTCCTCTTTAATATTGAAATTTAAGGATAAATCTACCTGTAATAGGAAGACAATATTAGTTGAGCCTAACACTTAGTATATGAGGTTCTCATAACCAAAAAAGAAAAAAAGACAAAACTCTTAAAAACAGAATGTAAAGTTCTCAAAATTACAAAACCTATGCATTTAAAATACTGCAAAACACAGCAGTTTTTGTTCCTGTCTTCAGAACCTTAGGAAATTCCCAGTTGATGGATACTTCCCAAATTTCCCTTGCAGCCATAACTTTAAAAATAAATGAAAGGAGGCTAACATCGGCAACAGCGTGGTTTGAGGCCAGCCCAGGAAAAAAGCAGGGAGACTCCATCTCAACCAATAAGCTGGGTGAGGTGGTATACATCTGTCATCTCAGCTGTACGGAAAGCATAAATGCTCCAGCCTGGCAAGGGAAAAAACATGAGATGCTATCTGAAAAACATCTAAAGTAGAAAAGGCCTGTGGATTTTGCCTTAGAGGTTAATCGCCTGCTTAACAAGCTTGAGGCCCTGGGTTCAAACCCCAGCACCACCAAAAAAGGGAGGGAGGGAAAGAAGGAAGGGAGGAAGGAGGGAAGAAGAGAAACCTGTGGTTGTTCTCTTGTGGCACCACTTCCTTAGCGTTGGAGCATTTCTTGGGGGTGGTAGGATGGGGTAGGGATGGAGGGGGACTAAGTTTAATTACATATATTTGACCTGACACTGAAAAGGATTCAATAAAAGGGTGGGAAAGAGTGCACACTGTACCTCTGGTTAGTTCAATGCCCCATTAGTCCCTGTAATCACTTTTACCTACAGGACAAAGATTTTTCCCCCCTTTCTTATAAAAAGAAAGCTCACACATACCACACACACACACACACACACACACTCACTCACCACACACACACACCACACACATCATACACTCACACATACACACACTCACACACACACAAAATGCAGTAAAGACAGCAACAGGCAACAGGCCCTTACTTTCTCTGCCTAGAGAATTCAATGCAAGTCCCCACTTTACCTCATGTCTTTCCAGAAACCTTCTGTCTTTGGTGACTAAATACAAAGGTTTTTGCCCCTCACTGTACTATGACTGTCAATTATATATAAAATACCTAATTATCTTTTTCCTATTTGTTTGCTTCTTTGTGTGAGGCAGCGCCCTACCTTGCAGCCAAAGCTGGTCTTGAACTAACAACTCCCTTGCCTCAATCACCAAAGTGCTGGGATTATTGTTGTGTACAACCCACCACACCCAACTCACTATAACATGCTTTTGCTTAAACTTCTGTAACACTCATAATGACACAGTTCATCTTTTTTTTTTTTCTGTATGCTGAACTTAATAAAAACAATTCAGGGATAGAAAACAGTATACACCTAATAGCTACTGGAAGTTATCCACATTCGACATGTTTGTTGAGTTGGATATTGCCTGTCTCTAGACCAGCTAGCTCTTCCTCCCTCAATGCAAACTCCAGAAGGTAACAAGAAGACCTTATCCTGTGTACCTCCACACAGGCAGTGCCTGGTCATTCAAACATCTCTTGGTGAGTAAAATATTTACTCCTAAAACTCAAATTGGCAAAAACCAAAGAAAGAGTTACATAATTCAAACTCTGCCATCACTTCTAATAAAACCCAAATCATCCTCATTACACACTCATTAGCTGCTTATTAAGTCACATAATTTAAGAGGAAAAAAACCTTAATTTTTGTTGCCCTAGAAGAAGATAATATTTTTGCCACTGATAATTCAATGTGCAACACATTCAGTTCCTAGTTTATAAAGGACACAAACCTGCGTTATCTTCGACCTGAAAGATTTAGTAACTAGAAAAACACAGGGTAGAATCACTCCTGCACATTCAGATAGAATTAATAAAGAACGTTCTTAAGAAAATTAAGCATATTTAGTCAAAAATTAAAAGCAATCAAAATGACTAAAGCAAAACCATCTCAATTAAGACCTAATCATATAAAGTAATATGATTTACCACTGCCCATGCCCAGACCTTAACACCACGAGGAAGTGTCCATGATGTAATATCAAGGAAAACGCAGGCACATGTCTAAATATAGATGTGCATCAGAACTGTCAGTGTACACGTAAATATACGTGTGCTATATTCCCTAAATACTAAGACTCCATGAATTCTGAAACACACAGTCATTTTAATAGCACCTTTTGGGGAGGAAAAAGAAATAGTACCACATAAAATTCATATAACTCTGAGAGGCATTAGGATTACAAAATAAACCAAAAGTGTGAGAGGTGTGAGTTTTCTAAAGAAAATGTTGTGTGGACAGGGCGAGGACGTGAGAGTTGGGGGGGACAGGAGTGGGAGAATCCTACTGGGAGAAAATACACAACATGTCAAAAGCACTCCTTTTCCCTAGTGTAATTCATTATTAGTTGAGTCTTCTCAAGGTCTATTTGCTAACTTCTCTAGATTGGACACGGGTAGTCTCTAGAACCTTACACTTCATCAAAAATATTTTAAACCATTTTTCTCAAGTAAGAATTTAATGTTGCTCTATCAGGTTGTATGGTCCTATAAGTCAAATTTCCACCTTCTCAATTCAAGCCCTAACAAGGTTGATTTAAAAGATTTTAGCCTGTGGCTCTAGTCCTTTCTAGAAATTTCTTCCAGCAAGAAAGAAATTTCTTCTTTCTCCTTACCTTTTTGCTTTACTTCCATTTAATTTGTTTTGGCATTTATCTTCCTTGCTAATTTAGGGGCCTGGAGGAGCAACTGCACACATTCTTAAAGAAACAGAGGGCTGGGGGGCTGGGGTAGAGCACTTACCCAGCAAGCACAAAGCCCTGAGTTCAAACCCCAGCACCACCAAATACAATAAAAGTACTAAAAAAAGAAACAGAAAATACTAGAGAACATTCTCTTCTATCTGCTGTTTCTACATCTAAAATGGCATTCATTTACAGAGGTCAAACTTAGATCTAACTAAGTATATTATTCAGGTGTAATCAACTCAAAAGCTAAATAAATGTATTTAGCACATCAAATAAGCCCTCCTGCCACCAATAAAAAATCATTTCCCCTGAAATTTCTTTACTCAGTGACGTTTCTTTAAAGCTTCTAAGTGAAAGATTACCTATTATCTTAAAGGACATATACTTTACGAGTTTTCGAGCTGCTAAAACATTTCTAATTCTGTTAATGACAAAAGTCAAATCTATATACTTCACTAAACCCTCACCAAATTCATAAAGCTTTGGTTTTCCATGCATTTTAATTAATATGTGCTAACTTCCCACCATTGTTCACTTAAAAGACTAGTCCATTAAGCATGAAAAGCTTAGATTTTATATAGCTCCTTTCTAAATGGAAACTCACAAAGTCCTGGAAACAAAGACGCTAATAACACGCTATCAATTTTATTTACAGAAACACAAGGCAAGAACTAATTCCAAATGACATTTTGAAAGGGAGAGAGCAGATGAAGAAAATAGGAAAAGGGATAAGAATACTCAATCTCTCGCTTTTTGTCCAATCATTTATGAGGGAAATTACGGCCTCATTGAAATAAAACTTGGTTAACTGCTCTTTAGAAGTTTTTCTAACTTTTAAAGTCAAGTACACACAGCAAATTTAAAGTGTCACGGATTGAAGAGACTGTCTTTACTTAGACATTCACAACCATAAACCACCGTGTAGAGTTTTAAAGGAAAAGCCCGATTTTATTCACTGCGTGGACCAGATACCACATTAGAGTTTCTTTCTTCATCCACTGCAGACCAATCATTTACAGAAACAATTAAGCTTACTAAGTCTAGCACATCCAAAATTCAAAAGCATTGAAAATGACTAGGAGGTTCAATCTGGCAATTTTGCTTGGAAATTCAATCCAAACGGATCTTTCTAAGGAAAAAGAGTAGCATAAATTCTTCTGTTAGTTTTAATGTCCCGAATCCATAAACACAAATTCTAGGAATTATCATTTCACACACACACACACACACACACACACACACACACACAGAAACAATTTTTGGGATGATCTCAGCACACACACACAACATATACTTCTCAACTTACCTGCTTCTCAGATACTAATTCAGGACAATGATTCTGATGCCTTCGTGATTTGTCACAGGAAACCTGGCTTCTTGGCTCAGTTTCTTCCCACTCACCACATCTGAACAGTTTGATCAGGAAGGGAACTGTAACACCCCTCGATTGGCATGGTGATGCCCTAGTCCTAATGGGATCATACATACTCCTAGATTAACCCGTCGTAAATAGAAAATATCCCAAGTAGAAAACGCTTTCAATATACCTAACCTATGGAACCTCCCAGCTTAGCAACACGGTGTACTTGCTATAGGGTGTTGATTCTTTCTCCTCCACATCGCATGCTAGGGGCAGCTCAGGGTTTCACCACCACTGCCCAGCATCAGGGTGAGTATCTTACTGCATATCATTAACGCAGGAAAAAAACAAAACTTCAAAACTCAGAAGTATAGTTGATATTGAATGTTCATCACTTCAGTGCTGCAGTAAATTAGAAAAGACTTAAATCCAATCATTATGTCAGTTTGCCTCTCTACTGCAATATAGGCCTCTGAAAGAGAAAATTAAATGAGGTCTGGAGCACAAGGCCCAAACCCAAAGGGACAGATGTCCCTATAAAGAAGAGGAAGGAGAAAATGTAAAGGCCACATGAGGACAAAGTGAGAAAGCAGCTGTCTGCAAGTTAAAAAAGAGAGGCCTCCAGAGAAACTACAGCTGCCACCACCTTGATCGTGAACTTCCAGCCTTCTGAACTGTGAGAAAATACATTTTTGCTGTTTAAATCACTCTGCTGCAGTATTGTCATAGCTGTCCTAGGAGACTAATATACCTGGCTTGAGCATCTTCACTAACTATTGATGATCACTCAAATTGCTGGCTAAAGGCACCTGAGAGTGGAAAATATAGCACACATGCCTATACAGACATTCCCAATGCTGTCCCTTTGCCTCAAACACAGAACCCAATGCTCAACAAGACTGTCATTTGATCCAGAAGATGCTGCTGACCTCCTCCACTGAGCTGTGTGGCCTACATTCAGACTGCACGTCTGTATTCAGTCCTTAACAGTCTGGTACCCCTGGCGCCTGAGCATTCTGCAAGACATGGGTGAATAGAGCCCTGCTCGTGAGTCACATTCTGTGCTATGTGACACAGTTACACACTTCGGGAGGTATTACCTGGTAGCTATCAAATGCTCAATGTCTCAAGTCACACCTGAACTCAAGCTGAACTTAACCTAGTTACAAGCTACACCATCCTGAGCAAGTTAAGAACACTTGCTGTACTTCTACTTCTTCAACTAGGAAGTCGTGACAATAGACGTCTAATTCCTTAACATCAAGCCTGCATGTCAGTAACATCTGGAGCATTTAGCAAGGTGACCAGAAGGTAGGAAGGGCATAATGAAAAGTAGCTGCTCTGTTGTATTATCAAGGTCCCTCTGTAAGTTGACAGCCAAGATTCAAGCACAGTAACTTGATCTAGAATTGAGCATACCATCCTTATAGATCAACACCAGGCCCCAGAATGTTGTCACCTAAAACACATTCACAACACTATCTACCACTTACTATGTGTGAAACTCATATGTGTGACACTCATAGCAAGGAGGAGGGTGAGAAGTGACCACACCTGAGAGATCAGAGGTACCTACAGGAAAGAGACAAGACGGACATACCACTATGATAAAGGGATCACCAAAGAACCATGGTTTACAAAGAAGAGACCAGGAAAGTTAGGACACCCCAGAGGTTCCCACAATAGAGCTCTTGGGGCACGAATCAGGCTCTGGCCTCAAAAATACCCACAAAGCCAGTAACCTGCAGTAGGGTCGAGGTAACTTGTTCTCACACTGTTGGGAAAGCAGACAGGAGAATCAACAACATAGACAGATGTTGACATCACATTGCCACCAATGTGAGATGATCAGAGGTACGGGTATTTGCAATGACATGATCTGATTAAGGAAGAAAACTGACTTTTCCAATCACAGAAGAGTCTGGAGCTGTGGAGAAGTAGTAGAGGCAGGCAGAGGGAAAGGAAGCTGAGGGGATATCCTAAGCCCCTGTGTCCCAAGAGAACACAAGATGGAGTCATAGTGATGACCCATCGTAAGGCGGCTTGACTCTTGCTCAATCAAAGAAACACAGGAAAGCCACCGCACTAATTCCAAACATAAATACAAACGCTCTCGATGGACCTGACATTTATGATTCTGGACCTTAGATATATCTGGCTTTTCTTTCTATGTTTAGCTGAATTAAAGATAGAAAGTACCATAATGGATTGTAAATATGAAACAAATCCAAATACGGATAATAACAAAGCCTACAAAAACAAGCCTTGATTGGCTTAGACTGACAATCTGGCTGAAATAAAATTCAATTTTCTAAGCCTGAGCCCTACATTCCTGATATGTCCACCTTAAAAATAAAATTTCAAAATGAAAAGCCAAAATTAGCACCTCACGAATGACAGAACCAGATTTTTAAATAAATTAAGCACAACAGTAAAGAAAGTACTATACTGTACATTTTCCCCCCTACCAGGAAAGTATCTTGAGAGAGAAATAATCATAAGGCCAAAAAAGAAAGCCTGATGAACACTCTTGACAATATAACTATTGCAGATGATCTGAGACCAATTTTTAGCAAAGCTCAATCCAGCAATTCTAACTGCAGGAGATTTTTTGTGAAGAAATGACTCAAGGGAGGCAACATGTCAAGAGAAGACGCTAAAACACATAATTTCCTTTCAAGGAAAATGGATTTTTTTGACAAATAGCCTTAAAAAAAAAAAAAAAAAAAAACAGGAATGAGCTATGTATAATGTTTACTTCCCAAGAAAAATATTTCCTGAAGTTCTAAAGCTGACCTATACTTTATTAATCATGGTAAGTTACTGTGCTCTGGCTAATTCAAGCAGTAAAATAAACGAGAAATAAGAAAACACATAGCCTGGTGGATAAGAACATCTACCACTTGGACAGTGCTCTCCTTTGGAAGATGAACTTCCCTTGAAAACATGTCAAGAATCAAGTGCAGAGAAGACAAGAGAAGCAGCAAGAGATAATGGGTCCACAGGGACACTGGCCACATCTTTCGACATCCTTGCTAGGACAATGTATTAGGACTACAATTGTGCCCCGAGCACAAAATCTAAATTTTAAACGAGGACAGGCTCTTGAGATTGGAGTGTTTAAGTAGATTTGCAATATGAAAAATACACATCCTTCATTTTGACAGATAAAGCAAACTGTCCTGCAAAACTGAAGGCATGGAAATCTGAGTCCTAAACATACATAGAATTCCTTGAAAAACTTTCAGTCAAGAGACTACACCTGTACCTGCAACCAAGTCTCCTGTCCAATAAGAAGAGGCAGGTAAGGGGTAGGAGTCTAGTTTAGCCAGGCAGGCAGTAGGCCCTGGCTTCAATCCATATCACTGAAAAACTTCAAAAAAATGATGCAGGTAAATATTTTCCCCCAGGGAAATGATTCTGGGCCTTAGTTTTCTTAGCTGTAAAATGAAGCTAATGATACCTACTCTGTAGAACCACAGAGGGAAACAGGTGAGGTAATCTAAGACACAGGCTTGATGCTCTTCAGACCAAACCCCACACTAGTCAAAAGTGGCAGATGCAAAGCTGAAAAGCCTGAGTTCACCTACAGGCCAGTCTTTTACCATTTGTGTGGCCCTAGGCCAAAAGACTAGCCTCTCTAAGCCTCAAAATTCCCTTCAGAAAACTTTAGCAGTACCTACCTCCTAGGGTTGTAATGAAAATTAAATGGATTACTACAGGCAAAGGGTTTGAGCAGTACCTGGCAAGTAATAATGTTTTTTCAAAACTTATTATTTTGAGCAGCAAATTCAATATTCCAAGCTTTATTTCCAAATCCAATAATTTTGCAAGCAGAGTTTCTATCACCATGTCAAAACCAAAAGCACAGCTGTGGGGAGAATATGCCTGTTACAGCTAAATGGAAATGTGGGTTCATTTGCATGGAATTCTGCATGCAAAGCACCTCCTCCTTGTTGGCTGAACAACATGATTACATGTATTTTGGCAGATATAATTTCCTGATTGACTCTTTCTGTGATATTTATAAGATACAAATGTATAAATCAATGTATAAATATAATCCTTCATCCAGAAACATTATAGATATTAAATTATATTTTAAAAACCATACCACCTAGAATAGTAATGAACAATTTATGATGAATTTGGCCTCTTTCATTTTTTTAGTCTTCTTATCTGAAACAATTAGAAAACTTTTATAATAATCAATCTCTATCATGTATGAATAAATATGTGTGTGTATTAGTTTTTAGCTACTTACATGCACAGTTTGAACTAACAATTCTTTGGTTTTTGGCAGCACTGGGGTTTGAACTCAGTTACTTCTTCAGCCACTCCTTCAGCCCATTTTGTGATGGGTTTTTCCAAGATAGGGTCTCAGGAACTATTTGCTAGGGCTGGCTTTGAACCATGATCCTCCTGATCTCTGTCTCTTGAGTGGGTAGGATTACAGGTGTGCACTTAATTATCTTTAACTTTTTTTTTTCTTTTCTTTTTTTCTTTTTTGGCTGCATCAGAGTTTGAACTCAGGGCCTCACGCTTACTAGGCAGATACTCTTAAATGCTTGAGTCAATCCAGCCATGAACTGACAATTCTAATTCAAAAGTATCCTGTTTTTCTCAAGGGGAAAATGTCATTTCCTGTAAGTGGAACAAGTCAAAAAATATTCAAATTTTGGTAGAATTTTGTCCATAAAGGGCCACCTGGCATTTTCAACTCACCATTCCTCAAATTCCAAAGTCATTTAAGCAGAGAAAACAACTGTAGGTGGAGTAACTGGATTAACACAGTAAGAAGAAAACAGTTGGATGGCCACCAGAAGGCATGAACAAACTGAGTGGTGACTTGACTCTAATTTCATTTCCACATGGGATAAGTATCAAGCAACGGATATGGTACGAAGTTAAAAAAAAAAAATCAAAAACTCAGGACTCACTCAAAGTAAGAAATAGGACAAAAGGTTATTTCTATGTGTGATGTATTTATGAGACAAAAATAATCCGAATGATTTTATGCAAATAATAACAAAATAATCCAATCCTTTACTTACTTGCTAGTTTTTTGAGACAGGGTCTCATTATGGAGCCCAGGATAGCCTCAAAATCATGAACCTTCTACATCAGCCAATCAAGTGCCGGGATTACTGGAGGGCTGGGATTATAGTCACCCACCAATTCTCCCAGCTTTTCTTTACTTTCTTCTCTTACCATAAATGGGTATTATGATCTCTCAGAAAAGCTTCAGGTAGATGTTTACACACATTATTCATGTATTCCCATGAAAAAGTCTGCAACATCACCTAGGAGCATCCTTGCTTATGCCTGAAACTGATCCTTGCATAAGCTAGGTTTCCCACACAGCCTTAGTCCAGTGACAATAACTATACAGATTAACAGAGCATACGTTACAGCTCCATGACCACCATTCTCCCACTGGTCCCCAAAAGCTTGACAATCTCAGCCTGAGCAACTTCAGGTATACAGCCACAACATTTCTTTAAAAAGAAGTAACAAAGCAAACCCTTCACTTCAGCTTCACAAAATACAATGTGCTCATTACCTCCTGGTAATGACAACCATCACTTGTTTTAAATAATTTGAAGATGCAGAGAAAACTGTCAACAAATCTATCAAGCAGCAGCAAACCAAGCAGCCCCTAAGGTTTGTTTACCATTTAACAGACAAACAATTTTGTTTGTTTTCCGTTTGACAGAGAATGTCTAGGTTTTAGAATTGAAGTACAGTCCCCCCACTGTACTACTCAACATGAGTAAGAGGGTCTGCACTAAGCAATTCCAATGCAGAACATTCTCGAAATTCAAGTTCACACAGTGAAGTTTCTGAATAGATGGTGATTCTGATTTGCTCCCCAGGTTTTCAAAACTGGCAGCATTCTCAGGGTTGTGCCCCATGACATCACGGCATTTCTCAGAGTCAGCTTTCAAATGTCTTTTTAAGTGAATAAATTTGACCAACATTTGATGTAAACTTAACTTTTAAGCACAACTACCGTGTGTGACAAAGATGCTGTCTTCACACCGCAGTATTTTATCACCAGAAGGAAAGCTTTTTTTCCTCCTCTTCTTGCTGAGATGTGCACCATGGAACCTCATTGTTGTGTCTGGGGGATCAAAAGACAAAAATGAGCCAGTGCTACCATGCCCCATGAGAGCACTGTGAACCCTACATCCTGTAAAGGGACATGCAGTTTCACAAGTTATGGCCCCCTGGGGATGCCTCAAAATGCCACAAGGCTGATAAGCTGGAGGCTTTCACAGAAGTGTATGTTCTTGCAGAGATATGTTAAGAGAACACTCCACCCCCAACTCTTGACTCCCCTCCCAAACAGTGTGTTCCTACAAAGATATGTCAAAAGGCCACTCCACCCCAGACCTTAACTCCCCTCCCCAATAAAAAGGACCAACTAAAAAAACCCTCTATATAAACAACAGTGAGCTACCGATTTTCCGGGTTCCCTGTTGATCTATAAATAAGGGAAGCTTTGCCTTTCTCTCTAATAAATCCTACTTGTGTGCTGACCTTGCCATCCCAGGAGTCAATTCTTTGGCTAGTGAAGGCAAGGACCTTCGACACTGGTCCCCAACATAATGACATTATTAAAACTGAAATGAATGTGGTCATTTTTAGCTGCCTGCAAAACCAACAGCCACAAACAGATCACCCTCACAACAACCACCTCTCTCCTAAACGCACAGGTGTTGGGTCAGCTTTCCTCCCAGTTCAGGTCCATGACACATCAGCTAAATGACATTACTGAGTCATGCTCTGGACTGTGATGGAAATTTTCACTAAAAACAAAAGTGGTGATAAGCCACGCAGCAATAAAACAAAGATAAAATCATGCAAGCAACATCAAGGTTGGAAGCAGACGTTTGCTGTGGATGTCTGTCACTTTCCCTAACAACACTGATGATGATGAGGGAGGGAGGATATGAATGAGAACAAGAGCGAAGGAAGGGTGGAAGAGCATTTGGTGCTGAGTTAACCCAAGAGGGCTTTCTTCTGGCTTGATCCTTCCATCACAGTGTTTCCCAGGTGGCATCTTTAAGGCAATGATCAGGTTTAAGTGAGGCATGATAAATGGCCCCCAGCCTGCACCCGTGTCGACAGAGGCCCGTTTGGCCCTGGCTGTGGAAACAGAAAGGTCATTCATTACCCAATGTGAACAAACAGAGTACACGTTTGTGATAAATAACGGTCATTATTGAACTACAATGCTCTCTGGGAATTGCTCAACACTTCCTTGACATTAATGTACTATTTGTGGAGGACTCAGGGAAGCTCTCTCAGTATTATTTAGGGCTCCGTGTTTTACGTGGGACACGACAGAGACATTTACTTCTCCTTTGTTGGGATGCAGGATCAACAAATACTGAACTGGATGCCAGCATGGTCCCCTTTGCTCGCATGCACAAACACCATGCACTGAAGATATGTACCTGGATACAGGGCAAACAGCTGACAGAGCATGCTCCAGGTTTGACCCCTTCTGAGAAAAGAGTCAGTCTCATAGTTAAGGAACTATCTTATACTCCCGGCCAAGAAAACAGAGAAAAATATATGAAAGACACTGCTCAAATAAATAGATCCCTTGAGGGAAATGGAAAGCACAGTGTACACCTTTTCACATCATCTTTGCCACTGTGTCTTCACACAAGCTCTGTCTGAGTTGTCACTCTGTGCCCCCTGAGCTCTTCATGAAGTCAATTCCCACGAGCTGAAGACCAACACCATGCTATCTGAAGCTGTTCCAATGCATCCCATCCAGCTTCTGTGGGTGCTGGATGTTGATCAACAATCTCTGGTGTTGATTGATTGGCAGAATTATGCAAATGAAGGGGTTTGGTCATGTACAAAACAAATCCTGTCCACCTTGTTCTAGTCTAAGAGGCATCTTCCCCATGGAGTAGCAAGGATTTAGGACTTCTCCATCTGTACATCCCACATGCTACTGACTACAAGAGGTACACGTGCTGATATACGCAGTAGATGGCCACAAGAGTAGACAGAGATCAAGTATCTTCTGTCCAGTCACCCAAGTCTGACTGCGTATGAAAAGTAACTTATTCCTTTCTCAGCCTAGGATTTTAAATCTTTAAAATGTAAGTGACACTTATTTCATACCCATGCTTTTACTACAAAAATCCACATAACATGCCTTGATACAACATGAAAAGAAGTCATGCAGAAGGAGAAAAAAAACCACATAGCACAAAAACGTAGCAGTGACTCAATACTGACAGCAAAACAAAAACTACTGCACGTGGAACAGAAGTCAACAGTGCTTAAATGACTCAATCTAAGAACCGTCAATTGATTCAAGAAAATGATTAGGAAAAGATATATTTGAATGTTAAGAAAAGCACCTAAACTTTCCCAAAACAGTAAGAATATCTCTCTTTAAGTAGTATATCTGAAGTAATATCCTATTTTATTATGCACTGGCATAAACATTTTAAGATAGCATATAATAAGTATAGCATGAAATAATTTTACAAAGTAGATAATATCATACGGCCAGCAGTCATGACCTATATCTTAAAATAGAAAATCATTAAACTTAATGTACTTGATATAACTGTTATATTGTTTTGATATTTGTATGATCTAATGAAGCTAAAAAAAGGGGATGTGTGAATCATCACAAGCAGGCAGACACATTTCCCTGGATGGAAGGACTGACCAGGGATGTCACAGGCTATCAAAAGGTCATAAGAAATATTCTCAGTGATTAAATAGGACCTAGATTTGTAGACCCAAGAGTGAGCCTGGGACCCAAGGTTCAATCCTAATTCTACCTCCTATCAAATGCTACTGGTCATTATAGAGGTGGACAGCAGAGGGGACAGATGGAACATGATCAGGAAAATGCTACACAAACATGACAGTGGGAGGTGGGGAATGAAATCCTTCTCCAACACTGTTGTAAAGACTGAAAATGAAAGTCTTATCTTGACTCCATACCACTCAGGGCAATCAGGTTATATAGCAAAAACAAACAATCCTCCAAAAGAGAAACTTAAAATAGCAAGGTGTTTTCTTGCTCACTGTCATGGTTTGAAGTAAGATGTCCCCTGCATGCTCATGTGTTGAATTCTTGGTCCCCAGCTGGTGAACCTATTTTAGGAGGTGGTAGAAACTGCTGGAGATGGAGCTTCCATGAAGGAAGTAGGTCACTGGGGGCGGTTCTTGAAGGTGCTGCCTGTTCCCCATTCCCATGTCCTCCTTTATGCCTCTGCTTCCTGTCTGTCATGAGGTGAAGACACTCCTCTGCCACATGTTCTCATCGGCCCCATATTTTACCCAAGCACACAGGACCAAACAACCAAGGACTAAGCCCTCTGAAATTATGAGCAAAATGAATCTTTCCTCCATTTAGTTGTTTCTGTCAGGCATTTGGTCACAGCAAAGAGAAAAGTGTCTAACACACTCATGCTCGAAAGGTACCACTTAGGAAACTCAGCATCTCCCGCACACAGGTACCCGGCCACGAAGCTGCTCTTCCACGGTTCCCAGACTGCAGAGCAGTGAGCAAGGGTATGTCACAAAGTATGCCCTCACTCTTGAAGCTTCCAGCCAAAGGCATGCAGCACTCTATCCCACTCACAGTCCAGATGCCTGAGCAAGTTGGAGAGTCACACCCAAAGTAGAAGGGGAAAAGAAGTGGAGGGCTACCATAGGTTGGGAGGTGGAAAGCTAAAAATATGTCTTAAAGCATAGCAATCACTACTTAAGTCACCAAATGATTTTCAGAAAGGTTAGTTTTTTCCACCATAAGACCAACTTTTAAACAACAAAAGAAATTCAGAAATTCTTTATTTGGACATTGGGTCTCCTGGACTTTAAACCAGCAGATCTTGAGAAATGAGGACCAGAGGAGTCTTTCATCTTTCCTTACTCAATCAATGGGTTACAAAGGACGTATAAGGTAAGAAGCTTTTTCTATCATAGTAAAGAAAACCATCCTTCACTCTAAGCTGCAGCTAACGCTAACATTGACTATCAAGCCATTCTTAGATTGTTTACAAATCAGCAGTCACCAAAGGAAGGGAGGAGGAAAAACAGTACCGACATTAGACTTTGAAGTTCTGCAAGATGTGGGAAAATGGACCAGAAAACCCATGATTACAGTCAAGCACTGCTGTGGGGGGGTGGGAGGGTCAGGTGAAAGGACAAATGCATTTCCCAGCCATTTTCCAGTGACCCAGATCAAATGACAACAGCCTCCATGTCATTATCGTGTCAGATCCACTTAGCATCACTGCAGGTTGGTCCTACTGTAGCCACAACTTCGGCATATTTGCATTGATATGCACTATGGGCAACACGCCATTGGGAGAGCAGGGACCCTATGTCAGAACAGGAATAAAAGGCCTTAGCACACACAGACAAAGTCTCTAGGAGACAAAAGAAGAAGCACTATCCAGCTAGCATTGCCCATGCAAAACCCACACATCCCAAGTGAAAACACAAAGCTTAATTTCAGATATCCACTTTACTCTTTTGAAACCAGAGGGATAGTTAGTGATGATAGTCATGGTCAAGGGTTTCTGAGTTCTTTCCATGTGCCATGCACATTGCTAGGTAACTTACATGCAGTATTTCTGACTGATAAATTTCAGATTAGTTTCACTTTCTCAAGAAGATTATGAAAGTAGCAAGCAATGGATGATATCAAATAAAAGTCTTACTTCAACGTCATGAAATTTATTTAACTACCCAGACAATACTTCTCCTACAGTATTTTAAAAACTATATAGGGTAAGTCGGCTGACAAACACTGTAGTCTTAGCTACACAGTTGAAGGCAAACTGGGCAAAGAAGTTGAGAGACCCCCATCTCAATCAATAAGCTGGGTGTGTTGTTAAACTTGTAATGACAACCTGGGCGTCATAGTGTGAGATCCTGTCTGAAAGATGACAACAACCAAAAAAGACTGAAGCTGTGGCTCAAGTGGGAGAGTGCCTGCTTCGCCTAGGAAGTGTGAGGCCCTGAGTTCAAACTCCACTACCTTAAGGGGGAAAAAGAAAAGAAACAAGAACTATGAATCATACACATTGTAAAGTTACTGAAATAGGGATCGAGTTCTGTTTGCACTTTTCCTCTTGTCTTTACTATTAGAGTGATCACAACCACAAGCAAACTCATCTCACAAATGACAAGTCCCTACTTGCATTTCTCCTTCTTCCATGCTGAATATGAACATTTGCCCCTTTAAGCATTCAACTTACTGAGCTTGAAAATAAAAGCTGGGGGACGGTAAGCCTATCGAGACGGGGCTGGCCCTCTCCTCCTTGGTCACTCCTAATCAGGTGGAGACAATGGATACCTAGTTCTCTAGTTCTGAGCAATGACCAGGAGTTTCTCCAGTCCATGTAAACCTCAGGAGCGCATTTCCAGCTCATCTTGCGTCCTGGTCCTTTTCACAATGACACTTCGAGGAGACCATAAGTCAGGGTAAAATGCCACACAGCCTTTTCTCTACTCTGAAGTGTACCTTTAGTTTGCCCTTGTGCCCTCAGGACTTGTCTGAAAGATTCTGGGTCATACCTGGTTAAATCAATCAAGGTCAAGAAACATGCACATCCCCCCTGGGCTCTGTCTTCCACAGGCTGTTAAACCCAAAGAAGCCACGTAAACCCTAATGGCTTAATGCATACCACAAGCTGGTAATTAAAGGGTTGCAGTTTATTTTACGTACAATATTCTTGTGAATAATCTCCAGAGTGGAACAGACTGTAGCTATGGCTTCCCTTGCTGCAAGGAGACACATCTTCAATGCACACTTTGCTTTTAGTCCATCTAACTGCCCTACTTGAGCTAGCTGCTGGCTCTCTGGGGTCCATGGGTGAAGGCTGCTTATTTTTTAGAAAAATAAATTTAATACCCAAAGAAGCAAATGAATAAAAATTTCACCTAGCTTCTCTGGCAGAATGAGTGTGTGCATCGATAAACATGACAAGTATTTTCTGCAGGAAAAGTCCTGCAAATAGTTTAAGCTAACTCAACAGGAATATTTAAGTCCGGGTAGTAAAATTTTCACCTTCCTGACCCAAATTGACAGGTGTGTCCAAGAAATGCAGGTTATTACTCCACTATCTTACTTGATCAATTTCTGACTGCTTTGAGAATCCATGCACATGTTACCTCCATGAAAAACAGGCTTGTTCTCTTCTCCATCCTAATAGCTAATCTACAAAATAAAAGTAACATGAATAATGGGGTTTTTTTGGCAGTACTGAGGTTTGAACTCAGGGCCTCACACTTGCTAGGCAGGTGCTCTACCAATTGAGTAACTTGCCAGACCTTTTTTTATGTGTGTGTTGGGTATTTTCAAGATAGGATCTCATGAACTGCTTACCTGGGCTGGCTTTGAACCCCGATCCTTCTGATTTCTGCCTGTCAAGTAGCTAGGATTACAGGCGTGAGGCACCGCCGCCTAGGTTCAATAATCTTTAGGTTTTCATCACCTATGTTAAAATCGATTCCATTTTTAAATGCCTGCCACAATGCAGATGTACTTGCTCCTCTACACTGAATAATATGATTTCACTATTTTAACTGGTTTTTCCACTCCAGCTTCATCAATCTTCCAAGGCAACCAAACTTTGGGGTAAAAAGGAAACGTAACAGGATGGAATAGATGGTGGAAAATCCAATGCCTCAGGAATTCCTAACTAGAAAATACATCACAAGGAATATCAAAAGAGATGGTGATCCTCAATGGCAAGAGAGAATAGGTACTCCCTTCTGTTTCCCTTTCCCTCCAAAAGAAATACAGGGAGAGTGTTCTCCCCTCAGCCATGTAAGAATATACCTCAAAAGGAACATTCCTTTCCAGTGTCTGCCTGGTGGGGTAAGGTATGAAGATGTTGTTACAGAGGCGATTTTCTGACTTTGCATAGCTGAAAGAGGTATACAGTTGACTGAGGGTACAGGTCACCACACCAAGGACCAGCAAGTATTTTAGTACCAAAAATCCCCTATTAGTAGCCATGAAAAAAACGAAAAAAATTAAAAATAAATAAATAAATAAATAAAGGTGTTAGAAGTAACAAGTAATCAAGTCCTCCAGAGTAGCCAAGGCGCCACAGGAAATCTCACTCACATACAACCCCCTACTCCCACCGTAACAGAGGAAGTGCAGAAGCAAGAACCCTCTGAGCCATCCCCAGCGGCCAGGAGCCTCAACCTGCTGAACTGAACACCTGTCCTTTCCAGTTTGATAGCTACAGTGATTCAAACGCCAAAAAATTACTGTGAAATCACCTACAGTCACAAAGACAAAGGATACATGGAGATGATAAGAAATACAAAAGGGGTGTTTTCTACTAAATGTACCACCAAAAAAAAGAGATCAGGCTAGGGAGTTTTTCAAATTCTGGAATATTTGCATATACATGATTAAACATCTTAAGTAGGGGATCCAACTTTAAACACAAAATTTGTTCATGTGTCATTTATACCTTATACATTATACCCCAAAGGGAATTTCAGACATCTCTTAGTAATTTTACACACCAAACAAAGTTTCATGGGGTGGAATTTTCTGCTTGTGGCATCATGTCAGTGCTCAAAATTCTAAGATTGAGAGAATATCAGATTTTGGATTATCAAATCAGGGATGCCCAACCTGGACAATAAATCTCCACTGAGGACTGGCAGAGTGACTCAAGTGGTACAGTCCCTGCCTAGCAAGTGTGAGGTCCTGCGTTCAAACTCCAGTGCTAGATTAGATAGATAGATAGATAGATAGATAGATAGATAGATAGATAGGTAGATAGATAGATAGATAGATAGATAGATAGATAGATAGATACAGACAGATAGATAGATACAAACAGATAAATAGAAAATAGATAGATGGACAGACAGACAGATAGATAGATCTTTAACTGGTTGCTCAGACCTTGTGATCCTTAATCTATTCTTTTCCATTATTACTGATATAAGGCAAAATATGATGAAATATTTGAAAAGAGATGAATTAGAAGTTCTCAAAACTTCATTACTCATATTTTCCCATCTACATAACTTTTTTCCAGATTTACAACTTGTTTGTTTGGATCACCAAGCAAATAAGGTCCATATGTTATGATAAACCAATGTACTCATAAACCACTTTTAATGTACAGGTTCCCATTTTTCCTCATTTTGCCCCTATAAAGCTTTTACATTTTGCTTCTGTAAAGCTTCCCATGATCTAGATTGTCTGTTTTACTGTTTTACTGACTGTAATAAATGGTGCCATTTATTACATTACCCTTTCATTTCTTGTAAATTGATAGATCCAGAAGCTTGATCCAACCACAATTCCACATTTTGTTGGCAGAATGACTTCATGGGTACCATTGTATGTCTATCAGGGAATATAATATAAAATCCATGTAATGCTAGTGGCTCTCGATGATTCTTTCCTAGATCCACAAATTTATTCAGGGTTGCAAATGATGTCAATACTCGAGCTACCTCTCCTGAATTCACTGGAAACATTTCTCGTGATGGTCTTAAACACAACACAATGACCTTGGTACCGAAACACTACTACAAAGAGAAAGTGCCTCCATTTGATGGCCTACCTGTCCTTATACAATCAGGGCTCCTCCTAGCTTGGGAGGTTGTCTCAAGCTCGTTCTCTGCTAGGACCTTAAAAACCTCATGTAGAAGTAACATCCCTTGATCTCTGACAGACTCACCATCATCTGCTGGATGATGCATGGAGATCAGTTTTAATGGTTGTGAAATTCAAGACACACATTTTCTCTCCTTAATTAACTTGAACATGAAACTAGATTATCTTTTTTGGCATATAGCACTACTGTCAAAAAGAAAGTTTCACAGAATCCAATTTTCCTTCCCCTACTTGCCAGATAATGAAAGGATTTTTCTTTTCTTCTTACTGACTCATATTTTTACTCTACTATGTCTCAAGAGATTTTCTGAGGACCCCAATGGCCCTTTCTGTGTAGTTTCAAGGACTCGTACTTCAATAAGGTTTTCTTATGACTTTTTAAATACTGTTTTTTCTATTTATTTTCCATTTCTTCTCAAATGACTCTTATCACGTCTATTGGGGTTCTCCTTTACATACTTCTATACAACTTTTTCCTTACATCTTTTTCATTTTATTCTCTTTGATTATTAAAATGTTCCAACACTGCTTCCTCTTCTTTTCTTGAAATATTAGTGCTACAGTTAGGATACAGAATGTCTTCCAATGTCCATCCTTGGTCACCGTCTTGGCCCTACAAGGACATGGTACCTTTAAGAGATGGGATATATTGGGGATGTCTTAACTTCTTCGGGGTATGCCCTCTGTGGAGAAATGGGAGTGCACGCCTACCCTATCTCTATCCTTCACTTCCAGTCAGCATGACATTGAGCAACTTCCTTCATCATAAATTCCCACTATGACATACTGCCCAAAATTCAATCCAAAAGTCAATGGAGCCAAAAGACCATGGAACTGACACCTTCAAAACAGTAAGCCAAAATAAACGTAGTTAATTATCTCAAGGATTTTGCAATAGTCATACAAAGCTCATTAACTCAATTAACAGTTGTCTTTATCTATTCTTTCGGTTTTTTCAGTTTACTCTTAATTTCTGAAATTATTGTTTAATTTTTATTTCTTTCGTAAATTCTGCCATCTTTCATTACAAATCTTCATTTCTTCTTTCTCTAAGACTAGTGTACAGAGTTTTCAATGCTTACGAGCACTACTCTTCAATAAGGGGTTCAACTATAGTCTTTTCCTTTGTTCATTTTTTAATAAAATAAATATTACCATCAAACATGGGGAAAGCATGCAAACATCTAGACCTGCCATTTTATTGTATTCATAAAATGATCCCAAAACTGTGAACTATGCTTTCAAAGATCTCTCTTTTCCACTGTCCCATTTTATCTGAGCCTCCACTGCCCTATCTTACTCAGTCTGGGTTCTATTCCACAATTCCATGTGGCTGGCAAGTTTTGCCTTAGAAGATTCAGTTTGTTAGTTCAGTAATGGCAGTGTGCAGACATCACCAATCTTATTTTATAAAGTTTTCCTTGCACTCGTGGAGGAATTGAACATATAGGAATATAGAAGAACACTTGCCCAATGTTTCGGCAATATGTAGATGATATTTGGCAGGGGGTGGGGCAGGGGAGTTAGGTCTTCTGTCCCTTTCCCCAAGGGTTAAGTCCACCCACATCTCAGTTGTTTGTGGTTTGTCCCATCACGTGTTCTGAGATGGATGGATGTACCACATAACCTAGGTTCATTGCAAATACATATATTTTTTTAATTTTATAGTTTACCTTTCTTAGTTGCTTTATTTTTTCATGGAGGAATTTTAGATTTGAAAATTGTCACCATTGGTACTCTCTTTTCAATTCACTGGCAACTCAAATTATAACTTTAAACCCAAACATCTAAACATTTTCTTTTTCATAGATATATTTAAAGGTAAATAAAAGCATCTAGACTCTTGCTAGGCATAGTGGTTCATTCCTATAATCCCAGCTCTCAGGAAGCTGAAGCAGGAGGACTGCAAATCAGAAGCTTGTCTGACACAAGACCCTATGATAGATTTATGATTGATTGATTGATCGATCAACTCATCCCAAAATCAAGACTTCCACCCACCAACATTTTCTGTGAAACTGTTTGCTTTTTTCATGAAAAAAAAAGTACTTTAAATTTAAAATGTTTACTATTAATTTTGTTTTAGGTTATTAATAGCTATTGTAATATCATAAAGTTAAGTATAGAAAAAAGGAAATTTCTGAAACAAGTACATACCAACAAGCTTCAAAATATTAAATTAAATGTTATCAATAAATTATCTCTCCCCTAAAAGCTGCATTATCCATAAATTTGCAGGTGAAACAGTTTGAATCAGCACAGTGAGATGTCGGTTCTAGCCCACCAAAGTCTCACACCTGGTGACTTCTCTCAGTCTCTTTCATGACCATTCTCAACCAAACTTTCATCATCTCTTAAGAAGACATCCACAAGATCAACCAACCATGTCCTCTTCACACCATTTTCAAGGAAAATGAATCTATGTGGCCACAGGAGTTTCTCTGGGGAGAAGATATTCAAGGAGTTCTTGGCCCTCAAAACCTTAAGAACCAGTAGAGCTAATGAGTGCAGTGAGAAGACTATTTGTTCCAGGTTTTTCAGTCTGCTCAGGAATATAAGACACAAAGAAGAAACAAAGCAACATCCTCTCTGAACAAGGTTGCCTTGTTAGCTGAACTTTACATTCTTGGGTCTTGATTCATTCACCTGAGAAGCTTGACTAGATGACCTTGAATTCATCATACAACTTTTATACCAAACTTGAAAAACTTATCAAACAGCAGGCAAGGCACACTCATCAAAATGAACACATCAGTTCTTCCATGAAAAGATCTCTATTTGTGAGTAATGTTTTCAGGGATTTCAAAGACAGCCAGTAATCAATGACTTAGGCAATCAAACAGCCTATATACCGAAATAAAAATGAAAATAATGAGAGGTCTGTTCTAGTATTTCCAAACTCTAGTTATGTTTCTAAAGAACATCAGGAATCTAATAGGCTTTGCTCAGTCTTGTATCTCTAGTGCCTGTAACAGTGCCCAGCATGCAACTGGTGCTTTATAAAAGTTTACAGCATGATATGTGGGCCTCCCCTCTCCTAATAAACTGCTGGTGTAGCTTTCATCTTGCTTGGTAATGACCGACACCGTGGAGCAATATGGTTCTCAATAAGCACCTGTAATAAAGAATGGATAAAGTACTTTTGCTCAGTAAAACAATAAGACTGCATCAAGTAGGCTGGCCGATCTTGGCAATATATCAGCTCATATGCTCTGATTAGCTCAAATGAGAGATGACACCGGGAAATAGTTAAACCCATTGTAATATATTCCAAGACTGCACAGGAAACAGAGTTTCAGTCATTTGAGACACTAAAATGAAACAATGAGATTTCTTTTAATAATAAATGAAAACAAATTTGAGAGAGCAGCACCCGCTAATGCCTACCTAGCAAGAGTCTGAGGCAGCCCTGCAGAGGCGAAAATGTGGTGTGCTTGGAGCTAGGAAGATGTGAGTTTAAGTCCTGTCTATGCCTCAGCATCTTTATTTACAAAATAAAGATCAAAACTTAGTTCCCCAACAGTTGTGGCCAAAATACAACCAAATGTACTTTCCTGAGCACTTCCTACTTCATCCTAGATAAATACAAAGAAGAAAAAAATGAGATGGAGGTAAAACAAAACAAAGACACCCTAAAAGGGCACCCACAATTTTTATACAAGTTCTTTCTCCTGTGGCTTATGCATGAGCCACTCCAAAAGCAAATCTTGACTTTATGGAGTTTTAGGCAGCCTTCCATGTCACTCACATTTCTCTGAGTTCTGAGAAGAGCTTAACAGTAGATCTCAAGTTATAAACAAACACATGATCAAGCAACTATGTGAGAAACTAGACAGAGGCTGCACTATAGCAAGTCAAAAAGCAACAAAGCAAGTTCCCATTAGACACAAGTCTCCTGGTGTGTTGTCACAATCACTGTGTCGAAAACAGGCAAAACCTGTCCTTCGGTCTGTTCTTTTATACCTGAAGAGAATGATGCAATGGTTACTGAGCACCAGTCCTTAAACAAGATCCAGTTCAAATCCTGCTCAACACTTAGAAGTTGTATGACTTAGGACAGGTACCTTTCTTTGTCCATTTCAATGTGAAATATATAATATCTCATCGTGTTGAGCCAGTCCTAGTGATGCATATCTGGAATCCCAGCACTTGGGAGGCTGAGTTAGGAGGATCCCAAGTTTGAGGTCACCCCAGGCTACCTAGTGAGAACATGTTCAAAGAACAAAAAGGAAAAAAACAAAGAGAATTAATTTAATACATACAAAATACAAGGCCGGGCATAGCTCAAGTAGGACAGTGCGTGCCTAGCAAGGGTGAGGCCTGGATTCAATCCTCAGTTCTGCAAAAATAAAAAAAAGAAAGAAGATTCTCTGCATTGCTGGCAAGGTTCAAGTAGTAGAGACCTGCCCAGCAAGTGCACAGCCCTGAGATCAAATCCCAGTAAAATCACCAAAAAAAGATAAGAAAAGTACTACATAAATGAATAATGGCAGACCCTTCATCGTAGGTTTATTGGGTAAACCAAACAAGCTGTTCCATGGAAAGAGCTAGAAATGTAGCATGTATTACATCAACGACTACCATGACTATGACTACTGTGACTATTATTAAAGTTATATCAAAGTCATCAAGAACTCAGCAAGCCATCATGGGTGGAAAACAAATCAGTGTGACCTGTAACTCCCACCTCCACCCACAAGTAAGGATATTTAGTTCTTAAATTCCTTACTGTAGCCAAAGTCTCAGATTACATCCTCTCCCATTAAGTTGAGCCTCACACATACCTCATGCTGGACAGTTTTTACTGTGTTCCTCCTCATTCCCTTTTCCCTGTATCTCAAGACACTGAACAGTAACTGATGAGACCCTGGTTCAGGTAATGTAAGCAATTATTCATTTCATAGAACAACACTGCTAACAGCAGCTAAACTATAAATGTCTCCATAAAACATGGGGCAAGCATTTAAGATCCTATAGACAGTCATGTACTTTTAGGTGAATCCAGCATTCTAAACCAGTTAAGTGGTTTCAAGTTTAAATATCTATTAAAACAGCCACAGAGGTGCACAGCATTTCTGTCTGCCATCTTGATCCCCTCAAATTCTTCCCACACTCCACCCATATCACCTGAGTGAACGCAGAGCTGGACCAATATGGGCAGGGTAGCCACAGGTGGGCATTAGAGAAGCATCAAGGGTAACAGTACTTCTTTTCAGATCTGGAGCCATTTTCCTCATCCTGTGCCCCCCCCCCCCCCAATCTCTACTGTGAAAAGCAGCTCATTGGAAGAACGGTATAGAAACCCAAGTTTCATGAAGTTTCATGAAGAATGTGCATTTCCAGTTTGTGAACATAGGCATTTAAGTCTATTTAGAATAATCTGCAACCTTCACTGTGGAAAGCAACCAACTGAGGCCTTATGAAGGAAAACTAGGAAATTTAGTAACAAATCTGAGATTACATTCGTGATCATTATAGTACTAAAATATACACCTTCACTTTGAATAATCTTCAACCTGTGTAGAAAGACGATTACATATCAAAGAAAAAGTGATCATATCTGAATAAAAATGAAGAATAAATGTTTGTTGGATAGCTGGCAGATGGATTAATGAAATAAATGAATAAATGCCAGCACTAATACTCAGTTATCCCCGAGACAATAAATCTAAAATCAGAGTTTTTGTTTGCTTGTTTAAAAATCATAATTTTTGACATACCAGAAAAATTACTACAGCTAGCATGCAGCAGAAAATCTGTTCTTTGAAGCAAACACCAGCTAGGAAACATCAGCTAGGTCAGGTTAGAAGTAGCTTCTTACTCTACAAAACCACATGTTTCAAAACCTGCTATATCCTAGCAATTTTCCCTCCTAAGACACTGAATATAATAAGCCCATGATTCTCTCCCACTATATCCTCAAGCACATTTTGAAATAAAAGCTTTTTAGAAGACGGGCCTACTAATAAATTAAATTATTTCTGTTACGCCACAACTAATGGAGAGAAAGCACGGAGCCCAAGATGAACAATAATCTAAACCGTTAGAGCTGATTTGTAACCTAATGATATTTTAGGACTGGCAGAGGAACAAAACAAAACCTGAGCTGTAATACCAGGTGTGCTGTCAGCACTCTGGGGAGAGTTTTTATATTTTCAGCCTGTGGGAATTTGGAAAAGGTCCATGGCACCATTTTCTCTCTTGTCTGAATGACACAGTTGATTATTCCTTTAAGTTAAGTCTAATAATGTATGTTGCTTCTGTTAATTAGAATATGAACATTCAAATTGTGATCTACAGTAAGGTAGATCACTTTGCGGTGAACACTGGTGTGACAGAAATTCAAGTTTGGTCAAATGCAGAGCAGAATGAGTGACCCTACACATGACTGATTCATTTCCCAGGTCAATGACCATTCTAGCTCCTATTGCTTTGCTGGTCTAAGAGTAGCTATATTAGTCAACCTGCCTGCTGTGTTAAGTCAGATTTCTGGAATAATACTGTGTGACCAAAAGAAGGGGAGAAGAAAGAAGAAGAATGTTGGTGGGGGACAACAAGAAACATTTATTTCTGGTATTTGGAAGAACTAGGTGATGAAGAGATTAAGCTATAGGCTGGGTAAAGAAGGTTTTAACTACCTCTCATTCTGAGACCAGCAGCTACCTGTGACCCTGGGTCATGCACGTCTCATGGCAGATGGTAGAAACAGAGAGGCCAAATTCATTCAAGGCCTTTGTTGAGGTGCCTTCTATTATATCCCATAGACAAAAGAGAATCACAGAGCCCAGTTCAAGGTCAATGGGCCCAAGGAATGTCCTCAGTCAGCACAGCTGGTAGACACAGCAGAGATACAGTAAAGGAGTTACTCTGGAGATAGTGTATAATCTAAACAATAATCAGATCCAAATGCACCGTCACATGCCCTCCTCTTCAGGGCCTCTCATTCCGCAGGCTAGGTAGGCTAAGAGGTGCTTAAGATGTAGTGTGGATGATTCCCTGGCTGGCAGATGGCCAATCAGATACTCATTCTCTCTGTGTGGTATCGCCCTGATGGTGGAATGCTCCAACAAAGGCCCATGAGGGAAAATTCTACTGCCATCTTTTCAATAAAGCTTTACAGTAAATTAAAATAAATGCCTGTCTATTGTGATGAGTTTCAATGAGTCTCTGTCACTTCCCCACTTCTCTGGGCAGAGAAATCTGTCTAGAAAGAGGTAGAAGTTGGTGGCATGATGTGTGGGTAGGAGACAGTCAGACCCAGGAACTGGATTTTCAGTGGGTTTGCATAAGGAGCACAATGCAGGGCTACCACAGTGGTTCACATGGTAGACCGCCTGCCCAGCAAGTATAAGGTCCTGAGTTCAAACCCCAGTACCGCCAAAAACAAAACACGGTGCCCACTGCAGCTTCTACTGAAGGCATGTGCCAGTGGACAGGAAATAGAGGTTTTGAGTGGACGGTTAAGTGGCAATGTCATTGCATATACAGGAACTCTGAAGACTTTTGTTCTTGTCCATTCCACTATAACCTTTTCTTTCTTGGGATTCTTGGGGTCTCTTTGTAACCTTTCAAGTAAAAGATTCCCAGATCAATTCTTCTAACCCTGCACTCTTGCCCGTGGATCACTTTTCCAGACAGTGGAACTCACTTTGGCCCTACAAAGTGAGTAGGCCCAAAGGCTGTGCTGGTCTTCCACAAAGAATTTTGTCATCCTCCACACTGTATCAGCAGTGTATTCTTATCTTCTCCTGCGCTCCCCACAGAGTAAACTTTGGCTCCCAAGTGTCAGTGTATTCCAACTTACAAGTATCAATAGTAGCCTGGCCACAAGCCAGGAGCCATTTGTGTAGTGCACACACAGCCCACCTCCAGCTACAGAGGCTCAACAGGAGAAACTTTCTCAGCTGCTCTGTGCTACGACAGGACAGGAACGGACACCATCCCAAGCAGTAGGACAGAAGTGAGTGTGCAGTAAGGATCCTGGGAGAGTTCTGCCTCCCCAATAGAAAAGAGGTACAGGGGAGAAACTAGTCTTTTTCTGCTTTTCCCACAGGAATTATCTTGAAATCATGAGAATTCAGAGCACTGATATCTGTGCTCCTAGTGAAATGGCTTTCATGGTTCGCACCTGTCAAGTGAATCAAATCTAAGCTCCTTAGATCGCCAGTAAAGTACTTTCATTGGGAGCAAATCTTTTCCAGGTATTCATATAAAAGGGGATTATTATCCAGATATATAAAAACTCAAAACACTAAGCACCAAAATCACAAAAATAGCCAACCAACATGGGCAAATGAACGGAACAGTCACTTCTCAAAATAAGTACAAATGGTCAAAACATGAAAAAATTTCACCATCTTTGGCCATCGGGGAAATGTAAATGAAAACAACATTGAGATTTCATCTCACTTCAGTCAGAATGGCTGTCATCAAGGACAGGGATAGGGAACTCTTATTCACTGCTGGCAGTAATGTAAATTATGTAGCCATGAAAATTAGCATGGAGGATCCTCAAAAAGTTAAAAATACAACTGCCATATGATCCAGCTATACCTCTCCTGGGTGGGTGCCGAGAGGAATCTAAGTCAGTATACAACAGAGATCCCTGCACACCCATGTTTACTGAGGCACTATTCACAAAAGCCAGGTTATGGAATTAGCCTAAGTGTCCATGAACGGATAGACAATGAAAATGTGATATATGCACACAAAGGAATATTATTCAGCCATTGTGAAGAGTGAAATCATGACAACTGCAGGGAAATGAAGAACCGAAGCTTATGATGTTACCAAAATAATCACGTTTACCCTCCTTTAAAAGAGATTTCTAGAAGGGGGATAATTTGGGAAGAGGAAAGGAAAGAGTGAGAGGGGCAAGTGGGACAAGAGAAGATAAAGGTGATAATGAAACCCATTATTTTGTATAATTAACAAATACTAAAACAAAAAAAGAAAGAAAGGTTTCATTATTGGGTCCATGTTTATACTTCTAATCTATGTGTTTCTGTCCCTCCAAAGGAATACAGAATAGTTATATTATCATATCATGCATACTATTTACTTCATGTGTCCACCCAGTTTACAGAAATTAACAGGACCAGCTCCAGTGCAAGTTTGTCTGTGTCAACACTAGTGCTTTTCAATCATTATTTTTTGGGTGCCTCTTACACTATATCGTTTTGTCTTCCAGTGTGTTCTACTAACTTTCCCAGCCCTTTAATGATTCCTGCTGGGCTCAGTACAGAACTCATTTCACAGGGGTTCGGAGCTCCCCTTCCAGATGCACCAAAGAGCCATCAGCAGTCCCATGTCTGGAAAAAGTACAATTGGTGTTCTGTTCTACCCTTAGAGCCTATGGTCCGTCCCAAAGGTAGCAGGGTAATATAATTACACCACACTCCAAACTGGACACTGCAGGCCAGTGTCACTGCTCAGTCCTTCTGTAACATCCCGCTACACTATTTATAGTAATGAGACAACCATCTTCACCATGGGAAGCCAGTGAGCTAGTAATGTGCACACGATCTGCTTATTCCTAATTTGCTGGTTCTCTTGTCCTCATTTTGCAGATAAAGAAGCAAAGTAGCAAACTTAAGTCACCTAACAGGAAAAACAACAGCTCCCATAGAAATCACAAGACATTTTACACGAAAGACTAATAGAAGGATTAAACATGATCAAAGTATGCCTGAAGAGAAATATCACAGTGAAATTCCTGTGAACAATTAATATATGGTAATAAAAATTTTTAAATAGAAGTTTCAAAAATTAAAATAATATAAAGTAAAATGGTGTATCTCTATTTTCATCCACTAGGACACAAAGGGGGTGAACATTAAAAGCACTTGGATCCAGAGGCTCCATTAGGGGCCATCTCAAGTTTGAAAGCTGTTTTCACTGCCAGATTTGAACAACAGGATTGGTTTCCAGAATAAGCTTCACTGGTGCTCTCTTGCCAACTTCTACGTGGGAGGGCGGGAGGGGGAGGGGGAAAACTCAGTTTTATCTAGGCCAGGGGATCTGTGCCCAATGTACCGTAAATTCCAAATACTTTAGACGTAACTTGAAATCTCCATGTTTTGTAATGAGGATGGTCTGTCCTCTATAATTAAATCTGCTTTAAGGTCCTATACCAATTATGGAATTTTAATGGCTCACAGAAATTGATTCCTGTCTGGGTAGGTTCTCGTGAGGTTGTAATCTATTTTAGGATTTCCAAACTGGACCAAGAGACCCTCTGCATAAGAATTATCCGGGGCAATGAAACAAACAAACCAACCAAGCAACAAAAACCCCAAAGACTTCAGGATTATAGAGTAGAGGGAGGTGGCTGCTACAAAGCTCCACGGAGGTATCTGTTGAGAACTATTGCATTCCACACCCTAAATAGCCAAACAAGCAGCATCAATGTTGCTCACAATGTTTTACTTTAGTTTCCAATAATGCCACTTTAAAAAATAAATAACTAGCTAGCAATTTAGTTTATTTGTGTGGTTTTGTGAAGCAGGGTCTCACAATGCAGCTCAAGCTAGCCTCAAACTCTCTGTGTAGCCCAGGTTGCAGTTATTTTTTTTCTTTCTTAATTGACACAAAATAATTGTACACATTTATGGGGTACAATGTAGTGTTTCAAGACAAGTACACAATGGGTAAGGATCAGATCAGAATAATGTATCCACTGCTTTTAGTACTTATCAGTTTTTGTGTTAAGGATATTCAAACTATCTTACAACTCCTTGAAATATACAAGGAATGTCTTATTGTTAACTCTACTGACCCTCCTATGCAACAGAACACAGAAACTCATTCCTCTTATCTAACTCTGGCTCTGGATCAGATGACCAACCTCTCTCCACTTCCCCAACCCCTGTGAACCATTACTCTACTCTCAACTTCTATGACATCAACAACACAAATTTTCAAAAGCTGCAGACTGCAATTATTAGGTCACCTACTTACTCGGTTACACCCACACAAAAGGCCCGATCCTAAAGAATTAGTCTACTGTGTTTTGGTAGTGTCTGTGGAGAGTTCTGTTGTACAAAGCTATCAGAACTGTGCTTGGATAGGATTACACAAATGCAGGAGCAGCAAGCACACTCAGAGGCAAGTAGCTTGCCCTTCAATAATCTGATAAACAGGCGTTAACAACAGCACCAGGAGTACTGGATGTCTGAGCCTCAGAGTCTTTGTTGAATTGGATGTCAGAGTGCTCCTTGCTCTACACAACATCAAAACAGAGTCTCCAAGATAAAGTCATTCTCTAAGCTTCATTGCAGGAAGAGCTTTGGTTGTAAGAATGCTATGAACGGTCTCAACACACAGTTTACAGTTTGAAAGGCAAAAATATCTCTAGACAACACTCATTGATCCGTGTGTGTGCACACACGTGTGTGTCTGCGTATGTCATTCTGACATCAAGATGAAATTGGCATGGACAAAATTTATTTATAAAATTTACACATAGATATATATCTGTGTATTATTAGCTATTTCCAGGCACGCTTAGCATATTTCCATAACTTGAATCATTATTAGCCTTTTAAAAAAATGAAGAAAAATACAAAGCCCAGTTAACCCCTGGGACTTATAATGACCAATATTTATGATATAAAATTGACCACAATTTAAAAATTCCTACATGATAAAAGATGAATGGGTATAGAGTCAAAGAAACATGCACAGCTCGGGGTCAAATCCAAGTTTTGACAATGTCACTGGCAGCCATGCTGTCTGTCTCAGAGGTACCAGGTAGCAAAAAAACACTTCAATTAAACCCTCTATCTGCTTTTAAGTTTGATAGACTTCAAAACAAGCTGGCTCACCAAGCAAGGTCTCTCAGCATGGTCCTCCTTTCCAATTGGTCTTTGATAAACTATTAAATTTCCCATTTTTGGTGGCCAATGGTAGCATGCCCTCTCTCCATGATTCACAGGTGGTCTTAGAAATGAGAAAGTGATGTACAGCACATGCAATTCATTTTAATAGGAATCCAAATGGCTTCTCTTTCCCTTTGTCAAAATACAATATCCTGAATTGTCCTCTCCATGCGTGTGATAAATAACTTAGGTACAAAAAAAACTGAAGAATTTTTAAATGGCAAAGTAAAAGGCACAAATGTGTTTTCTGTTTATGAACGGCCTCTCTCTGAAGTGATAACGGCTGGGGGCCTGCTGTGTTTCCACCTGCAAAGCTTCTATTAAATCTAATAGAACTGAGAGGGGTGTAGAAGCTGCTGAGTTTGAAACTTAATTTCTATCTCAGTTCATTTGATTTCCTAAAATTACATCAACAGTGAAATCAGATGCATGGTGGACACTGGTTTTATGAGGCTTCTATTAGGTAAAACTGTATTTTAGCATTTAAAGAATAATTACCACTCTTTGGTTCAGCCGGGGACCTATTGGAATCTGGTTTTGTTACCTTCTTTTCCTTCATTTTCCCACAGATATAACCAGCACAACTCACTAACTGTTCTATCATACGTTTTAGATAATTTAAGAAGAAAATGTGGTATTCATTCAAATGCACTGTAAATTCAGAAGCACAAAAAATCATCAGAATATCCACGACTCAGAAACCAAAAGGACTTAATCATTAAATTCAATTTTCCACTCCTTGCATCCAAAATGAGCCACAGAGCAGACAGGGCATATGTATTTAAAACTCGGATGAGGAGGGTGGTGAAATGAAGTCTTTAACCCATCCATATTCCACATGTACTGTGAATTATCCCAGGGAGATTTTGCCTAGATCCCCTTCTGCTGACAGATGGAAAGGTTCACTAACCTCACAAAACCCCACTGCTTCTCACCAACACCGTTATTTGCCACAAAATGCATTTGAAGATCATTCCATCAAAATGTTTGCTATAATTGGATATATTCTCATTCTCTCCCTTTCTTCCTTTGTCCACTTTTGAAAGATCAAAATACTAACTCCCAAAGGACACATTACTTTATTTACCCTGTCTCATGAGTACAGGCTAACAATGGTATGTACGTTCTAACAGAAACCAAACACACAAAATTGTACTTAGTGCATTCAACACCTGTTGACTCAAAAGCAATCAGCTCCAAATGTCCACCCCAGAACGTTAGCAGTCAACCTAGTGAATTTTGTCACCTTATACCAAAATCCACAAAGAGGTTTTCTTTTTCTTAAATGGCAAACAGAGAAGATGATTGACAGCTTAATAGAAAACACGGTCCACAATATAAAACCAAAGGTCACATCATAACTTTGCAAAGCGCAGTATTTGTAAATTCATTTCCACCTCTTGGCCCTATCCAACATCTACCCTTCATAAGAAATGACATAAACGTAAAATATATGAGCTCTGCTCGGGCTAAGAATGACTTAAGGACTAGTCTGGTATTTCTTTCCAATCATAAAATAAATACAAGAGGAAATGTGATCTCAGTTTATATGCTCAGACATCCCTACGGAGTGGTTTATCTGAGGGATGGATTAGTGACACCCTTAGTCTTCACAACCTTCCAGCTGTGTTAATTATACTAACCCAGAAAACAGACCTCTGAGGGAAACCCAACAGTGCGTAACTGGTACCATAGGGTCACTTTGATTTTCTCTCTCCCATTTTTAGGAAAAGCAGACCTAAGATTTTCCTCAAGAGGTAATTTATTATGAATATACATAAGGACTCTTGACTTGGTGGCATTTGTTTAAGAGAGACAGAGATACAGAAAGAGACAAAGAGAGAAAGAGAAAGAAACATAGAAGCTACAACCTGATCCCAGATAAAGCATCCTGTACAGTGGGATTTCTTACCCTTGGCACTACTAACAATTCCAGCCACAGAAATCCTGTTGAGAAGGACAGCTCTGTGTGCTGTAGGATGCTGGATTGGATACTACCAGCTCTGATCCCATTATAATAACAAAAACTATTTCTAGACATTATCAAATATGACCCTGGGAGTAAAATCACCCCAACTTCACAATCACTGATTTAGAGCAAAAGAAATAACCTCTTTAAGACAGCCAAGGTCAGCCCCAGCAATGGGGAAGGACCAATCAAATCTATCCTGCCTATGTGTGGTTCTAATGCCTGCATTCCCTTTACCAATGAAGCTCTGAAACACAACAGACTCGCGCTGTAAAGGATCTGTCAAATTCCTAATAATGTGCTATCATAAAACTCAAACCCCAAAAGGGAATACGCCTGTGTATGCAAACAGGGAAGAAGATAAGCATTTATACAGGAGGGAAAAGAAAAATCCTAAGTTTCAAAACTGCTGTTTTAGTAAACGCTTGATGCTACAAGACTTATTTTTTAAAGGGGGTGAGGGTAAAGAAACAGAAAAGTCAAAGTATGTTTATAATATCTTTTCATCTTTTTGACATATCAATGAAGTCTTTTTTTTTTTCCTTTCTTTCTGGGAGGAGGAGTAGGAAAGTAAGTAAACCCTGGAGTGAAAATAAAAAATGAGCATCTGAGTAAGGAAATGTAACATCAGCACTTTCAGGCTATTCTCAAACAAAAAGACACTGATGAGCCAGATTTATTTTAACCCTTTGGGAGAAGAGGATGTCAAACACAGCCTATTGCAAAGTACCACTGAGTAAGGAGGAATTTGGTGACACTGGGGGATATGAAAACAAACCTAGTCTGGAAGCATAAAAACAAAGAACTAAAAGTACCTCCCTTTAGGAAGAAGTTGAGGTACACAGGTGACAGAGATTATAACCCAGTAAAGAGGATAAAATCTAGTTTTAACCATTAACTCCAAGTCTGCCCATCCAAGTGAGCATCTTCCCAAGAATAGAAGAAAGGGAGTCATAGGCCGTATGTCTTTGTCAGCTCAAACACCATCAGAGACCTGAGATTAATCCAAAAACTTTTAATATAGTGAGCTGCTCCACATAATTACACAACTCCTTCCTTTCATGAGATGCTAGGAGAACCACAAAGGGGACAGTGGACCAATACTTAACATACAAAATGCCCACAGGAATTGGAATGGCCAATGCTTCTTTCCAGGAACCTTGGGAATTGTTCTTTTTCTTCACTTGGAACTTGCCCTTGACTTTCTCCAGGAATGAGCCTAGTCTCGCTTGCACTGAACACCTTCCTGAATTTCCCACAGAACCATAAATCAAAACCAAAGGAAAGGTGGTGATTAATCCAACAAATGGATCTCACCAAGGAGATTTTTCATACCTGACAGCTGTGTCCTAGAGGAAGCACAGAAGATCCCAGCATTGCAACTTTTAACTTTCCAAATGCTTGGTGATTATTCTAAGAGGCCTAGAAGATTCAAGACAAATGGGTACTTTCAAATCTTTTGAGGAATAAACAGCTTGGAACACCAAAAACCTGGTGGAGAGTAGGGACATCACCCACTGAGAATGCCAAGCCAACCACCGGATTTCACATTTCAACGCCATGTGGTTATAAAAGAGCATCATGCCAGACCTGGTGATGCACACCTAAAATCCCAGCACTTCAGAGGCTAAGGCAGCCGGACCACAAGGTCAAGACCAGCTTGGGCCACATAGCAAGTCTGTCCCAAAACACAAAAATACAAAGTCAATTCAATTAATTTAGATAGATAGGGAGGTAGGTCAGTAGATGATGGGGTGGATAGATTAATAAATACATCATTCAGGAGGCAAAGATGTGTAATACAACATGAAGGGAAGTTGGAAAGTGACTGAGTCACACTATGTCAGGGACATATTACAGGCAGGCACACCTTCTATGAACCACATGGCCCAATATGGTGGCTCCTTGCCCGAGATGGCCAATTAAACACTTGACGTGTGGCTTAGTCAGAAGGGAGATGTGCTTACACCGTGAAAAATACACTGGCTTTCAAACATTCAGCAGGAAAAAGAGAATGCTAAATATCTCACCAACAATTTCATTCACGCATGTCAAAATGGTAATTCAGAAATGATGTATAATAGTATGTTTTATTTCATTTGTTTCTGCTTACATTTTTTAGTGTGACCACGAAAGAATTTTAAATTACATGTATGATTCATATTGATAGGTCACGTGATACTTCTGCTGCACATGGTCTTCTACAGCAGGTGACAGCAAACTTTCTGTAAGTTGTTAACGTAGGCCTTCTCCTCTGGATGGTACGAAAGCAGCGGTGAGTAATGTGGAAACAAATGGGAGTGGCTGTGTTGCCATAAATGCTTACTTCCAAAACAAGACGACAGCTGAATGTGGCCTCTCAGCCCTACTATGCCTACCTGAAGCCCGGAATTTTAGAGGTTTCCTGTATAGAGGGGGATGAACACACCAGGGTGAGCAAATATGTTTTTCCATCTGGCCTGGGTTTCAGACAAATCTGAACATGAAATACCTTTAGACTGACTGTAGGCCTTCATGGCCACACAGTGTTCACTGCTGCTCAAGCCTAAGTGTCCTTGTGATGGCACACAAGGAGGCACTCTAAGGTGACAGTCAAAGAATCAGATAATATGCATTCTTATCAGGGACTGAGAAGAATGTTGACCACGCTATTTATTATCCAAACCAAATCAATTTTGAGAGTGAAAAGAGGGACATAATTAATGACTGTGTCTGAATAACAGAGTTTGATGAGAATGTATACAATTATCCTACCGATAAAGGAAGCAAAGCTGCAATAAAAACACTGTTCAGTGTCCCAGAACGATGACGTCTACCAACAATTAAGGAACCTATTGATGACACTTCCTCTGTAGCATGGCTTTCATATTAAAGAAACTAACATATCTAACAGGGCTGGCCTCCATTCTTAGCTGGGTAATGGCACTGCAGTTGGCCTCCCAGCATGCACTTTCTCTACTCTTTGGTCAGCTTCCTAAGCCCTATTTTGACATCCCTGGGCAACAACCCTGGTGTTCATATGGGTGGCCACACCTTCACTATATGAATATGACTAAACTGAAAATTAAAAACAAAGTTTCACCCAAGCTGGGAAATGAGTATAAGGGGGCTTTCTACTTCTTTTATATATTAATGATAATTTTAATGGTTTAAGACATGTTTGCAGGTCCACCTGGTCTGTGAGGTTGAACCAGGCTACACAAGTAATGGAGCTAGGATACAATGGGACATGGCCTGCCAATCTAGCAGGCCTCTGGGCTTCCTAGAAAGTTCTGCCCTCAATTTGTACCTATTGGTTGTACCTGACCAGGGTTATTCATAAACCTACCTTCTTTACCTTCCTATTCCCAGCTCACCTTCCCTCACTCTGCATCCTCCACCCCTCCTTTCGTTCTGTGTGTCTGTGTGTAAACTAGTTCTCCTTGCTACTTGCATGCGCGCACACACACACACCAATGGTCTGTATCTGGAAAGTATACCTAGGTAGGTGTGTGTAGTTGTACGTGTGTATGCATAGACCCCTGAGGGGTAGTCATGAAAGTATGTGTACTTCTGAAGCTAAATGAAGCAGTAAGAAGTAATTTCCCACCTCACAATCACTCCTCTGAGCTGCTAGCAATCTGTTTTTGCAGAAGCAGCTGGCTATACACTTTTTCCTCCCAGGAAGTCACTTCCCAGAGGATAGCTGAAGCAGGCAGGGCTGAGGCAGGAATCTCGTCCTGAGAACACTGCAAACAAAGCTTCCATAAATTCTGCTTCCTGCCATTCTTCTCTTTCTGTGCAGAGTGTGGTCCACACTCCACTTGCTCTTCTTCCTCCACCCCTACTAACTGAGGAAAACCTAACCACCTTCACTCAGCCAAAATACCTGTCCTGAGAGGGAGGAGTAAGAACAGGTTGGCCTTATAGGGAATTTCAGGCTTTGGGGGCAACTTGGACATCAAGAGCCAGAACCAATCTCAGCACCAGCAAAGATGCCACGAAGTGACCTTGACAGCCTACTCACTCCCCGCACCCACCAACCTTCCCACAGAAACTGCATTCCCGATCAGTGCTCAGGGTATGTTCACCCACACGGTTTCTTCTTTGTTTGCTTCTGTTTTGGAAATTGCTGCCATAGCAGGATGTCACCTGTCTTCAACTCACCTGGAAAACCTAACACCCCCTGTGGGAAAACAAGCCAATTCCAAAGCAGTAATACATCAGCCACCACCCCCCAACCACCTTGTTACAATTTATTAAGCAATTAGAATATTCCAAAGAGGCCCTCAGCACTGTGCACAGAGTCCCTCCTTTACCCTTCGCTTTATTTCAGGTAAGGAAGCTGAGGCACACAGTTAAAGCAACTTCTCCAGGGTACACAGGTGGCAAAGAGCCAGGGTGGAATGTACGTCCAGGCTGGTCTGGCTTTGTGTTCACACTTAACTTTAGAGCACACCATGTCTCAAATAACAATTCAAGTACTTGCTGATAAATACAAAGGTTTTGGGGGTGAGGGGATTATTGTGTCCATGCTCTCAAGAAGGTCAAGCCTGACTCCCATCTCATTTGTGGGTTGTACACAGAAGCTTCCTTTCAGAGAATTTGGTACACCAAAGACAAGGAGAGCAAATTTACAGTGAATAAATCCAACAATAACCGATGAAAGTCAACATCAAGAGTCATAAATTGTGTCACTAGCATGTCCCTTTCATAGGATGTGGTGACAATGGCACTTTACCTCCGTTGCTTTCCACACCAAAAATCTAGAACCTGAGTCTAATCATGAGGGAAACAATCCCAACTAAAGGGATGAAACACTGGACAAGTGCTACTCAAAATTGTCAAGGTCATCTCAAAAAAGGCAAATACAAGAAATTGCCATAAACCAGAGGAATCTAAGCCGATAGGGTAAGAAAAAGCAATTCTGAAATCCTGGGACAGTAAAGGACATTAGATAAAATCTACAGAAATGTGAGTATGTACTTCACAGCCATGTATCAATTTTTGTCCAGTAGTGGTGGTAAATGTACCAGTGTAATGTAATGTGTTAATGACAGGTAAGAGTTAGACAGAAATTCAGTAGAAACTCTCTGTCTCCTTCACAATTGTCCCATAAATCCAAACTATTGTAAAATACACAGTATGTTTTAAAGAGTATGACCCTCACAGCTGGAAGAACAGTGTAAAAAAGAAAGAAACCCTCACAGAAGATGCCTGGCAAGGAGAAGGCTGGCTCTACACCAAGGGTAACCAGGCAAATGCCCACCGTGCCCCTAGTTTGATACACTGACCGATACACTCTAGATGCTGCTCATCCATAAAGGCAGACCACATCATTCACTGTCATATCTTTGCCTCCAACTCTAACTCGAGTTATCATGAGTTATCTTTGAGCCAGCTATCTTGGAGATCTTACAAATGAAAAATCACCTCTATCAAGAGGCCCTTCCAATGCAAAGATAAAAATGACAAGATTCAAAACCGTTCAAAACTTTATAAAGAAGTAGAAAAAAAGCAACAGCAACCAGGACACTACTGTGCATGCCTTACAAGAGTGTTAATTAACAGGTCATTAAATGCATGGCAACTTTGAAAAATATCTATTGCTTCTTGGGAAATGTTCCACATAAGTCTCAAAGGACGAACCATGAGTCGCAAATGATTTGGCCCAGCATTATACTGGAAAAGAAGTAATTTCATGCCTGATATTATTTTCAACACCCAAAGAACCCTTCTTAACCTACCAGGAGAATTAGCTGCATGTCACTGTACTGTCGTATACAATTATTTTGGTGGGAATGTCTACAGGGGTTGGGGGAGGGCTACAACTGAAATGTTGGGTTGGCAGTCACAGTTTATAACATTTCTTTCCTACATCACAGCTAATAAATTTCTTCTGAAGCCTGTACCAAGCAGACAGAGCAAATCTTTGTGGAAAAAGTTTATTGATATAAGAGATAATTCAGGAAGTTATGTATGCTAAAATGCAGACAAATATTTTAAGAATGAATGAATGCGTGACCACAATGGTTCCAACAGAGCTCAACTCAAAAAAATCTCACTGTCGTGTTTATCTTATGCTGGGAAGAAGTTCCAATGGCTCTAAACATCCCCTTCTTCTCCATTCTTTCTCTATCTCATTCTTTGCTGCTGTTGTGGTTTTCATTTTTTGGGGGCTGTTTTTTTGTTTGTTGTTGTTGTTTTCTTTTGAGATAGGCTCTCCCTGTGTAGCACAGGCTGGCCTTGCCTAGGCTCTAGCTCCACCTCCCCTCTCCCCTCCATTCCTTTGCTCCCTCCCTCCCTCCTCTCTGCCTTTCTGTTTTACATTTAAAATTAGAGCTGATGACCTGGTGACCCAGGAGTGGAGGTCTGGGGTGCTAGGCACCCCACTCACTGTTGGGCACTAAAGATTCTAACCCTGGCCTACATGTATGGCTTGCATACATACAACTCCAATAAACCACTGGCAATCCATGACACCAGAAAGGAAACCTATTTCCTAGCCTGGAAAACCAAAAAGCTTGACTTACAAAGTACAGGGGAAGGGACAATGACTACTGGTTAGGGCTAGCTCTCAAAATGAAAGACCCCAGCCTCCCAGGGCTCAGCCTGCTCATCTCATGCTGGGCAGGCCAGTGTCCTTTCTAAGCAGCTTCTATTGCCTCAAGGAAGAAGAAAAACTGCCCATTCAGGGCCTCCTGTTGGCAATGGGTCAGTTCTCCTGGCTCCTGGATTTAAGGACTCCTCTTCTAATAACCTCAAGGTCAGAGCCTGTATTTATTACAGCTCTCCTTTGTTTTGACTCATTTAAGAAGAAAAAAGTAACAATAATCTTTGCTCCAGGACAGGTTTCCATAATCTTCTATCTCTGCAATAAAGATTAAAAGGCCACAGATGCACAGCAAACCTACCAGGAGTTAGCTGAGTGTAGACTATCAGATTAACAACGCTAGCCGTCAGCCTCCCTGGTCATCCGTCTCTTTAATCTCCCTCAATAGTTAACATTTGGGAAATGTTCCCCTGTCTCCCAGACACATTACTTTCCTCGTTATAAGCTACGAGGATGTCCCCTCCAGTCATCAAATTTAATGTGATGATTATTAAGGGGAATTTGCTAATATTAATGCCCACTTTTAACATGAGAGCCTGAGCTACAAATTTCTCCTCATTTTGGCTGGTAGAGAACGGCCCAAGGATGAAATCTGAATAAAGTTGAGGAAATTCAATTATTTAATATATCACGTAAGACAGAGGCAGTGAAGCATTATCTATACAAAGGCGTGATTACACTCCAAGTCATAACGAGCTGTCACTTTCCAAAGGCCACTTGACAGTGGAGGCAGGAGGCATGGTAGATAGCAAGTCCTACAGTGTAGCAGGGATCAACAATCCTAAAAATCACAACAGCTGGTGTCTCCCAACCACCATACCAAACAGGGATCTGCATTCTGTCATTCAACTTCCAAACTCTTAGGAAGAAACACTGCATATCTACTTATAGCTGGAAAAAATTACCAGCTAGTGATGGTACTTCTTGACCTTCACACACTTTACTCTTAAAAGTCACTTACCACAATGAAGAAATAAAACACAGGCCAAGTCCAAGAGCAGTGGTCTCAGACGAGGAAGGTTAAAATCCCAGCTCCATTACTTATTACTGGTATGACCTGAGGAAAGCTGTTTATTCTGTGCCTCAGTTCCCTCATCTGTAAAACGGGGCAATCACAGGGATCAACACATAAAGCTAACTGAAGGGTCACATGACAGGTTGGAAAACTGGCGTGGTGGAGCACTCCTGTAATTACAGGACTCAAAAGGCTGAGATAGAAGGACTATGGGTTTGAGGTCAGCCTGGCCTACACAGGGTGACCCTGTCTCAAAAAATTAAAAAACAAAAATAAATGA
Organism: Castor canadensis; assembly: GCF_047511655.1. Taxonomy (NCBI): domain Eukaryota; kingdom Metazoa; phylum Chordata; class Mammalia; order Rodentia; family Castoridae; genus Castor; species Castor canadensis. The sequence goes on along the minus strand of NC_133395.1, from coordinate 119,972,287 downwards.
AATATAGGGTTTGCTATATGCTAAGCATGCAAAGAATTATGTTCATAAAAACCACAGACGCCATTACTGCTGCTCCAAGTGACACCAAGTTCACTTTACAACACCTACAAATTACTCATTTGTGTTAGACATTCATATGACAACTTAATAAATATGAACAAGAACCTATCAACTATGAAATATACAAACCTCCCCCATGCACATCTCTCCAAATCTCACGTCTAAGCCTCAGCTGTGTTCCCAGGGTTGAAAACCAATTCAGAGAATTAAAACATCCTTTTTGAGATAAACTCCAGACTCGACAAAAAACTTCATTATAACCTGATGCATTTACTCATTTTGCAGAGAACACAACCTGTAGATGATGGTTAAAATGCATAAGGAAAGAATGTTCCATGTTTTCAAGACGTTTGCATATTCAACTTGTAGGCAGCAATCTGCTCTCATATAAGCAAAGCATGGTATCACTGACGTCTTGTATTTCAATTTTCTTTACACCAAAACAACAAAATATTTAAACAGTTAACATCTGCTCAAAGACCTAAGAGATGAAAGATTTCGGAAGGCATAGGCGGTATGTTGACGATGGGAAAAAGTCAAATTACAACGGGACCAGATTTCTGCAAGCCTGACCTATTGTGTCAGAAAAGGAGAGCCAAATGCCAGAAAATGTATGGAGGGGAAACTGAAGCCTTAAACAATCTGAGAATATTTAAATGAACAGATGGCAACCGAAAAATAAAGACATGGAGAATTTTTTAAATAATAGTAATTTGAACACATCAATTTTTTAAATGTCCAAATCCAAGTCATAGTGTTAATCATGATAAATCCTGATTTTAAAAAGGAAAATAGGGGGTGGAGGTGACCAACAGGAGAAAGTAGCAGGAGTGACAGGATTTACAAAAGAACATTAATGTAAATTGATCTTCTATGCTGAGAAGAGGCAGTTGGGCAAACTAAGCACAGCAGTGAGCTTCTAGAACAAGCAGACACACCAGACTGCAGCATTAGCCACGCCAGGGGATGTCACCTTCTCCGCAGCCAAGTCAGGATGGTCCAAGACATCTGCTGGAAGCAACTTCAACACTGAGTTAGTTATAAGTGAATAACCAAAACGATGTTTATTTGTGTATGGCAGGGAAAAACAGAAAACAGATGACTCTGCTGCTCTTTCACAACCTAGCCAAACTTTTGTGCCTTTAGCTAAAAAGCAACTAGCAAGAGATGGTGGCTGTGGCTAGAAAAAAGGACAAAAGAATGGCATCTAGGAAGTTGTACCTAGACTCTTGACAATTTGTAGGTTAAGACCTTGTGCTTTCAAAACAGCCTTTGTTTTAAGTGGCATTTTGTGCCCACTTCCCCAAAGTACTATTTGACTATCTTTTTAAGTTAAAAGTGAGAAGGAGGGCTGGGATGTAGGTGGGTGGCACAGCGCTTACCTCGCATGCATGAGGCATGAGGCCCTGGGTTCCAACCCAGCACCAAAAAAGAAAAAAAAAGTGGGGGGGAATTGACTGATTTAAACAATTTAAAACTTTAAATCCAAGGCTTCAGGTACAGTTGGTTCTAGCAATAGATAAATTCTCTGTTTAAGAGGGGACTGGCAGGGTCTGGGGATGCTGTATGCCTAGCATATACAAGGCACTGGGTTTAATCCCCAGGACTGCCAAAAAGAAAAAGGGGACTAGCAAATCAAAGAAGATACTCTTTAGACTTGAGCCATATAGCCAATGTTGAAACCACCACTCTAGATGGGTACTCCAACAAGTGACATTCCCATCTCTGGGACCAGGATATGTAAAGGGTCCACTCCTGTTCTGGTCATTGTGAAGAGTAGGAATCAGAAGAGATGGGCTAGACCGACAAAGACACAAATTCTGAGATATTTTCAATATTCACAAGCATACAATTCTTACTTCACATGTCATGTCAAAGGCTTTCTTTAAAAGAGAAGAAAAAAAAAAACTTGCCACGGAAAAGAGAATTAAGGAAGGCTGACAAACACTCATGACACTTCAAACCAAATTCCTGACTTCACTGGTGGAAGGGATCAAACACTAAGAACCTGGAATATGCCACATATTCTGGCCACAATCTACTTTGGTGACATCATACCAACTAGAAGAGCACAGATCTTCTGACAAGCCCTGCCTGCTCCAGAAAACCTTTGTGCTCTGATGTCACAAGACAAGCAGAATGAGGAGTTTCAACAACTGGAGGCACCCAAGTTCTAGAACTCAGGCTCACTTATTATTCATGACCATGCATTAAATATGTACTTCTCTGCCTTCCCGTTCCCTTACACATCTGCAAATCATTAACAAAACCAAAAAGTGAGATGAGATTCAAATAAATTCATGAATAAATAATACCTCTGGAAGCAAAAGGGAACCTGAATGTCCCAATGAGCACAGAGATTTGTAGCTTGTCCAACAGTCATTAAGTAGCATAAATAAACAGGACATGGCACCTGAAACTGTTCCAAACACCTCCCCAAGCTTGGGTACAAACAGGTGACCTAAGTAATAGGATCATTTTCATCTTTAAAATTATTGGATGATGTTGAATCAAAGACTGGAACAACATGTCTCCAGGAACACATCTTTGCAAGAGGAAGTAATTTCCCAGTCTCTGTGGGAGCAAGCCTGAATTACAAATCTACAAAACAACACATTCTTGAGTACCCAAGGCAAACGTTGATTTTGTTTTTCCTGCCCACTGAGAAATTATGGTTTCTGTCTTCCCAAAACTATCCTCAAAGCTTGAGATCTAACAGCTCAGGATCAATTATATATAAATAAATGTGGAGAAGTGAAGTCAAATAAAAAAAATTACATCATACTTCTTTCCTGTTTCATTAATAATTTAAAACTATTTTAACCATTGATTAGACAATTGTTATTTTAAACAGATGACTAAGGGCTGAGGGCATTGCTCAAGTGGTAGAGCACCTGCCTAGCAAGCACAGGGCCCCAAGTTCTAGCCCCAGTACAGCCCCCACCCCCGTTAAAAAATTCTAAAATGATCACCAATATCTTATCTTTACACAGTAAGAGGGCAAAAGGAGATGTTGGTTTCTAATTCATTTTAACCTAGAATTTCCTTGCAATTATACATTAGGAAAAACCAAAGCCAGATATGATGGTGCACTCCTGTAATTCCAACATTCAGGTGGCAGAGGCAGGAGGATTATGGTTCAAAGCCAACCCCAGGCAAATAGTTCATAAAAACCTCTCTCGAAAAAAACCCATCACAAAAAAGGGCTGGTGGAGTGGCTGAAGGTATAAGCCCTGAGTTCAAGCCCAAGTACCAAACACACAAAAAATAATTCAAGGGCAGCCTGTGCAACACAGCAAGACCCTGTCTCAAAAGAGAAATCAGATTACATATACCTTACTTATTGATAAGTGAATACTAATCAACTAATCAATTACCTATAGAGGACAGAGATGAATGGCTTATTGAAACATACACTCCTAAAGTGATTGAATCACAATGTGCATAATTGAATTTCAGGGGGAAAAAAATTCCCTCCACTCCTTCCCTCCAAAACAAAATGCAAAGATGCCAAAGAACTTCAGAGATGAAAAGGGATTCTAAAGTGAGAGGTTATCTCAGGATGCTTTGGTAAAACAGAGCAAACAGCTATGAAGAGCTGCTCTGGTACTTCCTCTTGTGAATTTGTAAGGCAAGCTACATTTATAACACGATCCATGAGCTTAGTGAAAAAGCAAAAGGATATTTTATGTACAAAGGTCAGTAAAACAGCAGCAGCAACCATGATGGTTCTTATTCTATCTCTACAAGCTCAAATGATCTCAATACTGATGTTTTCGGTAAAATAACACATAACCTAAGTTTTGTTATCAAATTTGGTTTTAGTCCAAACCAACAGACTGTAACACTTTTTGTTCAAGTGCAAGTTTACAATAAAGAGGTACCTGAGATAATTACAAAAACAAGATGGCTCTCCTTTGTATCCTGTGCTGGACAAGGGGAATTGGGGGGTGAGCGGAAGGCAAGGACCCTAATGGTTGACCACTGAACGCCATGACCAGGGGACATGGGGCATTCTCAATTAATTGAAAAATAATCAGTTTTCAAGAGCTAAGGCAGCCACCCTCCACCCTCCACTCCAGTGGCCATAACAGATAATGGTTGAGTGATCAAACCAGTCAACCCCAGTGAGCTCAGGTACAGCCTGGGAGCTCACCATCACTCAGGTAGACACCATCCACTGGAATGAGCACTGAAAATGAAACCCACTGGCCATTTTGGCCTTGGTACTATTTGGAAAGAGCGGCTAAATATGAAGTTCTAACATGATGGAAAGGACCTCAACTAGGAGAAAATGAGCCAGGTGTGGAAACTCCTCCCACGAGCCAAATTTACTGCTCCCTGGGTAGAAGACAATCTTCAAGCATTATCTTTATCTCACCTTACTCAGAAGCCTAAAATAATAACTAATTTGAAGCAAAGGACATCCAAAGTAATATGCTATCATCATCTGTAAATCATGTACCACTAAAAACTAAACACTTTTGATTTCTGAACGATTTCACTTAAAATATGTATGAACATAGTGATCTGTACATATTCCAGGTCACAGAAAGAAATAAAAACTTCCCATAGAAAGTACTGAATGCAAAACAGGGAGAAATCTCAGAAAGGAAGAACACGATCTTATTTTTGTCCTCCAAGGTCAACAGCATTTCATGCTTAACTGTGGTAGCAATAATACACTATGTATACTGGAGCATTTCTGTGTTGGTCTACTCACTAGTAGGAAACCTTCTACTAGCTGAGGGAGCAGAGGGCAGAGATTTATGTCTTACTCATCTCTATATTATACTAGTACTCAAGAAATAACATCTATTAAATTAAATGCAATGCAAATGAAGTGCAAGAGAGTTCCCACACATAAGGGCAGACCAATGCAAATAACAGAGAACAGAAACTATGGTAAGAACCAACATGAGAACTTCTCAGCCAGGATGGGGACTCTTAGAAAGTAAAGCTTTCATCTAACAACAACAACAACAAAAACAAAAAACTAATTATGGCCCAAGGGCCAAATCCTTTTACTAGAACACAGCCAGGAACAATTATTTGGGTGCCATCTATGGCTACTTTCATGGGACTGAGTTGACTAGGTGTAACCAACACTATCTGGCTCATAGCCCCAAAAACATTTGCCAAGCCACTGGTCACAGAAACAAATTATGACTCCTGGTCTACAATAAACCATAGTTTCAATTCCAGTGATCTGTGACCTTACACTAGAAAAGAGATTAGTCTTTATTTTCTACAATCTCAGACTCAGGTTGTTGAATTTAACATTTAATAATTCCTTCAAATATGAATGTAGAAAAAACCACAGTGCTATTACCAGTACTTGAGAATTTGTCATCAGAAATAACTCATACAGTTGCCACAGATAAAGTAGTCACCCATGACAACTTTAATATTATGATAGTTATTCCACCTGCTTGTAGATCTTGTAATGTTAATAAAAGGTGTAATGCCAATCACAAATTTCACTATTTTGATAGCTATCTCAATATAACTGGTTTCCTCTGTAATCCAAAACATCCTTGATGACATGGTTTGAAATACCTGTTTTAAATCTAGTAGTTCTAAAGATCTGAACTTCTAATTCTCAAGAAAGAAATGTAAGCCCCTGCTTTGATACTTGGTCCATGTGACTGTGTCACTCTTACAGTGGGACAGGGACAGGAGTTGCCAAACAGGCAACTGATGAGAGAGGAAGAAGCAAAAGTCAGGAGACAACCAGAAGCTAACATCTTGGATACTTTGGATAGTACAACCGTATCTTTCTTCCCAGGTGAGCTCAGAAGTTGGTGTATTGGGCGCCATCTTCAAGACAAAAGTCCACCAGTGGAGTAGAGACCCTTGGGGAATGAGTGGCCCCATTCCAACACCGTTAACAAACAGGACTCCACTGGTACAAGGAGTATTGTGAACAAAATCGTGGGCACCAATGCCTAGTTAAGAAGGGAGTTCTCATCAAGGGGAAGAGATTCACAGCTCATCAAGTCAACACATCGACTTTCTAGAAGTTTCTGAGAAGAAACTGAACAACTCCAGGGTAACCATTGTGACAAAGTGTCTATCTGACTGAGATTAAAGACTTTCATAAAGTCAGGTGTGGACACTAAGGTCCAGAAGAGGCACACAGAGACATTTAGGGACTACGGGTTAGTGATCAGGCCTGAGGAAATGCCCAGAAGGCCTCAACAAGACTATCACAGAGATTCTGCGCCTCTCAAGGTACACAGCACACCTGACTTCATAGACCACCGAAAGGCAGACACTATTGGTACCGCTCAGAATCCTTACCATTTCAAACACCAGCCAGATAGCACATCCACTAAAACTCAGTGCAGGAAGGGTCTTCCAGGAGACGCTGAGGTTCTACCTGAGGTGCCTTAGATCCATTCAGGAACTAGCAGAAAGGGGGAAAAAGCGTGAATTTGGTAATTCCCACTGTAGGCTTTTTCATGCTTCTGGAATCTTTCCAAAGTAATTTTTCTTAACTTTAACCATCAACAGAAAACACAAATGAATATTCATAGGTCACTAGATTCATCCCCATAATTCCTTCAAAATGTCTGTTCGTCTGTCCCTCTCTCCTCCTTTCCTTCCTCCTTCCCTCCCTCCATCAGCATGCAGCTCTTATGAGGGAAAACGCTTGACTTTTTTTTTTTTTTTTTAGCCTGGGTTCTAGAGCACTTATCAAGCATATATCCCCTTTGGGATATATGTCAAAAACTCCAGCTGTACTTGGCTGAGAAAAGCCAGCAGTGAACCCCAGAAGATCATGGTGGTAATTCAGAAAGACTTCAGAACGCATCTGTTTGCTCCCTGTCATTCAAGCACAGTTACAATGAGTACTGCTTCCATTCCCAGTGGGACATTTCAAAGACACAATGGTAATTTTCCACAGTTTTAGCATATTTGAATTCTACATGATCTAATCAGAATAATTATTTTAAAATATATTCACTCCAGAACTTGATAGACATGTCATTTCTGGTGTTTAAAAAAAACCCATGAGACACAAGGATATAAATAGACAGAAAAGGTAAAAGTAGGCCTTTTTTCCAAAAATAATATTCTTGCCTGTTCCTGACACTAACAAGTATATATACCCAGCTTTGGAATAGATATTTCTTTTTTTCTAGCTATAACCTATCTTGATCCTCTAACCACCCTTGAATTCCTACAATAATCATCATAACTAACCCAGACGTTTAAAATTTTGCTCGCAGCCCTCTAAGGATAAAGGACCATAACTCATGACCAACTGTAATAAAATACCTCAAAAAACTCAAGGTATCAACCCACAGCCAAACACTAGTTTGATTGTACCATGTGGTTGCCAAGCCCGGAAGTGAGTCCAAACCATAATCTGTGTTCTTTTCTCAAGTGAAATAGCTAGGAACTGTCAAGGAAGAAGAAAAAGAACCAAATAAAATTTTCAGAAGCTAAAACAAAGTGCCAATTGCCCAAGGCAAATCTTCCTGTTTTAATTTCTGAACAACCAACATGACACATACATCTGATACCACCTACTCCACCCCCTCCAGATTATACGGGAAAATATGGGCTGCTTTTTTTTAAATTCCACAGCGAATGGTAAGAAAATGCCAGAGGCACAAATGTTTTTTAGAAAACCTACATATGACGTTCACTGAAGGTGGCATTTATTTATAAGTCTAATTAGTATTGTCACTTTCTGTTTTGAGGGGCCACAGCTAGATTAGGATAAGGGTGGCTATCTTTAGACAAGGGGAAGTATAGGATTCAAAGGGAAAGTATGGGGTAGAACTGGGTCTGCTTCCCGAGTATGTGTGTGTGTGAGAGAGAGAGAGAGAGAGAGAGAGAGACAGAGAGACAGAGAGACAGAGACTTTGCACTAAGTATGGTTATCATGACCCTAAATACCCATCCAACCCTGTACACAAGATTTCTAATAACATCTCCCTTTTGTTACTGATCTGTGAGTAGATGCACCATCATGCTTTCAATTTAATGCACGATGTTTTACACTTCCCATTTCATTTTCTTCCTGAAGGATGTCTATTTATCAAGGCACTATCACTAGAAGCCAGGTCTACACCACCACAATAGAGCAAAACTTTTAAACAAAATATGAAGCTAATTTAACACCAAAAAATCTGCTGTTAGCAGAAACACACAACTAATGAAGGTTTAAGGATGTGGGAAGGACTTTTAATTAGCCTGAATTATCAGGATAATTACATTGATTTTTGCTAAAGTAAATTCATTCTTAATTGGTGAAGCTAATTATATAAATATATATCCCTTCTTCAGTGTTCTAGATTTTTCAAACCAAAGAGTTTTGGGCTCAATTTTTCCTAGGTAAGTGTTAAATGGTGCACTTCGATTTACATTTGTAAAACAAAGCCCCGGTGTGCACATGGCCTAAAAAAGCCACGTATATCTCCCAAATTGCCCTCCGTCTAATTGCATCATTCTCAAAACCAAACACACCAGAGGTTAATATGCAGAACCTATACTTAATTCACAAACGTGCCTTGGAAAAATGGTTAGCTGCCTGGTAGAAGCAGAGCCATGAAAATTTCTGTAGCATTCCTGCATGTAATTAGCCTCTTTTTTTTCTTCTTAGCTATTTATAAATGCATAAATATACCTGCGCTCTACGTAACTATGACAGACAGTGACAACATGTTGATATACAGTGCCACTTCGTAGCTGGAAATGAATATTTCATTAGCTGAGTTATCACTGCTGGGTGACGACCTTCAACTCTCTAATTTTAAATTCATCCATTTTCAGACTATTAAGCTGTTCTTGAGCACACCACAGAAATTAGAGATGTAAAGGTAAATTTTCAAGATAATTTTTAATTCCAAAAAAAGGTCAAGAATATGCATACTAACTTCTTGAAGAGAACTGCACCTCGTAATGAGAGCAAATGGATCATTTTGATTGTTAATGATATTTGCTTCTACATGTGAAAATGGGCGGAGGAAGAAACAGATTGTGCTCACCAAATGAAATTATCAGGCTAACTGCCTAGTACTATGCATGAGAAACTTAAAAAGGAGCAGCTACCCAGAAGACCAACTTTAGAGGCCTAGCACGTACTTCTCCAAAGTCCAGAAAGACAGCTTCAAAACCAGCCTCTACTTCCCCATCTGGAGCACTCCTTCCAGGAATAAACTTTGTTTGTGTGTCTGTTGTGCTCATTAAACACATGTCCTTGTATTATCAAAAGTACTTACATTTTATCATACACATTAAGAAGAGGGAGGAAAACATCAGTTGACTGACAGATGCTTCTTGCCCAGATCAGCACTGCCCCCTCATTGGGTGACACAATGTAATAACCTTCCGATCACTGGTGGGAATGGACGGTGGGTTCCTGGCACCGTGGCTCTGAACTACTCATGCATTCGATCATTATTCTCTTCAAAACTTCCCAGGCAGTGCGTGGCTCAGCCAACACTCTGATGTCACTGTGTACCTGTCACCATTCCAAGCCTTCCCTTGGTGGGCCTTGTTTCCTGTTCAGATCCTTAAAACTCAGTGTTTCTCAAGGGATACTGCTCTATGAATTTCACTGAGTCATCTCAGTTAACATCAAATCTCTGCCCCAGCCCAGTCTTCAGGCTCAAATGGCCAGGACCAGCTGGACCTTCCCAAGAGCACATCTGCGTGGCACCTCCAACTAGCCCAGCTAACCCAAAGCACAAGTCCCCTCCGTGGCTCCCCATTTCAAAGAGCAAAGGGAAGAAAGACTGATGAGGATTTTGCTTGGCAACCCAAGGCCATTTTCCTCTAATGCTTGTCCTCAAATTCCTTCCAGGACCAGGGTCCTATCTATGGTCTCCAGCAGGTACCTATGCCAGTTCTGGCCTCTGTACATCAGGATTTGTCTATTGCAGCAAACATGCTGCTACCAGCCCCACCTCCCACCCCAGTATGATGACAATCTCAACCTTCAACACACACCATTCTCAACCCTCCTCACCCATGGCGCTAGTATCACTCCTCCATTCCTTTGCCCCCCGCCAACACACACACGCACACAAACACCCAGAAACCTTCTCCTGTCCAGTATGCCACACTCTAGGACAGATATAGATGCTCCTGTCACAACACAGGCATTTCCCTATTATCTCAGTTACCTCATGAAGGTGTTGTGTGAAGTCATCCCCATCTCTCCCAACTTCAAAGGAGTCTTCAGTGCCCGCAAGAGTGCTTGGCACAAACAATAGTTATGCAATTATGGAAGAAATAGCAGAGGGGACTAGAACCTTCAGCTTTAAACATCACATCACCAAGAAAATATTCTGGATCAACAAGGTTACTAGGGTCCATCCCACGTCAGTATTCTCTTTTGGCCCTTGTGTCTTAAGATCACCCTCTCCTTAAAATTCCACAGTTTCTGGACCACTCAACATACTTATTTAGCCACACACAAACTTCTTTGTACACATCACCCTCTATATTATTAAAAAGATGTGTTTAATATTTAATGCCAGCTAAGTTTTGTGATGGCTAGATTCATCAGCCAGACTTAATGGTTCATACTCAATTTACTGACTGATTTAACACATGACTAAATTGATGAATAAAGCATTGTCTTCATTTATTATTAAATTAGCACTGATTGGTTTGTTAAATTACCCAAGTGACACCCTGCAAAATAAACAATGTCTAGCATTGAAGACATGGTACACAGAGAGGTACACTTGACTGAGTCCATCTTTAACGCAAGTTTTTGTTTCTGTTTTTTGTTTTTGGGGGTGCTGGGGCTTGAACTCAGGTTCTACACATTGAGCCACTCCACCAGCCCTATTTTGTGATTTTTTTTTTTTTTCAAAATAGCGTCTTGAGAACTATTTGCCCAGGGCTAGCTTTGAACTGTGATACTACTGATCTCTGTTTCCTGAGTAGCTAGGATTACAGGCATAACACAAGTTTTAATTAAAGCCAAGGAAGATGGAAACATAAAGTAACTTGCCCTTTGGCCCTAGAGGTCTTAAAGTCAGAGTAGAACTCTACAATGGTGTGTCCCAAAGTCACAGAGCCAAAACAAAATAGCTACTCACTGCATGACTTTGCTGAGTTAGTTAAGTTAGTGCAGGTCATTTTGGGCCAAGCAGAAACTATGACAAATTTCAATCATGTTTGTTAAGAAAAACACAAAGTGTAATTAAATAAATTCTCTTACTTTAGAGATTGACATCCTTATGACAGTTCAGTTGACAATCAACTGCTTGTCTGTATTCAGAGTTAGACAGTGTTATGCTGATAACCAACCGACCATGGTCATGGACAAATTTTTATCTAGTGGAGAAGTAAGAATACACAAGAGAGGACATCTATTTCAAATTCATTGATCCACACAGAGTACTACTCCTCATTAGTTTTAAAAATAGAACACATTGGAATAAACAATCAAAAGACAGTCATCAAACTACTATTAGAATTTTAATCAATCATTTTGTTCTAGAAAAACAGAATGAAACACATACCCAGCAAACATCAGTGTTTTATCTGAAAAGTCTACATTACTAAAAATTTCTTTCTAGGAAACAGTTTGCAAATTCACTAGCTCTTCTGCTGCTAATGTTATGAACTTTTAGAGGGACGATATTGATTTGTTTGTTTTATGAGACAGGATCCCTCTGTATAGCCCACACTGGCCTCGAACTTGCAATGCTCCTGCCTCAGCCCCAGTAAAACCTCTGGGATTTACAGGTGTGAGCCACCACGCCCAACTCTGAACTTTTTAAACGTAGATGCACAAACAGAATCAATAATTAATTCCCGACTAGGTGCATTCTTCCTCCTACAGGGGTCATCAGTGAGCTCTTCCTACTCAAATCCTAATCCATGTGTTCCCTCAACCTTTTGGCAAACACTCTAAGTCATCTGAAGTTAGCTAACATAACTATGGAGACCAAAATCAGATACTCTAAGAGCTGCATAATTACAGAAATGCCTCCCCATTCCCTCTGGAGGCACATTCAAGGAACGCTCTGAACTCATGGATGTTTTGGCTAACAAAATCCCATTAACTTATAATAGCATACTGTCAAGTACATCACCCTCTTTAACAAAAAGGATGGACACTGGCTCACATTTTAATTTCATAGATCTTTTATCTTCATATTTAAAGCTAATTGGCAGCGGTGCCTGAGAATTAAGTTTTTCAAACAGTTAATGAACTGAAAACAAATTCTTAGATCATGGATGCAAATTCAATGATGTCTCATGGGGCCAGGCAGAGAATGTCAACGGCAGAGGGAGGCACTGCGCACACGCAGCAACCCAGGGACCCTGCTTGATTTTACACTAGCATGTAAAGATGAGTGCTGCGATTCTAATGGAAGGAAAACATTAATATAGGCTCTTCACATCACAGTCCTCAATTTTTACAATCTTCTGCATTATCTACTGCACCACTGGTCTGTGAAGGCCTCAACTTTTAAATGTTAAAAACTGCTTCAAAGACATTAAACACTAGGTAAGAGAAAAATAGAAGCAGATCCACTGCAGCCCAAAATTAGAGACAAATCCAGTTTGCAGGCAATTTCGATTCACTAAGCATTCTGAAGTTTCTTTACTGAGGGTCCAAGTGCCCACCTGTCCCTCAATCAAGAGTCAGTATATTCCAGCTTTCTAGAATGATCCCAGCACTAAACAACAAAACAAAGTATGGCCATCAGTCCCAGAAGTCTGCACGATGTGACTAGCTTCAAGAAACTTGGCATCACTTAACTGTACTTTATATAATAAACCTGTCTTTATCTTATTCAGAGAAACATACTTGCTATGCACGTGACCTCCATGTCTTGTCAACATTAAGTTCTTGTATCAACTTCTTTTATTTTTTTTGCTTTTGAAAAAGTTTTTATTTGCATGTATTAGGTGTACAAGGGGGGTTCACTGTGACATTTCAACACATGCTTACAATGCATTCTAATGATCAAATTCACTCTCCCATCATTCTCCCTCTTCTGTTCTCCCCCTCAATTTTTCTTAAACTGACTTAGTCTAGGGATGCCAAGAAACAGGTCCGAATACAAAGGGAAAAGTACCAGGAATTTACTTGGGAAATGACCCAGGAAACAATAGGGAAGGATAGAACAGGACCGGGAAGTGACTGATGTCCAGCTCTGATCACTCATAGGATCAAAGCTTCTGACTAAACGGTAGGAGTTCCTGTCTTCCCAAGCCCAACACCAAGCCTTTCAGGAATGCCAAATGCAGATTTCTGTGGTGCGTGAGACCCCAACGATGGATGGTAGGCCAGGATGCTTGAGATAGTGAAGTGTCTGGAGATGAATATAGAGAAAACATGGGCTAGAACGAACAGGACCTATGCTCCCTCAATTCTTGGTACACTACTAACACTGAGCAAGAGCTCAAACAAAGGAAGTTAAGACATCGTCCTTCCTGCACTGGAAGATCTGGTAGGATGTCAACTTCCGGGTGGATTTATTACCTAGAAATGAGCATTTACATCATCTCTACCCCTCAACATCTATCTGTGATTGTGCTGGCAGGAGGGCTGTGAAAATAGGCTCAACCTTGGGCAGTATATTAGTCTCAGCTCTCCAGGGACAAGTCAAATGTGATGCACAGTGCCAAACACCAGGCCATCAGCACCCAACACCAGCAAGTGTAATTAGGAAGGCAATTAGGAGCAATCACATTCTTTTGGCCAACTACTGCCTCTCGCATGGAGACTGGCTCTTAAAATTAGACCTAGAGTCAAAACCTACTTTTACAGCATTATCTCCTCCACTTTTGTCTCTCCAAGGATTCATCAGATGTTCCCTGGTTTTCTTGACTTCAAGCACTCCCTGAAGAACACAGAACTCTGCACAGTTTCCTAATCAATGTTAAACTATGGCCAAAATGAGAGTACCTCAAAATAGCAATGGAGCTGACCATAAGAAGTGTTCAGTAACTTCTAAGGCTGACCAAAAATTTACAAACTTTCTTCCCTTAGTGTTGTGTGTTGCTCTCTTGAATGACTGTCACCACCCTAAGGATTATATTCACCTGGAAGCCTCCTAGAAGATTTTGTAAGATCTACCTCCTCCCTACCTCACCTCCCTCTCCAAGGTCCAATCACACTATTCCTCTCTCTCTCACATTCTCCAGTCTCTGTGGTCTTCCATCAGACACGAGCACAAGCCACGTGTTTTCCCAACCACATGGTTTTTATATTTGCCATTCACTCTGTCTAGAACTCTTTGTCCCTAACTGATCACATGACTGGGAAGACCTTATTCACCAAAATCAGACACCTACTGCTGTCATTTATCACAGCAACATTTGTTTCCTTCATTGCTTTGCAATAGGTCAGTTTTGTCTATTGACATGTTCTCACATTTGCTGCCTGACTGCCCTACTTAGGGATATTTCATGGGAACAGGAACCAAACAGGTCACATTCTCCAGAAGCAGCCCGTGTCTCATGAAGCAGGCCACTGAGCATTTGCTGTGTGAGTAAGTAAACGAAAGTGTTCTGTAGACCTTCCATGTGACTGGTATTAAGTAGGCACTGGAAAGCCAACTCTTAAGCTAAATACACGTGGTACATGAAATGCTGTGAATTTTACAAGTGTCAGGGCTCAGAGTCAAATAAATGGAAAAAGTAATATCATTTTTTAATATCATTTATTAAAAGTAATAGGACTTCAAAGCTCTATTAGAAAAGAGGGGATAATACAGGTTATTATCTGCTTTGTTTCACAAACAAGAAACAAATCTATAGCTAGTGACCTCACCACCCTCCCCCATGAACCATAAAATGTGTTCATGACAAGTGGTCATCCTTTGTGATACCCTCTGTGTCCATCTCTCAGTTCCAAGGTCTGGGCTACATTCAATCCTGGCTTAAAACTATCCTCTTCAAAAAGAAGGAGAGAAATAATAAAAATAAGAGCTGAAATGAATGAAATAGAAACCAAAAAGACCATACAAAGAATTAATGAAACAAAAAGTTGGTTCTTTGAAAAAATAAACAAGATCAACAGACTCCTGGCAAACCTGACTAAAATGAGGAGAAAAAAAACCCAAATTAGTAGAAATAGGAATACAAAATGGGAGATAACAAGAAACACCATGGAAGTCCAGGAAATCATCAGAGACTACTTCGAGAAACTATATTCAAATAAATTTGAAAATCTTAAAGAAATGGACAGATTTCTAGATACATATGATCATCCAAAACTGAACCAAGAGGAAATTAATCACCTGGATAGATCTATAACACAAAATGAAATTAAAGCAGCAATCAAGAGTCTCCCCAAAAAGAAAAGTCCAGGACCTGATGGATTCTCTGCTGAATTCTATCAGACCTTTAAAGAAGAACTGATACCAACCCTCCTTAAACTGTTCCACGAAATAGAAAGGGAAGGAAAATTGCCTAATACATTTCATGAAGCCAGTATTACAGTTATCCCAAAACCAGGCAAAGACACCTCCAAAAAGGAGAACTATAGGTCAATCTCCTTAATGAACATTGACGCAAAAATCCTCTACAAAATAAAGGCAAACCGAATTCAACAACACATCAAAAAGATTATTCACCACGACCAAGTAGGCTTCATCCCAGGAATGCAGGGGAGGTTCAACATACGAAAATCAATAAACGTAATAAACCACATTAACAGAAGCAAAGACAAAAACCATTTGATCATCTCAATAGATGCAGAAAAAGCCTTTGATAAGATCCAACACCATTTCATGATTAAAGCTCTAAGAAAACTAGGAATAGAAGGAAAGTACCTCAACATTATAAAAGCTATAATAAATGTGGTATCTATACACAATGGAATTTTATGCAGCCATGAAGAAGAATGAAATGTTATCATTCGCTGGTAAATGGATGGAATTGGAGAACATCATTCTGAGTGAGGTTAGCCTGGCCCAAAAGACCAAAAATCATATGTTCTCCCTCATATGTGGACATTAGATCAAGAGCAAACACAACAAGGGGATTGGACTTTGAGCACATGATAAAAGCGAGAGCACACAAGGGAGGGGTTAAGGATAGGTAAGACACCTAAAAAATTAGCTAGCATTTGTTGCCCTTAACATAGAGAATCTAAAGCAGATACCTTAAAAGCAACTGAGGCCAATCGGAAAAGGGGACCAGGAACTAGAGAAAAGGTTAGATCAAAAAGAATTAACCTAGAAGGTAACACCCACACACAGGAAATCAATGTGAGTCAATGCCCTGTATAGCTATCCTTATCTCAACCAGCAAAACCCCTTGTTCCTTCCTATTATTGCTTATACTCTCTCTACAACAAAATTAGAGATAAGGGCAAAATAGTTTCTGCTGGGTATTGAGGGGGGAGAGAGAGGGGGGGCGGGGGCAGGGGGGAGAAATGACCCAAGCCTTGTATGCACATATGAATAATAAAAGAAAAATGAAAAAAAAAAAAAAGAATTAACCTAGAAGGTAACACACACGCGCAGGAAATCAATGTGAGTCAATGCCCTGTATAGCTATCCTTATCTCAACCAGCAAAAACCCTTGTTCCTTCCTATTATTGCTTATACTCTCTCTTCAACAGAATTAGAGATAAGGGCAAAATAGTTTCTGCTGGGTATCGAGAAGGTGGGGGGGAGGGGGGAGAAATGACCCAAACATTGTATGCACATATGAATAAAATAAAAATTAAAAAAAAAAACAAAACCTATCCTCTTCCATGTCTCCTCAGTCCCCTAGGTGCCCCATCAGCATCACATTTACTGGAATGTGTTGGGATCTTTTCAGACCCTCAGGAGGTCTGTGATACTTTTCCCCTTTCTGGAAGTAAACAATAATCCTTGGTATCCCCAGGGCCTTGTAAATGTATTGCCACCTAACATATGCTTAATAGATTGTTGAAATGAAAGAGGAAACGATTGAGGTTAAATCAGCTGTCTAGCACAGTAGTCACTTGCCACATGTGGCTACTTAAATTAAAATTAAATCAAATTAAAATCCTCTTTTCAGCCACACTAACCATATTTCCAACTGCCCACTGGTCACATGTGGCTAGTGGCTACTTGTCAAGACAGCACAGAATGAAATACTTCCATCATCAAGGAAAGTTCTCCTGGACAGTGTTGTACAGATCTTTATAAAATAAAGTTACTAAGTAAACAGTTTATTACTTATTGACTAAAAGAAATGCTACTTTTGACGTTCTACAGAGACACTTAGTTTAATAAAAAGGCTTCAAATATTTATGTAATAACTTTTTTCTGTGTGGTACCAGATTAGGCCCAGCAGAGATTCAGAAGAGTAAGACTTAATCCTTTCCCCTCAAGAATTTCACAGCCCAATGTGCAAAGCAAACCACAGTGTGCCAGTGAATATTTACCTGCAACAACAATAAATAAGGAAAACTATACAGGCATGCAATAATGAATTCCAATGGGAGAATGGAGTGAACTTAAAATTCTAGCAACACTTAAGCAAAGACATGGTTTCTGAGATACTTGTTGAAGACAGAATTTAAACAAACACCAAGGAGCCATTCCTGAATCAATTAGGATTCAGTTGTAGGAGAAAATGAGAATGTTCAAGAATGACAAATGTCTTTGGTGCTAACATATTAAGTACAAGTGGCAAATTTTAAGGCTACATGTAACTGCAACCAAAGAGCAGGAAGCACCCACAAGGTCTAGTTGAATAGAAAACTGAGCGCTGCCCCAGGAAGGCCCTTGTTCACGAGCAATGGCCTCTTCTCTCTCTGGCCAAGACAGAAGGCATTAAGAACAGATGCCAATAGGTTCTTTCCAATACCACCAAGTTCAACATTTGTATTCTTCCACATTTGGTAAAGAAGGGGAAAATTGTTGGTATCAATTGACTCAATAAATCTAAGTTGAAAATTCCAAAAACAATGAGAGCTTGTGATCACAAAGTTGGCTAACATTTTAAGAAAGTAAATCAAACTCATGGCTCTCACAGATCTAAACAAAACCCTGGTGAAATACTTTAGGATTGGCTAGCAGTACCAACACCACCGTAAGCACAACCTACGCTGTCATTCTCCACCCATCTCCCAACGGGAGATGTCGCATTGTCAGAACAACCTGATCCACTCATGCCATCAGAACTTTGAGGGTTTGCTGTCCACAGAAATAAGCCATTTTTAAAATTGTTGAGTATTTGATGAGCTTGATTTTGTTTGTTTGTGGTATTAGGGATTGAACCCAGGGTCTTGACCATACAAGGCAAGCACTCTACCACTTGAACCATGCTCCCAGAAATTAGATTTGCTTTTTTTTGTTTATGGGATAGGGTCTCCCTAACTTTGTCCAGGGTGGCCTCAAACTCACAATTCACCTTCCTCCACTTCTCAAAGAGCTGGGATTTTATCTTGAATCATCTTCCTGGACTTTTTTTTTTTTTTTTAATATTAACCACATTATCTGAAGGAAGATTTCCATTATGAGGCTGACATTTCTCCAGCAACATTATTTTCATACTACTAACAAAAAAAAAAAAAAAGCACAAACAAATAAATGCTCAGCAAGGCAGGCAGGTCATGGTGGTTTGAGAAGTTTGCTATAGTACTACAAGTTTAAGAATGTACAAAGAACTTTCTTTAAAGGGTACAATATTGCATGCAATCTCTAACTATATAAAGTTATTATTAATTGAGGTGGGAGAGGAGTCTATCTGCTAAGAAGTGAGAACTATGGAAGGCACAAGAAAGGGGCCCAATTTGGAACAAGAGGGAAGGTCTAACAAAAGAATAAATTCTGTTTTTGAAACAGTCCAGACACAGTGCAATCCTTGGATCACTGGAGCACGTGTTGCAATTTTGTTAAGGCTCTGTTTTCTTACTATCCCAAAAAGCTACTCAGTAGCCACATGAGTGTAGGGGAGGCAGACATCAGTCAACAAACAACACTTACCTTCCTCTGACTGCCTGCAGATCCATGCAACACATGGCATTTTGATTCTATCATAATGGACAATGAGTTTACCACTGTCTAATTGTGAAACAATGAGTTTTGACTTTGAAGTTTCCCAAGCGAGTAGTCAAAACACATCTGGACTTCTGGAGAGCAAGCAAATGGGAACCGACTGAGATTTGCATCCAACTGAGGCCACAAGCATCCCGGGCCCAACTCTCCTCTCATTAGGCAGCGGTTGACCTGACTACTTTCATAAACTATGTAGACACTTCTACCATAGCCCAGTACCAACTCTCACATCACTTCTGCACAAGTCAAACGTTTTGACTGCCAGCAAACGAACTCCAAGTGGGTATAAATATACACAACTCATCTGAAGAAATGATTAGGTAATGCACATAAATGAGAACCAAACAACGGAGCCCAGGCCCAGGCACACTTGCCCAATACAGTGGCCAGATGACAAAGACAATCTCATGCTGCAAGGACAGCAGAGTCACCAAAGTCATTTGTCATTGGCACTTTGCCTGTGAGTGAGCCTGTTAATAGATAAACTCTTCCTTCGACTCCAAGCTTCTGTGATGTTCCGTGTAGCTGACTTCGGGCAAGGATTGCAATTTCCTAAAATGGTACAAGCTTTGAAGTTTTCAGTCATGCAAAAACTTTTTCCTGAGCAGCTCTGTGCCAGGCCTGTTTGATAGGTCTTGGGACGGAGTCATGGGCTTTGGGAAGCTTACTTAACTCTATGACCCTGGATTTTCACAGCTATATGATAACAATAACCACATCCTCATCTTAGGATTGCTGTATATTACTCACGTCAAACACGTTTACACAAAGGAATACAGTATTACTTATACAATAACCACCTCCAACCTCTGAAGTTTCTCTTTTTGGCCACATGTATTCATTTTCCAAACTCACAGCATTCCCAGAACTTTCTACCATGTTTTCCCCACTGAACTGGAATCTTTCATTATTTTCCTATCACTGGTCAGTAGTTAGCAATTAATGTCCCTTCTTCCTCCCTCTTCTTCAGCTCACACAGAAAACAGTTTCAAACCTATGAACAATACCTGAAAGAGTAGGCAGGGATATCACTTTCATTTCTTAAATATGCCGCCCAGTAAAAATTTGATCTTCTACAACTCTAAGTAGTAAGTAATTCTTATTGTATGGTCCTCCCCCCTTTTCCTCTAAGAAAAGTCTATCTGACTATGATTACCCAATACAAAGAGTTTATGGAGTACATTCAATTCCCTTGGACACGAAGCTACCACCAGTCTACATACACAGCACCTCCATGTTTTGACCTTAAGCTCTGAAAATGAATACGTGAAGTTTGAAATGCTGTCTCTGCTTATAAAAACAATTCCATTGTGGGGGGAATCAACTCATTACTTTCACTCTATATATTAGGGAGTTGTTCCATTCATTCCTCCTCTTGTGATGGGAGATAACCAATCTAAAAAAACCTATACTGAAGGATATGATGGAGGAAAATAACACCATATTCTTTGATCTAGCATAATTGCTTTTAACCATTTTTCCAACAAAAATAAAAGCACATGAGGGTGGGTACTTCAGTGGTGTGGGGATATCAAAACCATGAACACAACACCAATGTTCCTCCATAAGAAAATGTCTAAACACCACATTCTGCAATGATATGCAGTTACTTTTAAAACAATTTTTATGTATCTACTCAGATGGATAGTTAAGAGAATGTCAGCACAGAACAAATGGTTCAAATGGGAAAACTGTGTGTGTGCGTGTGTGTGTGCGTGTGTGTATGTGTGTGCGTGTGTGTATGTGTGTGTGCGTGTGTGTATGTGTGTGCGTGTGTGCATGTGTGTGTGCGTGTGTGTATGTGTGTGTGCGTGTGCGTGCGTGTGTGCGCGTGTGCGTGCGCGTGTGCGTGTGCATGTGTGTGTATGTGTGTGTGCGTGTGTACGTGTGTGTATGTGTGTGTATGTGTGTATGTGTGTGCGTGTTTGTGTGCGTGTGCGTGTGTGTGCGCGTGTGCGTGTGTGTACGTGTGTGTATGTGTGTGCGTGTGTGTGCGTGTGCGTGTGCGCGCGCGCGTGTGTGCGTGTGTGCGTGAGTGTGCGTATACGTGTGTGTGCGTGCATGTGTGTGTGTGTGCGTGCGTGTGCATGTGTGTATGTGTGTGCGTGTGTGCGTGCGCGTGTGCGTGTGTGCATCAGAGACAGACACAGAGAGAGAGAGAGAGAGAGAGAGAGAGAGAGAGAGAGGGAAGGGGGGGAGGGTTATTAAGAGGGAGAGAAGACCATGACCCACAGAGAGATGGAATTATCTGACAATAGAAATCACAGCCAAAAGACATAACCTTCCTTCTGCCCCAAAATTTAAACAGCCAACTGTAAATGCACTAAGATATGAATTTGAAAATAATTTTAAGAGCTATTAAGTTGTAATTCCAGATAAAATTCTAACATAGATAAAGGCAATTTCCAACTCTGAGAGTAAATCTCCCTTCACAGTTCATTTTAAATACTTTATGAAGCCATTTCCAGAGAAATTAAAGATGAGGTGAATTACACTAGACTAAATGGGGGGGGGTATGCAAAATTAACCTCATCCAAATAATTATTTCTAACCCCCATGCAAAAAATAATATATATACATATATACACAAATATACACATATACAGATACACGTATCTGTATATTCTCAGTTTAACATACTCAGGTAATTAACATTACAAGTCTGTCCACTGTCATGAATTAACCATATGCAGCAACTTTGATTCTTTACTGAAGTAAATGTGACATAAATTTCTGTTGAGGATAACCCTGATAAAGTAAACCAAACTCTAAAAATAAACCAAATCACTCATCCCACGTCATTAACCAGAATTAAGGAAGTATACAGATTGGAGCCAACACCCACCCTCCTAACTAGACAACCTGAACTATAATCAACATCATCCCCACTTTTCAAGGCAGACAAAGCACAAAGTAAAGGGAAAT
This sequence comes from Castor canadensis, assembly GCF_047511655.1. NCBI lineage: Eukaryota > Metazoa > Chordata > Mammalia > Rodentia > Castoridae > Castor > Castor canadensis. Next base: position 119,950,328 of record NC_133395.1, on the reverse strand, counting down.
AAAATCTAATCTACCATATTTGTTACAACAAATGGTAAGAAACATTAAAACCCTACCCACTTATAATAAGAAACCTTTTAGAATTACCGACATAAACTTGTCAGGTCAATCACCATTGTCAAGTTTACCACTAATAATTCTACACTATGCTACACTGTTAACTACCTACTGTCATTTCTTACCTGCTCTAGAGCAGAGTAAGGACCAGTTTGCCCCTGCCTGCCCCAGGACAAGTGGCAACATCTAGAAACACACTTGATTGCCCCATTTGGGGATCCCACTACTAGTTAAAGTCAGAAAGAACAAAAAGACAAGTAGAGAATCACGTGTCCATACTTTTTTCAATACCCATAATCTCCAAGCCCATTTCTTCCCTCTGAAAATTAAATTTCCAGCCAGGTTGGGTCACATACCTATAATCTCAGCACTGAGGAGGCAGAGGCAAGAAGATCCTGAGTTAGAAGACAGCCTGGGCTACAAATGTTTCAAAACAACAAAATACAAGGACTGGAGAAGTGGCTCAAGTGGTAGAGCTCCTTCCTGCCTAGTAAGTGTGAATCCCTGAGTTCAAACCTCAGTACCAGAAAAAAAAAAAATCAATTTACAACTGAATCTTCCTTGGGACCCTCACTGCCTAGGTCCCATCGCATGCAGTCTGACTTGGCTGAAATCATTATTGGGTAACAATTCTCTTATTCTCAAACTCAGTATTAAATGCAAGCATCCCACCCTCACATACATTATCATTGTTCTCAAGGGAGGTATACTATAAAACATATGCCCTTAAATTAAAATGTAGGATTTTTAAGTAAGTATTTTCATTTATGGTGATTTGAATACACGTTTTCGTCACATGAAACTAAGTGATGTTCCATTCCCCCACGGAATTTTTTCACACAAATGCTCTACTTCCAATAAATTCAAGAAAGAGTAAAATAATTTGGATGCACATTGGCACAGTTTTACCTTTCACTATTTTACAGAAGCTGGGTGAATCAGGTGAAGCCCCTTTCTTAAGACTGTAATTCCCTGTCACCACAATCCACAAAAGTAGACCAACTCTCTTATAGCTGTTAGGAGATCATTTCTGATAACAGACATTAATCCATCTCATGAGAATCAACGTCCTACGTCCTCACCTCTGCCCTACAAGCTCACTCTATTTTCCTCTTGCCTTCTCTTCCTAAAGGAAGGTGAGTGTCCAATTCTTTAATAAGGCTGGATTATTCAAGGTTGTGAGGAGTCCTTCAATAACCACACAAGCATTACCATCCAAACCTCAGCATTTCCCAATCTTCCTTGACCACAGTCTCCTCCTCCCACAAAAAGCCTATCCAACAGCTGCTCACCAAATGTTTCAGGCACAGACAGTGGGAAACCACTCTCTGAGAAACAACCACTACTTACCCCCCTGCCAGAAACTGAGAATCAGTGCTGAGGTGGCCAGAGGGGACTTGATTCTGCACCCACAATTCTAACACCAGGGAACTAATGAAACTACTTAAATCTAGGCAACTAACAGTTAAAATGACTGTGGAAGCCTCCCAATTGTCTGAAAATAATTCCTGTAGCAAACATCCCCACCAAAAATAAGACATACATCACACCTGTGAGTTGCAGAGATATAAATTCAAGATTAGTTATGATAAATGGTGAGACTGGAGGCTCTTTTGATGAATAATTCTGTCTCGATCAAATTCCAAGACCATAAACATGAAATCTAGTAACTCTATTTATGACTCCTATTTTACAGATAAAAACCTAAAATCAATTAATATATTTCTAATTATGATATATCTTGTCCTCCCAATCCATAAATCTGTTCTGTAATGAGCGCAAAATAAAATAGCGAATATTTATCTTAACTTACATTTGAAGCATTGGACAGTATAATGAAATTCTAAAATGTGAAAAATGTATGTTTTCCACCTTTTATATTGTAGCTTTACTTAATGTATTAAAATATCTAAATGTCAAGCAATTAATATCAAAGAATGCTCCAGGGGATAAAAAATGAGTATCCAGAATATACAAAGAACACAAAAATTAAACAGTAAGAGAAAAAATAATCCAACTAATAAATGAACAAGACAGTTCCCAGAAGAAAAATGGCTAATACATGAAAAAAATGTTCAAAATCCTTAGTCATAAAGAAATGCAAATCAAAACTATACCTCGATTTGATTTCAGCCCAGTCAGATTGACCAAAATCAAGAAAGCAAATAGCCAGGAGCTGCAGGACACCAGCAGCTCAGACCTGTAATCCTACCTACTTGGGAGGCTGAGATCAGGAGGATCTCAGTTCAAGGCCAGCCTGGAAAAATAGTTCTGGAGACCCCATTTCCAAAATAACCACAGCAAGATGAACTGGAGGTATGACTGGAGCAGTAGAGCACCTGCTCTGCAAGTAAGAAGACCTGAGTTCAAACCACAGTCGCAAAAGCAACAAAAACTGCTGGAGAGGATGGAGGTTCTAATGTAAATTAATGCAACCACTATGGAAATCGGTATGGAGGTTAATCAAAAAGCTAAAAACAGACCTACATTATGACTTCCATACCACTCTTGGGGGTATATCCAAAGCAGTGTGAATCAACAAACGATAGAGACACCTGCACAGCCATGTTTGTTGCAGCTCTCTTCACCATACATGAACTCCAACTGAAGTGCTCAATAACCAGTAAGTGGATATACAAACAAATGGTGATCTAGAAGTCCGTACACACACACACACACACACACACACACGAAGGATTATTCAGCCATAAAGAGGAATGAAATTATGTCATCTGCTGGAAAATGAATGGACCTGGAGATCATCATGTTGAGTAAGCTAAACCAATCTCAAAAGGCCTAATATTGCAATGTTTTAGCTCATATGTGGAATCTAGACTTAAATGATGAAGATGGAGGAGGAGAAAGGGGAGGAGGAGGAGGAGGAAGAGGCATGAGTATAAAATGAGACTGTTGAGGGGGACAGCAGGAAGGAGAGGGGGGAAGAGGAGGATGGGGGGGGGGGAGTGAAGATCAATATATAATACATAGAAGTTCCTGAAAGCAGCATGAGGAAACCCATCTAACACTGAAAGGGGAAGAGGAGAATAGAGGAGTGAACCTGTTCAAAATGCACTGTTCCACATCTATGGAATCATCACAATGAAACCCATCTACTATTAATGTGTGCTAATGAAAAGCACACTATAAAAGTATGTTTTCCACCTTTTATATTGTAGCTTTACCTCACTTCTTAAAATAACATCTAAATGCCAAGCAATTCATAGCAAAGAATGCTTTGAATGTTCTCCATACCCTGAAAAACATTTTCTACAAAAGGCTCAATGGAACCAACTGTAGGTGACCCACTGAAATAAGACTCTGTATTTGGGATATCTACATGAGGAAAACTTTTTTATTTTATTTTATTTACTTCTTTTTTTTTTTTAATGGTACTGGGGTTTAACTCAGGGCCTTCACCTTAAGCTACTCCACCAGCCCTTTTTTGTGCTGGGTTTTTTTGACACGGGGTCTCAAAAACTATTTGCCTGGGCTGGCTTTGAACCACGATCCTCCTCATCTCTGCCTCCTGAGTAGTTAGGATTACAGGGGTGAGCCACTGGCACCTGGCAAGGAAAATTTATTTTAAAATAATTTAGTAAAGGAAATCAACATGGATGTAATCAGCCAAAAGGAAAACCAGAACATGAAGTAGCATTCATCATACCAGCAAATTAATTACTTTTGAAAAACAGTTTGGTCATTCTTCTACTAAGTAGCATGTTTTTGTAACTGATGGCTATCTTATTATCATCTTTAAGTAGGAAAACATTTTAATGATAATGATGTTAAGTAGTATGTCTGTGAAAGGAACCTATTTTCCTTTAGGTAATGCAAACTTTATTTCCGCCAGAGAAATATAAAATCCCTCATCTACCCTTATTACATATACAGGGAGATTTGGGGAAATACATCAATCAGAGAAACTAAGACTCAAAATTTAAAAGAGAAAACTTACACGCACAAAAAAATAATCTTCAAAACTCAAAGTTCCTTTTAACAGCGTTGACTGAAGAACCCAAATAACCCTGGGATTAAAGAATCCAGAGCAGGAAAAAGATGCTAAAATGAGGTGAACATTTCTTTGGGGAGAAAAATACACCTAGAATGACTTTCACCATCAACAAGCTTCTGGATTTGAGCTCCAAAGTATAGGAAGAAAGCACGCTAGATCAAGACATGTCTACACACAATTAAAATGGATATGCAAGTAATTTCGTAAGGTACTAGCATTCCTATGTAAAGAAAAGACATTTCTTTGTGGGCCTGATACATGACTGATCTTACATCTTTTCAAACTCTGTGGAGACCACAGGTAGAACTCCAGGTCTACAAAGAGTATGAGAATAAACATATTAGATTTTGATATATTTAACCTACAAAGTCACTGGTTGTCATAGATAATAAAATTTCATTTTCAAAAGAGAAAAGGAGAAAAAAAAAGACTGAGTTCCCTCAGAACAGAGACCACATGAATTCAATCTTTAAATTCAAACACATAAGCCTGGTGCAATGGCTCACACCTGTGAATCCTAGCTACTCGGGAGGCTGAGATCAGAAGGATCAAGGTTCAAGGCCAGCCTGGGCAAATAGTTCAAGAGACCCTCATCTCCAAACTAATCAGGGCAAAATGGACTGGAGGTGTGGTTCAAGCAATAGAGTACCTGCTTTGCTAGTCAAGTGTGACGCCCTGACTTCAAACCCCAAGCCCACTTCCCCCAACAAAAAACACACCATATTCAAGAGGACTGGGAGAAAGATAGCACGTAACACCAACCATCTGCTCTGTGGGAACTAAGGGCACCGAGACAGTTATAATAAAGAAATATACATGCTTCTACCCCACCACAATAGAACTTTTGTTGGGTCTGTACACAGGGACTAGCTATCTATTCTGAAGGGTCTCTGTGACCATCACTGCAACATTTATGCAACTCATCAAATATTACAGTACTGACACTAGACAAGAAGCTGAAAGACAGTGCCTATCCATCACTGTTCTCAGCTCTGTTTCCCTTTCGACTCCTGCTAAAGGTGATCATGAAAGCAGCTGCTATGCCCTGCTCAGTCCTGAAGTGACTTGCCAAGGTTTACAACAGGGCAACTATAAATTTTCTCATAGTGCTACAGCAGTTTGGCCAGTTTGATTCTTCACGGTCACTCGTGGTTGGCAACACTAAAATGGATATTATTTCATAACAACCTCTTAGATCAAAGAGTTGACACTAGGAGTAGTCATCAGGGACCATGGAAGTAAAACAATAATCATAAAAGCAATCTCACCATGTCTTTACTGCAGCACAGCTGTCATTCATCACTACCATAAGACATAAGAGGTGGGCTGTGCACCATGATCAGAAGTGTTGTTCCTGCCTTTATGACTTCATGCATAGACTTCTGGAATGGTCAACTTGCCAAGTTTTTCATTTCTACTCTCCAGTCTCCAAAAAGGACTAAATGCCATGTCACTTGCCTTTCTCTCCAATACCTTAGCCATCCTGCACACCACAGGTGGCTGTGTTACCCAGAATACTAAATGGGAAAGTCTGGATCAATTACTGGCTAGCAAGACTTAACTCTCACAGCATCATGGGGACCAACTCTGTTGAGGCTGTGGTACAGGGTTGCTCAACTTTGCCATGACAGGCATTCGAGGTCAGATATTTTATTCCTTTTTTTATTATTTTTGTGATCTCAGGACTTTGCACTTGGAAAGCAGGAACTCTATCTCTTGAGCCACACCTCCAATCTACTACAGGCATTTGAAACCAGGTTGTTTCTTTCTTGTGGGGTCTCTACCTACTAAATCATCAGTTGCCCACCCATCCACCCAAATTGTGACAATCAAAAAATGTCTTCAGTCTTTTGTCAATTATTCCCAAAGAGGATGAGACAGTCCCCAGTTGAGAACTATTTCTTACACAATGGAAAACTTATCCCAAGCCAGAATATTGAGGCAGGAGATTCCAGAAAGAGGCCTAAGTAAAGTTAGCAGGATGAATTTAGGAACACCATTTAGCCTTCTTCATTTCCCATTGTGTCTTGTCCCCTTTTGCCACTGCCTGGAATACTAACCGCACATGCCCATAGGGCTCAGTCCCTGTGAGAGAGATACATTTATGTCTGTGCTCACATATCACCAGAGAGGTCTTCTCAAACTAAAGGAGCACCTCCCCACTCCCAACACTCTCTACAGCACATCTACTGTACTTCAAAGCACTATGCGATGAGAGTACCTATTACTTTGTATATGCTTCACTGTCTGTCTCCACCATATTTTCTTACTTATTTTGTTCTCTGTGGTCATGCTAGTTCTTAGAACTGAGCTTGCCACAATGTCAATGCTTGATAAATCTGCTCTCAGTGAAGGACTCAAAGACTGGAGACTGACACCTGGAAGCCCCACCTCTGCCTCCACACCCTCTACTCACTGACAGCTCCTGGTTTATTTAGCCAAAGATACAGAATCTTATATAACTTAACTTAGCTTCCTTAGCTCAGCCCCCACAAGGAAGGGGAAGGTCTGCATGGAGCTTCCTGGATTTGAGAGGCTTGGGAGGTGGGCAGTCTGGAAGGTTTTCAGAAAGATCTTAATCCTCACTTGAACCTAATGCTTCCATGAAGAATGTTTCCAAGTGTCAGACCACCCACTTCCCCAGCCTCTGGGTGGGAAGGCAGAGGACACCAGTAGAATGTGAATCTGAGGGGACTCCAACGTGCTCATCACAGGTGACTTGTATAAATATGAATCAAGACTCTGACCCAGTGCCTGGGACAGAGCCAGCACTCTATAAATGTCAACCTGTCGTTGGTCTACAATGCCTCCACCCTCTGAACTTCCTGTAAGGATAAAAATATGCTGTAACTGTGTTGTACTCAGCAGCTGTGTCTACTAACAACTTTAAATGAGGCTAATGTGGCTGGGGAACAGACTTTGAATTTTTGTTTAATTTTAATTAGTTTAAATTTAAATAGCCACATATGGCTACAGAAGTGGACAGAGCACCTTTGAATACTACAAAGGACTTCAAATGAGAGCTTTCTTGTGTTATTTGCAACAATGTCTTAGGAAAAAAGATTTGTATTCCAAAAGTCAATTTCTTTCCAATATTTCTTCCACTATTTAAGTGCCATCAGGTGGTGTGGCCTGTAAGACCTATGACAAAATGGCAAAAGTAGTAGCTACCATAGGCTGTTTATAGCATTTCTCCTGTTGGTGCTGCCTAAGTACTGATGGGTCTTAACTCAATCATCATTCCTCCTGACTGGGTTAAGCATGACCAAATGACCTAGGTCTGGCCAAAAAAATATGAGGGTTAACTGGCTAGGGATAGGGTCCTCTTAGGAACCTTTTACTTGCTTTAAAACACAGTCACAAATAAAGAGTATTTTCTCCTTTTTCTCTGGACTTCATAACTCAACCATTTGACTTCCCCAACTCCTGAGGCCATGTTAAAACCACAAGGAGAGTGATTCTAAGGACCAAGGCCACACAATTAGGATGACGAAGTATCCAGAAGATGAACTCTATATCTTCAAGGTGACAGAATAAGTACAAAGAGGCTGTCCAGAGGTATCTTCTGGTGTATGAGATAATAAATTGGCCTTATTATTAAGCCATCCGTCAGGGGTCTTTTCGAGAGATTAAAACATTGTGACTAATCCTAAAATAAATGCTTCTAAAACACGCTCCTGGAAATGACTTCTGTGGGATTTCAGGAGACAAATCCTGGTAATACTGCTTACTGTGGTGCACTCTTTTATGATAGAAGGGAAGCAAATCTTGACTAGTTCTTCCTGGCACAGCAGGTGAGCAGCACAATTGGCCTGGAGTGTGGAAACTTCCTTTTCACACCCTAGTGGAATGTGAAAGAAAGGGTAATCTTTACATGAAAGGGGTGTCATAAGATAGCTCATTAGGAGGTGGTGTAAGAATGTAAAAGCCACAGGACCTTGAAAAGTGTCAAAATCACTCCTCCAGGAGAGTGTGGACTATGAACTTAACAACAGCGAGAAGAAAATACCTCCCATTATCACAGCAAGCCCCAGAAACAGAAGCACAAGAAAACTGGCTCCCTCATCCTGGTGGATACTAGTCAAGCATGCTAGAAGGGGTTCACATTTCATTTTCCTGCTAAAATTTCTCAATGGTCAATCAATACTGACTGTACTAATGGCACTTGTGCCCTACTAAGAGGAAGAACACTGTCTTCACACTTAGACATAGGGGAACAGTGGGACAGAGAAAATGGCATTACAGGAGGAAAAGAGGACATCAATAATTGGGGCAGAGCTACAAAAGGGTTCCTTTGGGAGTGACAGGTTTCATGCCACTTCAAGAAGGAGCTTGTTTTCCTCCAAGGGAGTGGCCTACAAACTGGGAGAATGTGGACCAACATACAAAGGAAATCAGGATACAGTGGTTTCCCAACTCTATGGAAGACATCAAGATGGATTCAATTGAAGAAGTGGTCTACACAGTGTGACACACATCCTAAAACATCAAGTTAGCCCCCATCATTCTCTGAAATCCCCTCCAGTAAGATAAGCAAGATGATGTTTAAAACATTTAGCAAATGCCAGATTTGGGAGAAACAGTGAAAAACAGGTACTGAAGTCTACTGTAGGATCCTCAGTTGATACCAAAATAGGGAGAGGAGTTCCTAGGGCAATGGCAGAGTGGCTTGGACCAAGTGTGAAGTTCAGACTTTTAAACAACTTACATGGCTAATTGAGAGCCAGTGCAAGCAATGAGTCATGGTTTCTAAACCAGGACACTAAATATTTTCCTTAATTTTTAAGCCAATTTAAGGAAACTCCATACCCTTTGTAACTTTTCACATCGCAGACTGATCTGATGACATGGCATACAAGAAAAGGCTTTTTCCAGTTCTTCCAAGATTGTGACAGCATCCCCTACAAAAGAAAACTTATTTTGCCATATTGGAATGCCAGCTGTACTAATGTTTAGGTAATTTTTCTTGAACCTGGTCGGCTTTTTATAAAACCATAAATATAATTTATCAGAAAATTTAGCACACTCAAACAGAAAAGTAGCAGGGTTTGCCAGATAGGAAGGGTACCAGGAAATAATGAAATGTGCAAGGTCCAATTCTAAGATACTCTCAGCTGGAGACTATCTCTCCTTGCCAAAAAAAAATAAAAAGGCGAGAAAGACAATAGCAAAAGATCCAGAGGTGACAAGACCTATTAGTACGTAAGTATGAGATCCTCCTTGATTAAAAAAACACTGAAGAAGAAATTACTTGATTATGTTAAAGTCAAACCATTATATCACACTAGAGTCCTTTTTCATAGGACATAAAATCACCTTTGATGCTATGCTCACTGAAAATATTATACACTGTGGTGAGATTAATGAAAATTGAGGATTCCTGAAGTGAGCAGAAAGTATTTCTCGGGAAGGCAAGATTCTATGTTATGAACATATCACTTCTGTGTCTTTTAATCTTAGTTACACAATAGAAAATGAAACACAGGACAGGTAAGTTTTAATAGCATGAAAGACACCGAGAAGACACATTACTTTTAATGCCGTTACTCTCAAACAGGATCCTTAAAGGTCACTAGCTGAATGGTGGAGTGTCATTTCAGAGTCATTCAACAAATCAGGGAAGACTAGTACAATCACTCAAGAAACACCCCAGATGCTACAGTTTGGATCATGAATGTCCCCTTGGTGGCCAGCCGGTGGCACTACAGGAAAGGACCATTTAATGGGTGGGGTTTAGTGGGAGGAAGTTAGGTCATGGGGGTGGAGGGCACACTGATGTCCTTGAAGGGTTATAGGGACACAGGCCCCTTCTGGTCTGTATATTTCACTTCCAGGTGAGCAGCTTCCTCTGCTACCAGCTTCCACAATGCCACAAGGCAAAAAGCAACAGGTCAACCAACCTGTTAACCAACAGACTATAACCTTTGAAACGATAATCTACAACCAAACCCTTCCTCCTTATACATTGATTATCTCAGATATTTTGTAACAGAAAGCTGACAAAAACACCAAGGTGAACTCGACAAAACAGGCTCATATGAAACTAAAGACTTTACTCCAGGACAAGATTACATTTAACCTTGTGATAAGGTTTACACTTTAAATAAACAGAGAGAAAATTGAATCTTTACGCACATGTTAGACTTAATCTAGCAATATACTAACAATACTGAAAGTTCACAAGCCAGTGAAACAGCTTACATTAAATTGCTACCAATGGCCCCACCAGGAGCCCTCACAACTAGATAAATATTAAAAGTTCAATTCAACTTAATAATTTCAACAAGAAAAAGGCCAATAAAATGGTACTAAAAATGATATATACCAATGATATTTTATTTGTCAAAGAAAATTCTACAAAACATAGCTTAACAATATCCAGAGGGAAAGATGGAATGTTCTCCTCTTTCATATCATCAGAAAGTGGGTTTTATGAACCAAATCAGATATAATGAATGCATTTTGTTAGGTTAGAAAGACAGACCACCAGCTTTTAAGTAAATCACACAGAACACCTGTGCTCTCTGATTATTAGATATGCATTTCGATAGGAATAGTTTTCTTTGACCTATTAAATCAATCATGTCCTCCCCCCACCCTCTCACAAGAAGTTAGTATCAAAAGCGAGAACATCTTCTTCTTAAATTTATGATAAGAAAAAAAAGATGTTTGACTTTGATCCATCAAAGATATGAAAAATATATACTTCTACATAACTCTCAGTATGCCTTGTGTAGACCTTCTAAATTTATAGGTTAATGAATATAAGGATTTATGTTATGTCAAAGTAAATATTGACCTTATCTCTGCCTGGGTCAATATTTACTGCTTTGCTCAATAAATCCTGATGTTCATTTTCAAGCTAAGTCAATATCAGTTCATTAATTTCTGCATGGTTCATATCAGCATTTTATAAAATTTGAATTGCCAGTGAAAATGTTTCACCTTAAAAATTTAGAGACAGCCAATTAAAGAGAAAAAACACACTTGCTTTCCTTCTGGTTTCCCTTTGAGAATTAGTCCTTCTCCCTCTCTCCTCTCAAAATTGTTACTAAGAACACTGCCTGAACTTGAAATAATTCAGCCATCTATTCTAAAATAAAAGGATCATTTTTAAAAATGTGGTTATACTAGAATAGGAAGCTAAAATGCTCTACATCTACTTCTGAAAGATACTAAAATGTATTAGAGATATAAATGTAAAGAGAGAACGTCCCTAAGCGCTATAAAACTCCACCATGGGTGTAAATGCTTTACACGAATTTCATAATTAGCCAGACCCTGCATTTAGTAAAAACATTTTGTTCTGAAGATTAGAGAAAGAGAGACACAACATCCCTCAATTGTCAAGGATAACCACAAGGAAGTGCTGTTTGTAATCTCCACATTCCTTGGCTTCATTCATTAATGAGACCATGACTCATGTTATTTTAAAGCATCTTCTTTAAAGCAGTGAGTGCTAGGCAAGTATTTCAGCATAAGGAATTACTAAATCACCCACACCTCTGCTGATGGTCATTTAGGCTGTTTAAACACAGTGCCACTTGGGGGACATGCACAAATGTTTCTTAAAGGTAAGGTCCTAACAGCAGAAGTGCTAGGTGAGTGACTGTCAATATTTAAATTTCACAGGTATCACCACAAAGTCCTCCAAAAAAGGCTCCAGCAAACTGTTACCTTCAAAGTAGGTTTAAAACTCTCAACCTTCCATTTTCCCATGTCTCAAATGCCCTGTCACAGCAACAACTTAAATTGTTATCCATGACAGGAATCACTTCATGCCAACACAGCACTGAACAAAATGTTATCTTCCTAATATACTTGCCCAAGGGTCACAAGGACCCTAAGGAATACAGTCATGTCCTCTTTTAATACGCATCTGTACCCATTAACTTTACACTTAGCCAAGCCATCTCCAGAGAGAAGATGCTTAGAAACTTCAGAAGTAGCAAGGGTGAATTGTTTTAAGATGAAAGAATGATGAAAAAAGAAGACAAAATAAATTGTTTTAAATAAGAGAAAAACAAAAACAGCCAAACAAGGCCAAGTATTGAAACAGGCCCAAGGTGTCTTAAGCGTGTGACAACCATCTTCCTCTTTTATACATCAAACCTGGATTAGTGTGTGACCACCTGTTTTCTCACTTTACCTATCCTCAAAACCACAGATCATGTACAAAAGAAATACAACACCTACAGCAAGTCACAGTGTGTTCTACAACTTCTTCCCTACCTTCAGGCCCTCCTATCCCAAAACATTTAGGTAAGAACAGGGAAATATGAAGCTGAACTACAGACTTCCTACTCAAAGCACATGAAGTCTAAAGAACATAAAAATAGAGACAAAACACAATACCACACCTAAGTAGTTTCAACTCCAAATTTCTTGTATTTATAAGCAACCCACCACTCCTCTTCCCATTTCCTCATTTTAAATTAAAGACACTGCCATCCTCAATCATACCAGATTCATTTTGCTTTTTCGTCCATGTACATGACAAACAGCAATACATTTCCATGGGTTCCTTCCTTTTATCTCTCAGTCCCCAATAAATCCCTTTATCTCTCAAATCCCCTTGTCATTTTTTATCTTTCCTTCTTCTTTCCAATCCTTACCCTACAATTAGTGGTCTTCCTCAAAGATAAAACCAACTGTGGTCCACTTCCACCATGGAATCCTGTATCGCTGCCCTACCAGCTACAGAAAGGAGTTCTGGTCACTAGTACAATGGCCTGAGCCCCTGTGTGCGGCACATGCAAGGCTCTGTGACATTCCCTGAACTTTCTTCACCCCCTCCCGTGCTATGGAACTACCGGGCGGCTTCCAGTGCCCAGACATGGCCAGCTGGCTTCATGCCTCAAGGTCACTGCAATTGCACACGCTGGCAAAGACCTGCCCATCGTAAAAGGCAGGGAACCTTCAAAAGCAATTCCATGAGTATCTTCTCTGGCCCTCTCATGACAGCACAACATCTGGCATACAGTAAGCAGTTAATAAATGCCAGGGGAAAAAAACTTTCACTTCAAAACTATAATCAGATTAATAGTGATGCATAGAGAAAATGGAAAGTCATTGTAAATAATACAGAGGAGACTGTGAGGTTAAGGCAGAGATGGATTTGCATCAGGGCAGAGGTGACCTTGGAGCAGGATGTGGAAGAATAAATTCAAGGCTGATCCATCCCAGCTCTGCCGCAGTTCCATCCTATCAGAAGAGATCGCCTGTGAAGACCAAGACTCTAGGGAAGTGAATCCTTTAAGAGACCCCATAGGCTGAGTGCAAGTGGCTCACACCTGTAATCCCAGCTACCTGGGAGGGAGAGAGTATGAGGATCATGGTTCGAGACCAGACTGGGCAAATAGCTCACTAGGCCTTGTCTTGAAAATACCCAACACAAAAAAGGGCTAGCAAGGTGGCTGAAGTAGTAGAGTGCCTGCCTAGCAAGCATGATTCCCTGAGTTTACAACCCAGTACTGCCAAAAAAAAAGAGAAAAAGAAAGACTCCATAGGAGGCCTTAAGGAGAAGGGCAAATAATGAGACAATGTTAACACTAAATCTTGGATTTCTACAGCATCATCCTTTCTTGTAGTCACAAAAGCAGACTTTTGCAGGCAGGTATGTTTTGATTTACCCTGTACAGACATTCTTAAAAATAGGCATGGAAACGTAATTTTATAGAATTTAATTATATCTTCAGTTCACCAGGGGAGCTCATTACTTAAAGAGGCCCAGCGGGGAAACTTCTCATAAATCACCCACTCCTTTATCTGAAGTTCACAGCAGGACGACCACAGCACAGACTCTGGCACCATCCACATTCATCTAGCCAGCCATTTGCCCACTGGAAAAACAGGAACCAGATATGCACAAAAGGGGATGCTCAGGCACAATGTAGAGAAAAACAGAACTGCAGTCCTTGTCCTGAAGGAGTGTACAGTTACTGAGGAAATGAGACACACACCCACACATGCACAGACGCACCGACTCGTGTGTGTCACACAGCCAGATGTCATATGCACATATGGTGCAGTGACATATATGAAGAGCAGAGTGATTTGTACTCTAGTGCAGGGTGAAAATAAAAACTTCTTCCAGGGGCTGTATGGCTCAGAGCCATCCTGCAAGGGAGGTCCTTTTTTATTGTTTGTTTGCTTTGCTTTTTTTTTTTTTATTTGTTTGTTTCTTCAAACAGGGTCTTACTAGGTGGCCCAGGCCAGCCTGGAGTTCACAATCCTCCAGCCTCAGCCTCTGAGCGATAGGATGACAGGTGTAGCCACAGAGACCACCAAGGTGGACCTTTTATCTCCATATTACAGAGCAGCAAGTCATCATCCTGTGCCCTTTAGAAAGGACCTTGGCTGTTGCCTGGCCCATGAAGGAATGCCTCTTAAAATGATTGTATTTGACCTTCACCATGTCTGATGTCAGAACTTGACTTCAAGGGAATTTTGCTCTTTGAATGTTTCAATTTTGGATTCCAATAAAGATGAGAGATGTCTCCCTTGTACTGATTCATAGAAGATCTTTACACATAGAATTAACATGAGGTAAGACCATAAGAGATGCAGGAAAAAAGGGGTATAGGGGAGACAACCTATTTTTCTCCAAGTATTCGGAGGGACAAGGAGAAAATGGGCAGGTTTATCAAAATACCTCAAATTTCTACTTGAACTTGTTCCAGACTTTTTCTCATCTCTCTTTCCAGCAACAGTGACCTATCCACACGTGCTATTTTTTGTGTAATAATAACAGAAGTTCTGGGCAAACTACAAAATTCATGAGCTGTCATCACCTGAAGTAACACAGAAAAACATCTACATCTTAGGTGGATAAAACTAAGAGAGAGGAATTATTGTAATGTTTCTCATGTGATACGTTAGACAGGTACATTTTTTTCCAGTGAAATTCTACATGAAATACATAAAGAGGTCATTCTTTTTTTCCTCTCTGTGTTGGCAGTAAGAAAGAAATTCAAAGATATAAAGCAATCTTGAAACTGTATGTTCCATTTCATACCTTTTATCAATGATGTTTTCACATAAACTCAGATATTACCACCTTTTTTGAACAGTAGGCCAAATCAAGAACCAGAAGGTAGTAACTCATCTTCAAATGACCACAAGGCAGTAAGAGATTCCCCAAGCAAGAGTCCTCTATGCTAAAGTTGTCAGTACCGATAAGCCTATAAAAGTAAAGATGTTGAGCTGAGTGGGTGGCTCACGCCTGTAATTCTAGGTACTCGGAAAGCTGAAATCTGGAGGATCACAGTCCGAGGCCAGCCAGGGCAAAAAAAGTTTGTAAGACTCTACCTCAACCAATAGCTGGGTGCAGTGGTATATACCTGTCATCCCAGCTACAGGGGAAAGAGTAAAACAGAAGGATCATGGTCCAAACCAGCCTGGGCAAAAAGCAAGATATAATCTCCAAAATAACTAACCCTCTTCCCTTCCCAAAAAAAGGATGGAGGTGTGGTTCAACTGGTAGAGCTCCTAGTAAGCACAAAGCCCTGTGTTCAAACCCCAATACAACAAAAATAAACAAAAATATCTTTTTAAAAAGATTTCAAATCTAAATAGGGTATCTGTATTATGCAAAAGGACTCTGAAAATTTCCATATGAGTCAAGTGAAAATTAAAATGTTATCCTAACGTTAATGAACTCCAGTCATGACAATATCCTAAAATCAAACTATCCACAACTTAAAACTTCATGGAACTCTCTGCAGTGATTGGGGTGGGATGCCATCAGAATTATGGGTCACTGACAAAACCCCACCACATTGACTAAGGAATAGAACACAATAAACCAGTTAAGCAAATGGCCACTCCTCTGCCTGGCCATTCCCCAAACCACAGTCCACCTGGCTCATATTCCCTCCTCCCCAAGACTTTCCAGAGGCAGGATCACCAGACTCACTGTGAATGCTACCCAGAAGGCTTGCTGAGACACTTCAGCTCAACACAAATGCAGGACAACAAAAAATGTCTTCCCAACCCCTGAACAGTTCTGCTCTTGACTCAAGCTAAGATCCACTCAAAACCCAGGCTGAACGTCAGCAGGGGTGGCAAACCTTTTCCATAAAGGGCCAGATACTAATTTCCTAGCACTTTCAGTCAAAAGTGTCTGTCAAAAATGCTTAGCACAAAAGCACCACAGACAATAGGCAAAGTAATGGATGTGGTTGTGTTCCAATAAAACTTTATTTATAAATAAAAACACTCCTGGGTAGTATGCCCACCTCTGAACTGAAGAGTAAGCTTAACCCTCATTCCCAAACCCCAAATGGCAGAATCTTATAAATTTGGCTGAACAAATCTCACTTCTTTAGCTCTTGGTGTTATCTAATAATCACTGGGAATTCCAGTAGTAGCAAAGCCAAAGGCAGCAAAACAAGTAATAGTGTCAAAAACAATTAGGTACTTACTTCATGGCAGAGATTATGTTAAAAACTTTCACACTCATCATCTCACTTCATTCCCACAACACTTCATGAAGAAAATGCTATTACTTATTCCCATTTCCCAGATGGAGAAAGTGAGGCTCCAAGCAATTAAGGGTCCTGACATAATCACAACTTATTAAACTGCTACTGAAACTATGGTCTATTGATATGACTACAAAATCCATACTCTCTCACATGCCACACTCCCAAAGCACCAGTGATAGTATCTTATCAGAGAATTACAGACAAAAGATTAAAATCAAGACCATTACATCAACCTTACAGAAATGGTCTGCTTCTTTATTGCTAAATTTAAGAAAAAGCCTTTTTTTCCCCCCTGATTTGAAACAAGATTTACACTTACAGGTATGTCCCTGTAATAATCCCACATCTAGTTTGCTGTGATTTTAAGGAACTGGTCTAATGAGTCAAAAGTAACAGATCCCCAACTCTTACTCCTTCCTGCCCCTTCCATACCCATTGGCCAAATGCCAAGGAGTCTCTGTTGGACCCTAAGTCTTCATGCCATGAAGACCAGTACTGAACCAACAGCACAAAACCACCACCAACACTGTGGAATTCCCAGAACTGTTCCACATATGAGGACTGCGTACCGGCTGAGTATCCCTAACTTGAACACTGAAAATCTAAAACACTCCAAACCCAGCACTTGACCTTTTGTGACAGGTCCGAGTCAAAACACAGGTGAAGTAAAACTATTGAATCAGAACATCTTCAAGCTCTGTAGATAAGGTACACATGAAAAACAAATGAATTTCATGCCCAGACCTGTGTCCCATGCCTCATTATGACACCCTCACTATGGATATGCAAATACTCCAAAATTTCAATACATCCAAAATCAGAAACACTACTGGTCCAGAGCTTTTTGGATTAGGGATACTCAGCCTGTATCTGATATCTGGCTCATGCTTTTCATTTTCTTATTTTCTCTTATTTCTTCTTATTTACACCTAGCACATGATACACTGATTCTTCCAAACCAATTCATATCCCTCTGCGGGACTCTTCGCATGACTGTGGTAGCTGAACTCCAGGGGAAAAGAGAGCTACTAAAATAGCGATGAACCCTATCCAACTGGCACAGTATACAAAGAATTTTATATACATACATATGCATACATACATACAGGTATATATATATATTTTTTTTAAATGGTTGGGAGAAAATCAGAATAATATTTCTTCACACATGAAAACTATATGACTGAAATTCCAGTGTTCTTAAAGTTTTATCCAGTATTATCTTTGGCTGCTTTTTATGCTACAATGGTGGAGTTGAAGAGATGTCACAGACACCACAGGGTCTGAAAACCCTAACATGTGTATTATCTTATACTTTCTACAAAAAGTATGTCAACCCCTTATCTTGACCTGTTAGCCTTTCTAGTGAAAAGAGCAGGAACAAATCCAGATACAATGCACTGTATAAGTACAAAATGATACTACTTAAGCCCACCACAGGTAAGGCCATCAATGATTACTCCATCCCAAGGACAGCACCACTGATGCCCATTTTTAACTGAGTAACGGGAGAAGTTTTAGGCCTCTCATTTCTTCGCCAACATTTACAATTGGAGGTGCTGATGCTGTAGCTTCCAATTTCCTGACTAACAGCATTATTATTTTAAATTGATGAACTGTAAATAGCAGGCCACTTTATGCCTCTTCCTGACTCATACTGGAACCACAGAATACAACATGATAAATTTTCTTTGGGTTTCTTGGCAAGAAGCTATATATATGTAATTTTGGCCTTCGGTCTCCCAATTTCCTTCATTTATCAGAAATGGTGACAAAAAGGCTCTAATTACATAATTTAATCACGAAGAACTAGGTGTGATGGAAGACTTCACAACTGCTATCTGTTAGCAGCAAAACAAAACAGATAGGCTCCTCTCCCTGGATGGGCAGGAGATTTATCAATAGACAAAAGGATGCAAAAAGCCAATAGATAAGGTGTAATTAAAGATCAGACCTATAAATTTTACACTGACATAAATTTAACCAGATTTGCAGGTGCAAATTCAGGATTTAAAATCAGAGCATGACTATGAAAAGTATACCTTCCAGCTCTATACGCAACAACATTGCATAATACACAGATTTATTATTGAAAGTAATATACCATGCCTCCGAGCTCTTTCATACACAGAATCTAAATTATTCAGTGCCAAAGCAATTTCTAGAGTGGTCTAGCTTCTTCAAGTATTTCTCCTTAATTAGCTATAATCCATTTTCCATGTATTTTTTGAGCTTCACAAAATCTCTTGCAGCAATAACAATCCACCTGTCATATTTTTTTGGTCGTCCTAGAAAGCATAATCCAGAAAGGTCTCTAAATGCAAGAAAATTATTTCCAATGCAAGGCTGAACATAATTGTAACAGTGCTTTCTCATCTCACTCTCTCCAAGGCTGAAAGTAAAAATAAGAATGAAAAGAATCTGGTATAGGGCTACAAGAAATTCAACCGACAAGACTTGAGTTGAAAATAAAGTTCTATTTCTTGGATCAGAGCACAGGAGACCATTTTTGCTATCTGATGTCGTATTTAGCAGACACTTAAGCAACTGAAGACTAGCTTTGTGTCTTCTGCTTTCTGAAATTACAGCCACTAAAAAGACAGAAGAGATAAACTGTGTCTTTCAGAAAGTTACCAGTTTGGTACAGTAACTCATGAACTCAGGTACATGCACTAGGAGGGTGGAAAGCAGTGGGAAAGATCCATTAGGGGCTTAACAATCTTAAGGAAATACAGACTTGACTCTCAACTTTTAAGGAACTCCAAAGAGTTCGAACGCACAGAGCAGAGTTGAGAATGTGGTGAAAGCTGTGTTTCCCAGTGATCAGATACAATGTCCCCTGGCATAGATGGCCATCAAGACAGCTCAACTCACCAGAGTAGGCCCAGTACGGGTCGCCTGAGGCCTTGCGCCTGCGGATCTGCGCTGAGCTGCCGTGTCTGTTCTCCTGCAGGGCCCCGACGTAGCCTTCTGTCACCGCTGGAAGAGAGGGAGACCACAGTGAGACGAAGCCCTCACTCACTGGACACAGGAGGGGTGACAGATACACACACCAGGTGACTTTGCAGAAGCACAGACCGTCCTTGGGGATGACTAAATAGAACCTCCTTATTTTACTGGAAAAAAAAAAAGCCTACAGGAGAATCCAGAGATTACTATGGTTATTATCTTATTCACTCTGCCAAACACCACCAGGCAGTAGATGTGCAGTGAGCAAACTGAAGCTTCAAAAAGTGAAGTCATCTTCACTCGCCCGAGGTCAGACAGCTGGTAGAACTAGAAGTTGTGGTTTTGGTTCCAAATGTATGAATAAGCAAGTGTGCAAGGTGCAATGGCCCTCAAGCCTGGTTTATGTTTTCGGAGCTAGGGGGTCACTGTATCTGTTCTACTGGGGGGCTATAGGAATTCGGGCTCAGACACACATGGCAGAGCAAGCAGCAGATCTGTGAACATAGCAGGAGTATCTCTACATCAAAGTCAGGGCCTCTGCCACCCAAACACAATGGAGTGTGAGACTAAGACGCTGTTCCTGGTGAGTACCCATCTTCCACTCCCCTGGCCCATAAGCAGTCACCTGTGTTACTGAGGACCACAAACAAGAAACGCTCCAAGTCTGATGATGCTCAGAAAAGAAACACTGCTTAATGATGCATTTTTGAAAGCACAGAATGAATCTGATCCACCCAGCAAAAGCAAAAATACTCTCTTCAGCTGCCTGTCACAGCCTTCCAAGCCTTTCCCCTTTCCTCCCCTTCACGGATGCAAATTTCCCTTGAGAGCCCACACCTGAATGCACTGATGTGTACAAAGACAAATACCACAGGTGCCCAGAATCCAAAATGAAATGGGATTATGCTCCAACAATACTCACCACCTGACTATGTTAATATTTAAATGCACCCAAACAAAATCAAGTGCGCCTTTCAAAAGCCAAGAAAATGGTTTGGGAACCTGTATATTCAATTTAACATGAGGACAGCAACAGAGGGACAAAATTCTTTCTCTATTCCAAATTAGTCAATAATAAAAATATTAATACCATCTCCATAGCACTAGCTTCGATGAGAATGTGACAGTCTTGTAGAAAAATTAGGAAATGGAATATATTTCACACTTACACTGCAATTGCAAAGATTAGCTTTAACACAAGGAAAAATGCTTGAAAAAGATACTCCATAGAGATGAGCCCTTTAGAGGAAAATGAGAATTTAAGAAACTCCAAGCAACACATCTGAAAAAGTAAACCTAGTATTAGTTGTATCTGCTCGTTGGTCCTGAACTCCAAGTCAAACTGTAAGTCAGAGCTCATTTTTAAAGATGCCTATCATCCAATCCATCGTACAATTTTGCAGATGAGCCAAAGTACCAGTAAGTTGACCATTCTCTGCTTCTAGCAATCAAAAATAAAGTTTCCCATCTCCTACTCTCCTAATGTATTTTTTTTCTCCACTAAGGCATGCTAAATAATTAATTGTAAGGCTTATTTATCTTCTGTGTATTTAATATGCCTGTTTACTGTACTTCAATAATTGTTCCCAAATAATCCTTTCTTTTTGTATCAAGACAATGTATAAAACAGCATCCTGACCACATGAATTTGCTTCCATTTGCCTGCAGGT
This sequence comes from Castor canadensis, assembly GCF_047511655.1. Lineage (NCBI taxonomy): Eukaryota > Metazoa > Chordata > Mammalia > Rodentia > Castoridae > Castor > Castor canadensis. The sequence continues at coordinate 119,929,152 of NC_133395.1, read as the reverse complement.
GTGTCTCTAGTTTCCATATCTATAAAGGCAGCCCGAAATATCAACCTCATAGGATTGCTATGAGGACAACAGGTCCTAGTATGGGCAGAACACGTATCTCAGTACTGGACCCAACAGCCCAAACTAATATGTGAATTTAATCACAGTAGCTGACCTCTGTCTCGGTGCAGAAGGCTCTGTAGCCAGTTAACTGATTAGGCTGCAAACTGTGTAATCAACGGACTGATAGATTGACTAAGCTGTGGTCTATGAAGTTGTTTTCCACATCTTGCCTATTTCTCTACAAACACTGTCTGGTCACATTATTGGCTGAAATCTCAGAATCTGCCTCTGATTCTAGGGGTCTGCTTGTTTCACATTTGTTCTTGTTTTGCTCAAATAAAGTCTACAGAACGTAGTTGGTCTAAGGGATGGATGTTCCTTCTCACACTACACAGTGGGTATGTGCTGTATATTATGTTTCTGAATTAGTTACACCACACTCCAACTAATCTGCATAAGATGAACTGCACAGCCACCTCGCCCCCACCATCTCTGTCAGCTCTAGGGATGGGTCTTGATTGACTTCAGATCCTGCTTTCCTTCGGAGGGTGTTATGATGTCACCCCAAATCCAGACGGGGTGGTTGGGCATCACAAGGACCAAGTATGAGATCAGGGGAGTAGCTAAAAAATGGAACCAGGGCAGAGGACTCAAAACCTATGGGCTCATTCTGTTGATACTGAAGCCCTGGAAAAAGCAAATTTGAAGCCAGCCCTATCGTAACATTCACAGGTACAATGCTTACACAAACCTCTCACCTGTTGAAGCTCCATTTTCTTTTTTTTTTTTTCATTTTTATTATTCATATGTGCATACAAGGCTTGGTTCATTTCTCCCCCCTGCCCCCACACCCCCTTACCACCCACTCCGCCCCCTCCCTCTCCCCCCCCCTCAATACCCAGCAGAAACTATTTTGCCCTTATTTCTAATTTTGTTGTAGAGAGAGTATAAGCCATAATAGGAAGGAACAAGGGTTTTTGCTGGTTGAGATAAGGATAGCTATACAGGGCATTGACTCACATTGATTTCCTGTGCGTGGGTGTTACCTTCTAGGTTAATTCTTTTTGATCTAACCTTTTCTCTAGTACCTGTTCCCCTTTTCCTATTGGCCTCAGTTGCTTTAAGGTATCTGCTTTAGTTTCTCTGCGTTAAGGGCAACAAGTGCTAGCTAGTTTTTTAGGTGTCTTACCTATCCTCACCCCTCCCTTATGTGCTCTCGCTTTTATCATGTGCTCAAAGTCCAATCCCATTGTTGTGTTTACCCTTGATCTAATGTCCACATATGAGGGAGAACATACGATTTTTGGTCTTTTGGGCCAGGCTAACCTCACTCAGAATGATGTTCTCCAATTCCATCCATTTACCAGCGAATGATAACATTTCGATCTTCTTCATGGCTGCATAAAATTCCATTGCGTATAGATACCACATTTTCTTAATCCATTCGTCAGTGCTGGGGCATCTTGGCTATTTCCATAACTTGGCTATTGTGAATAGTGCCGCAATAAACATGGATGTGCAGGTGCCTCTGGAGTAACAGTCTTTTGGGTATATCCCCAAGAGTGGTATTGCTGGATCAAATGGTAGATCGATGTCCAGCTTTTTAAGTATCCTCCAAATTTTTTTCCAGAGTGGTTGTACTAGTCTACATTCCCACCAACAGTGTAAGAGGGTTCCTTTTTCCCCGCATCCTCGCCAACACCTGTTGTTGGTGGTGTTGCTGATGATGGCTATTCTAACAGGGGTGAGGTGGAATCTTAGTGTGGTTTTAATTTGCATTTCCTTTATTGCTAGAGATGGTGAGCATTTTTTCATGTGTTTTCTGGCCATTTGAATTTCTTCTTTTGAGAAAGTTCTGTTTAGTTCACTTGCCCATTTCTTTATTGGTTCATTAGTTTTGGGAGAATTTAGTTTTTTAAGTTCCCTGTATATTCTGGTTATCAGTCCTTTGTCTGATGTATAGTTGGCAAATATTTTCTCCCACTCTGTGGGTGTTCTCTTCAGTTTAGAGACCATTTCTTTTGATGAACAGAAGCTTTTTAGTTTTATGAGGTCCCATTTATCTATGCTATCTCTTAGTTGCTGTGCTGCTGGGGTTTCATTGAGAAAGTTCTTACCTATACCTACAAACTCCAGAGTATTTCCTACTCTTTCTTGTATCAACTTAAGAGTTTGGGGTCTGATATTAAGATCCTTGATCCATTTTGAGTTAATCTTGGTATAGGGTGATATACATGGATCTAGTTTCAGTTTTTTGCAGACTGCTAACCAGTTTTCCCAGCAGTTTTTGTTGAAGAGGCTGCTATTTCTCCATCGTATATTTTTAGCTCCTTTGTCAAAGATAAGTTGCTCATAGTTGTGTGGCTTCATATCTGGATCCTCTATTCTGTTCCACTGGTCTTCGTGTCTGTTTTTGTGCCAGTACCATGCTGTTTTTATTGTTATTGCTTTGTAATATAGTTTGAAGTCAGGTATTGTGATACCTCCTGCATTGTTCTTTTGGCTGAATATTGCCTTGGCTATTCGTGGCCTCTTGTGTTTCCATATAAATTTCACAGTAGATTTTTCAATCTCTTTAATGAATGTCATTGGAATTTTGATGGGAATTGCATTAAACATGTAGATTACTTTGGGGAGTATTGACATTTTTACTATGTTGATTCTACCAATCCATGTGAAGCTCCATTTTCTGTCTCCGGCATGCCAGATGCCCTAATGACACTGATGGTGGCCTTTCAACAGTCACTTCAACTTCTGACCATCAATGTCTCCATCAAGAAAAGGCCACTGTTGGAGCAAAGCCCTGACTTCAAACCCCAGTACCCACCCCCGCCCAAAAAAAGTACTCCAGGTGATGTGGTTTGGGTTTTGGCTTTTGTAAGAGACCGGGTCTTCCCAGGTAGCCCAGGCTAGCCCCAAATTCCTGCCCAGTCCTCCAGCTATCTGGGATTATAGGCATAAATGCCATTGTACCTGGTTCCCCATGGTTCTACTCTGAAACCAGAGATAAGAAGTGACGAAAACTTCCCTAGTGAGCAGAACCCAGGTCCCTTTCATCTCCGACAGTCCCAGCTCTGGCCCTCGTCATCTATAACTTCAAAGCTATTCTTCACACAAGGGACAGCCTGGCCAAGCAGAAAAGGGAAGCCTGCTGCACAATGAATAAGAGTGTGGTACCAACTTAAGAATTTAGAGCAAATTCCATAATTTAGACAAACAGATCTGAACTGAGCCAGAACAGACTTCTAACCAAAAAGTGCAGGAACAGACCAGAGAGAAAATGAGAGAAAGAATGGGTTTTCTTCAAGCATGCCCTGCACAAAGGATATAAGAAAGAATCATAATCCCTATGATATCCCCCTCCCCCTGCCCAAGCAGGTGCTTTTCATTTCCCAGAACTTTGGAGATCAGGGTGGCTGGAGAGGGACACAGGCTACGGAGAAGGTCTCTTATCGGAGCAGTCAGTCCCAGGTAGGCACAGCCTTCGAAGTAACCAGACCACATCCAGGCTACTGGATTTAGGGTCTCACAACCTCCACCTCCCCAAGCCCACTTAACTCTTCAAAGTCAATCTAGGAGGTCAGATGTGGTGGTGTATGCCTATAACCCCAGCTACTTGAGAGGCAGAGATCAGAAGCATCTCAGAGCAAGGCCAGCCCAGGTAAAAAAGTTAGCAAGATCACATCTCAACAAATAGGGTGTGGTGGTGTGCATCCATAATCCCAGCTATACAGGAGGCATAGATAGGAGGATCACAGTCTGAGGCAATCCCCAGGACAAAAGGTAAGTCTCTGTTCCAAAAATAACTAAAGCAAAAAGGGATGGAGGTGTGTAGCAAGGCAAGTATGAAGCCCAAAGCTCAAAACTCAGAATTACCCACAAAAAGAAAGAAAAAAAAAATCAATCTATAAGGATACATCCCAAAGCAGAACTCCCTGGCTAACAGTGAGTATCTTGGGACAAAAAGCAGAGGCGAGGTAGTGTTACAGACAGAATGACCATGTCCTTACATACCTTCCTCTCCACACCCTTGAAAATACTGCAGTGCAGTGTGGGATGCACACAGCATTGTCAGGCTGTGCAAGACACCATGCTTCTGCAAGGCATGCTGTGTGACCTACTGACTGTGCAGTCCCAGGAAGTAAAGAGCACACCCACTCCTGGATGCTGCTGGCCCACCTCCCCCATTGGCCAACCCTCACAAGCAGTGCTTGAAGGAAAAGCAGGGATGCACATGTGTGCAAGAAAGCCAGTGGGGTTTGTGTTCTGCAGGACAGTGGACACAACCGTCCATTTAGGTTCCTCTGTAAATGTGCCTGTGTGTTTACATAAGCCACCGGCCAAAACACCACCCTCCTCTTCCTTGCCTCTCCTCTCCACCACTGCCCACTCAGCAGGAACACTTAAAACACAAAGCAAGCCACCAGACGTGGGTGGTTCATGCCTGTAATTCTAGCTACCTGGGAGGCAGAGATCAGGAGAATCAAGGTTCAAACCCAGCCCACAAAAGTAGTTCAGGATACCCTATCTGGAAACAAAGTTGGAGGAGTGGCTCAAGGCATCCAGCAAGCATGAGTCCTAAATGTATAGAGAGTATATTAAGCAACTTACTATTTTTTTGGCCAGGATTGGAGATTTGGACATAGAAACAACATGTGATCTCAAAGTAAAGCTACAAAGTCAGCATACTAAATTCAATTTGAATGCCCCAGACTCTCCCAAGCTCCAACAGCCAAGCAACGGCAGCATGGCACTGCTGTGGTATGGCTATGAATCACACTATTGATTTTCAATATCTCTGTGCAGAAAATTAAGTTATGCAAATGCATGCCTTTACGGATCCTTACCTTAATGTGAAATTGCATACTTGCTTATGTCAGCAGCTTAATTACACAATTAAAAATGAGTGTGCTGATGAGAAGGTGGGCTTTTGTACTTCAAAAACAGACAATAAATGTAAATCTGCCTATGCATGGGAAACTCAAGAGGGAGGGGATGGAGGTGTGCAAACATGTATCTAGCAAGTTCTACCGCACCAAGCCCACCACAGTTTATGGAGCCCAAGTCATTTGACAGGCAGAAGTTGAGGAAGGCTTTTTGTTATGTTCACATTGCAAGGAGTTCCAATAGCTCTTATGGAAGACATAAAGAAACCTTGTCCTATACACAGTTGACCTCAAATGTCATTTTAACCAACACACATACACTCCAGATAGGCTGGCAAAGCCAGGCAATAGCAATTTCAGGCTTTAGCCATCTTTAAGAGTTTGGATTATATAATAATGAAACAGGGTTAGAATGGGAAAATCCAGCTACTCCCATCCTATAGGAGTACTGGAGTCTCTCAGTGCTGACAAGATGAAAGTATAGAGTTCACAATTCACAACCGATTATATTAACTAGCCAATGACACTTAAATCTCACTCAGCAGGCGGGGTCTTAAGTCAACAGGTATTTTCATCAGGGACTTTGCCTAAATTCCATCTCCTCCCAGAACTTCTACCATGCGTACCTATTTTTCAGCCTGAAGAAAGAAAGATAAAAACACTTCCAGACCCAAAGGCCCGATCTTTTCCTATAAAAATATCCTAAGAGTTACCTACTACTGAAGACCATCAATGAAACTGGAGGATGGACTGCAGTAGATCCCAAAAGGTGATAGTGGTCAAGGAGACACCTCTCCTTCCTAGGAAACCTCTGTCTGCACCAGAGAGACATCTCTGCCCTCAGGCAATGCAAAAAGGCTATTAAAAACCCAATTCCCAACACAAACCAGGGGACTACCAGTTTCCAGGTCCCCCTGCATCCCCCACTATGCAGTCTTTCTCTTCTCTTCTCTACAAATAAAATCTTTCCAACCTCTGCTGCTGGAGTCCGCCTGTGTTTTCATTCTCAGAGCAGGCTCAAGAACCCTGAGCACCTGAAATTCCTGCGTGTGTCATCTGTGCATCAAAACTGTTTCCTCTGTACATTATTTAATTTCCCAGAGCTACCAGACATAGTTTATAAGAATAAATGTTTTGATTATGAGAATCTAAAAAGCAGATGTGTTACCCATCTGACTTAACTGTACTTTCAGGAGGGTTCTGGGGAATTAGCATTTCACAGAAATTTTGGCATGGGGGAGAAATAACTTGAACTTGTGTTAATTTGCAAGAGAATGTTTTTCCTTTGAAGGGTACTACTTCTCTGAACACCACATTAAAAATAACGTTCTTGACATAGTTTTTTTTTAATATACTTTACTGTGAAAGAGAAGCAAGGGTCACTGAGTCTATATGAGATAAGAAAAAAGTCATTACACATGAACAGAGAATGCTTTTCTTTCAAAACTCTAAATGCATAAACTAAAATTACAAAACACAGTGATGTCTTCCTTTTTCTAGATGAAGGTGGTCCCTTTTCATAGGCATTTGTATATGGGAATGGAAGTTGGAGAGGTCCACCAAGAAAGGAAGATAGGTGGCCACCATGGATTTCCAAGGAAGTATGCATTTCCCCACCATACTGTTTAACCTTCCCCTGTGGAGCCATTAATATCCCCTCCACCTAGTCTATGTCTTCAATTCCCACAGGGAAAAGCACCTAGATGGCCAAGGTTACACAGCAGTGAAGCTAGAATAAATTTACAGTAAGACCATGCAAAGTTCTTACATAGTTGTACATATTCTGTCCAAAGGAAAACCGTCCAGGGACAAGCTATTTCCACTGAACTTCCTGCCCAATTCTATGTCATTTCAAAAGATGTGAGCCTGGAAGAACAGGCTAACTTCCACCCAAAGTTGAATGCATCAGAACAAAGAAATTCTGGTCCCCACATAACAAAATGAAAAGTCCATAGAATGGATGGAGGGTGTTCATCTAAGAAGTTCTAATTCTGCCAGAGTCACTGCCAAAAATAAGCCCACTAAAAATAAAAGTACGCTCATATTCAAGTTCAGGGTACAGATTTTTAAAATGGCAGGCAAGTAGTTCAGTAAGCTGTTTGTATCTATTTTAACTACTCATAAAACAAACAAATTAAAGATCCCTCAAGGATGGTGAAATCAAATACAATTTTCTCTGGATTTTAAAAGAGTATTTAAGAACATTAAAGCCCACACAATAGTCTGAAATGAATATATCCTTATCTTTTTTTGTTGCCGACAATGAGCAAAAGTATCAAATTATAGTTTTAAGTAATTAAATATTCTGATCAGCCACTCTTTCTTTGTGCCTGTATTGCAATTAATTGTAGTAAAATTTCCTTGGTACGTGTCCGAAAAAGTAGAATCAAAAAGTGTGTTCTTTTGCAACTAGCAAATTACAGATGGTCCCTCAAGTTGTTTGTGATACTGAGCTAACCTCGAATACAATAGATTATATTACAGTAGATTGCCTATTTTGTCATATTCAAATGTACCTATTGTCCTAACAAAGACATTTTTTCCATCATCTAACGTGATAAAGAGACCTAATATAGAGCCATGAGTTTTTTTCCCAGCAAAATAAATTACTAAAATTCAGAGGCAATTCAAGGGAAAGAGCAATCACCCAGCAGAGTTTTATCCTAGGGGGCAAAAAAGACACAAAACAGCCTAATAAAAATTAGTTCAGTCAGGCAGAAAAGCAAAATCCTGAACCTCTAGTCATTATTTTCCTGTAAAATGATGCTAGTCCCAAAAGGCAGCATGTATTTTTTTTAAATCAGGACTAAAAGGACATTACAGCTACCCCATGCTATTAACTCTGTCACAGTTTTACAAGTTCGAAAACAAAAGAAAAACCTACAAGTTTTGAGAAACTTAGAAAGCTGATTTAGAATGGGGATCATTATACATATATGAAGAAAATCTTAAAAATAACATAGTTTTACTCTTTCTTAAGGCACTCTGCTTTAAAAAAAAAAATTGGGCTTCCAGCTTCAAATATTTTATAACATCAGACAGAAATAAACCACCAACTCTTCCATTCTGCTTTATTATTATTTGGTTTGCAAAGAATCAAATCTCCTAACCCTGTAATATTTCCAGGAAAGTCAAAGCCATTCACGCATAGTGTTTTGGTGATGTCCAAAGTCACAGGTGTGCACGACAAGCTCACAATTCTGTTGTCTCTTTGAATCCTTAATGATTCACAAAACTGACAAACACAGCCTGGAAACTGCACACGGGCGGCCACCATTTTGAACAGGGAGGCCACCCTTTTCAACAGTCATCCATCCAGATGTTTTATCTCACTCGCTGTGCGTACATATGGACATGTGTCAGCATGGGGAAACCCAAAAGAGAACCCCAATATCTTTCTCTTTTATAAATGGGAATTCTACACTTTATTCCCAAAAGGCAAACAATGTGCTATGTGAATGGCGATCAGCTCTTCAGGTAACAGCCATGAATACAGAGCTGGCCTCTCACTCCATCTAGTCTCTTTTGGTTTGATCACTTGTAGTTCTTAAATTGTCTACATATTGCCATCTGAGTCTGCACTCGTGGCCTGGCTCAGTCATAAGTTATTTACTAAGTCAATTACTGCCTAAGAGGCAGGCACTATTAAAAGTCTGATCAATACAATGGTTCGTGTAATTCTTCCAATAAATCCTGTAGCTTGGGTATAATTATTCAAAAAAGGTATGTTATTTGTCCAAGAACACACAGCCCTGAGGCAGATACTACTCACAAACCTGCATACTATACTACAACTAATTTTGCCACCCCAGTACAGTACCTGGGATCAAAGCCAGTACTCATGCAAGATAGGCAAATGCTCCAGTACACCACAGCCCCTTCCAATTACTCTTCACAAAATTGAATTTTTGGCATCAGAGTCTCTCAGGTAATATGCTACTTGCCCTTGCTCAAAGGTAAATAAATATCACAAGTGCCACACACCTGTAAATCCTAACTGCTTGGCAGGCTGAGATTGGAAGGACTGCAGTCGATGCCAGCCCACGCAAATAGTGTCCCCTAAAAATGAACAGAGCAAATGGACTGGAGGTGTGATGCAAGCGGTAGAGGGCTTGCTTTGCAAGTGTGAAGCCCCGAGTTCAAATCCCCAGTCCCACAAAAAAAAAAAAAGAAAGAAAGAAAGAAATGGAAAAAATTTCTACATGAGCCTCAGAAAACTAAAAATGGCACCTTTCAAAAGAAGTAAGTTGTCAAGACCAAAGGAGGAGGAGGAGGAGTTGTTCCTAACTTCTTTCGGTCGAACACAGTCTAAGGACTGTGGTCAGATTTCACCAAGTACTACTCAAGGACTCTGCTTGGTAGGGTGCCTCCATCTCACGGCATTCGACAAAGTACACTTCATGTCCTCCTGCCCTCTTGGCACTGAACTTGTGTACAACAGTGAAACAAATGTGGAAATGAAGTGAAATAAATGGGACAGCCACAGAGGGTGCATGTGTCGTTGGGGAAGGAGATGTATTAGCTGAGCTCTTGGCGGGGAAGGAAGATAGAATCTGAGACTGGCGCATAGCCTGCATGAGGATGAAGACGCAGGGAAAAGCATGGCGGAAACAGGCCAGCCTTTGTGAAGGCTGGTAAGCCAGGGTTGGAAGGGAAAGCATGGAGGTGAGTGGGGAGAGTAGATCCTTCAGGGTAGGAGACTGGGAAGGCAAGAAAGAGTCTCAGGTGGCAGCCAATCAAGTCTGATGTCTGATATGCTGTAATACAACTTTACTGAAAGATGATCGTTTTCAATATTATTACAGTTATGCAACTACTCCCAAAATCTAATTTTAGAGCATTTTACCAATGTTGCATTGAAAAGATGACTGTGTTGTGCAGGGAACAGAGTGGCAAAAGAAGAGATCCATCCTCCTGGATCCCAGGGCGTCAGGAAGCTGCCTATGTGTGCAGGGGTGTGGAGTCTTCTAGAGGAGCCAAATTTGGGAAAGGAAACAAAGAGTAGCCTAATACATTCACCAGCTCAAATGCCTACTCAACTGGTTTTCAGTTTCACTTTGATACTGTGTTCTATCAACTTCACCTCTGTTCTTTTCATGTGAATGCAGGCTGTTCAAGAAATGAACTGATTATACATATTCCCCCCAAAAAAGGCAACAGTTTGTAAGAGTCAAACAAAGCAGCAACTGTTTACAAAAAAAAAAAAAGAAAAAATGATGGAAAGAAAGAAGCAAGAAGCTGAGCACCGGTGCCCAGCTCAGGACTATTGCTTTTAACCATTTTATGTGTGAACATGGCCTAAATCCCAACTCGGCCTCCCCACACAATGCCACTGGGAAAAACTCTTCCCCAAGAACGGGTGCGAAACTGGAAGGGAAAGCAACTTACACAAGGGCTAATTAATAAATGAAATCTAAGGTAATTCATCTCTGCACAATGCTACAGATACTCTCTTTAGCGACTGTTTAAGATTGCCTGTATTCATGCAAATGTATCACAGACACTTACGCCCCTCCATGAAGCTGGGAGGGACATAAGTGACTATTCCAAATCCATAGGAACTTTCTTCCATATGACACTCTCTGATAAACAGGCCCCTCATCTGGGTTTTTTGATTCACTCAATGTAGATGGGTCTCAGGCATTTAAAGAGAAAATAACCCAAGGAACTGAGTTGGTATTGCCCAGGCAACCACTTACACGTTGCTACTCGGAATATCCCAGGGCTACAAGTTCATTTTTGTTATCTCCATTTTCATTAGGTGTTAAATTTGCTTCTTTTCCAGCCAGAATGAGTTTGGCTTTGTTCTCATCAATTCCAGCAAGAAATCACCACAAGAAATATCTTGCATTTTGCTTTGCTTGAAGAGGAGTTATTAACTTGAAATAACACAATACAAGACTCACAGAAAATAATTTAAAAGGGCTATTACAATCTTAAATAAAATTATTTAATTAAAAAACTCTAACCACACACATAAAAATTTCTGCCAGATCACTTCAAGATAGCTAAAGCACTTATCTTTCAGTCTCCTTAAATAGCTCTAGAGGCAGTTTCTTAAATAATTACAAGGAGGAAAAAAAATTCTCCCCCCCCCCTTTTTTTTTTTTTTTAAAGAGCTATTTAACCAAAAGTCCCTTCCTGATGAAGAAACTGCCATGATTTTAAAAAAAACAGGGTATATTTCTTTTTTTCTTTCTGGGTTCTGCTTTTTCTAAAACCTCTGGCTCTGACCAATTGCACTTCCATACCCATCTGAAGAAATAGAAAAAGCAGTTTTTCTCACTTTAGAATAAGCTCAAACCCCAAGCTGAAAGTCACAGTGCAGTATTTCTCCCCCTCCCCCCGCAATACCTATTTGTATACAAGAAACTGAGTGAAATTGATTTCAGGGAGACATTTCTACTCTGGATTTAAATTCTATTATGACTCTGCAATCCAGTCAAATCAAACTTAGGGTGAGAGAGGGAATAAAGAGACGGTCTATTGTTTTTTTGTTAAAGGAATAAATACACTGATGTTGAATGGAAATTTCCTATCTTTGGGGGGTTCCAAATTGAATAAGTCAAATTCTCCCTTGGAATTCTGCACAGCAGGCGAGAAGTATGTTAGCTTCTGCAGTGAGATACTGGACAGCAAACTGGTGCCACACACAGGCGGAAACTACAGCACCGTGGACAGAGCTCCTGAGAAAATTGGGAAAAACAAACACTGCTTTAAGTATTACTTACACAGGTCGATTAAACAGAAGCACTTTTTAATATCACCTCTGCATTATCAGCACTTAAAAAGCAAGAGGACAGAGAGTATTGGAAACTAATAAAAACATCAGGTCTTTCTTTTATTCTGGAACTTTCAACACAGTGAAACAAAAAAACGGGGAGAAAAGAGCCTGCAGATTCTAGGTGTTGTTCAAATCATGCCCGATATCTGAGATTTATTCAGGAACTGGGGTTATAGGAAAGAAAACAGGAGAAGAAGACACTGAAATGCATTTGAGACGTTCTTTTCAAAGGTGACAGTCTAACCAGAGCTGTTTAAATAATCTACCAGTCAGGCATGATGGTATACACCTGTAATCTCAGCACTCAGGAGACAGAGGCAGGAAGATCACCAGTTCCACGCCAGCCTGAGCTACACAGAGAGACCCTGTGTGAAAAAGAAAAATAAATAAAAATAAGGAAATAATTTACCCAAAGGAAAGAGATGCTCAATCCCAAGAGAAAACACTGGAGAAGATGAGGAAAAGGCACTGAAGACAGTGTGGCAGAAACAACAATTTTCAACTCATGTTTTTGGGAAGGAAAGCAGAATTTTTTGAAGTTCCATCTCTGTGTCAAAAAAGCAAATGCATGCCTAAAAGTCCTCTAGGGTGCTTCAGTTTGTAAAATTAACAAGGACAATCAATCCAGAAACTGGTACAGGTACATTTCTTTCCTGCAGTTGTCTTACCTCACCTCATCCTAACCATAATTTTGAGGCTAAATCCTCTCCTCCTCCCCAGCAACCATTGCACAGGATTGGGAAGTTCTCTGCCAAAGTCACAGTGGATGACAGAGAAAAGCCTTCAAACCCAGATACTCCACATAAAGAAAAGGAAATAGATTCCCTGTAAATGGCACATGTCTAGGTTCTTTTAAAATAAACATATGCAGAGACTTAAACACAAATGCCAACACTGTTATGTTCAGGCGGAGACAAAGTGACCTTTGCACCGGGAATTTCTAGGGCAATTCTAATTTTATACATTCACTCTCAAGGACTCAATGAGATACTTAAATTCCCAGCCCCGGGTCTTTGAAGAAACACAATGTGTTTTTGATTGTCCTTTTAAGAGATTTCGCACTGTAAAATCTCTCTAGTTGCACCAAATATACTGTAATAAAAGTGATAATTCCTGAAAATTATTACAAGGCTTGCAAAGAGAATTCTAACACTACAGCCTACACACGAAGGCTTATGCCAACACCAAGGAACTGCTGAGAAAACAATTCACTTTCCTAAAACAGAAGTGAACGTTCCACAGGCATATGTTCACGCTTCAACTGGGAAAAGGGGATGAAAAGCAGCTTTAGGGTGGCATTGTCCCACACTGTCCCCTCACTAGCCCTAGGCCACGTGGGCTTCAAGTGCAGACTGTACATAGCACCTCAATGACCTAGGAAGAAGGTACAATGAAAAAGAGGGAGGGAGGGAGGGGAGAAAATAAAGGAAGGAAGGAGGGAGGGAAGAAGGTGTCTCTAAAATCTGTTCTTTTGTTAAATGTTAAAATAGTTTTCTGTGTACATCGGATTACATAATCTTTTTTTCTCTCTCTCAGTACTGGGGAGGGGGGCGTTGAACTCAGGGCCCCTCTACCTGAACCGCGCTCCTAACCTTTTTCATTTTAGTAATTTGTCAGCCAGTATCTTATACTTTTTGACCAGGACTGGACTCGGACTTGATCCATCTACCTATGCCTTCCATGTAGATGGGATTACAGGCATGTTGTCACCATGCCTGATCCACAATAAATTATCAAAGTTGATTTCACGTGTTTCTTTTTTACTTTTTTATGATTGTTATGAGAAAAGCTCAAAGTATCTATGTAGCTCACTCGTGTGTTGTGTTTGTATTTTCGGTGTTGGGACTTGAACTCAGGCCCTTATGCATGCAACCCCTCACTCCCAGCTACATCCCAGACCTCTGTTGGACAGTAGAGCATTGGAAAAACTTTTGGACAAAGAAGGGGAGGAAAGCAATGGCCTGTATCTGACACCTGTGAAACATGTTGTTTTAAAACCTTGCATGGCACTGGGAACACCAGCTTCTGCATCCTTTCCCTGCCATGGTCACTACAATGCTCGTGTCTGAAAGGGTTAAGAAGGAATGAGATGTTCCTAACAGTGTCCCCAAGCACAAAACCCTGGTCAATCCCTCCATTTCTTTTTCCTCAATCCCCAAACCATTCCTACACAGTAGGGGAACTCAACTTCTATCTCCCCTCTTTTTTCTATTGAAGAGACTGCTAATTCAGTGGGGAAGGAAGGTATTTTATGAAGCTGAGAATGCCCAGGTCTATTCATTTTTTTAGCATTGAAAACAGAAGGTCCATGTACCCATCAGGAGGCTTAACAACCTGGTTTGGCACTGAAGCATACAGACAACAGGACAGTGTTCACCAGGTTTCAGAGAGAACCAAGGGGAAGGGAGGGTAAAGACAGCATGTACAGAGAAGAGAACAGTTTCATTTTCCACCCACTTTCTACACCATGTGATAAATGAACAAAAGCAAACTTTCTAACAAGTCTAGGCATGTCTGGGGGGGGTGGGGAGTGCCACAACCACTCTTCTTAGTGTCAGTTTCCCAACTTCATGACAATTCTATGAAAGAGGATGTCTATTTTGGTACACAGTCTCACACGCCCAAATCACTAGTTTAAAATGTTATTGGAGCCGGGCACTGGTGGCTCACACCTGTAATCCTAGCTACTCGAGAGGCAGAGATCAGGAGGATCACAGTTTGATGTCAACCCAGGCGGAGGAGTGGCTCACGTGGTAAAAGCGCTTCCCTAGCAAGAATTCAAACCCCAGTACTTCAAACACATTCCCCCCCAAAAAAGTTATTGGAGCAAGGTGTGGTGGTACACACCTGTTGTCCCAGGAGTTTAGAGGCTGAGGCAGGAGAAGTTTCAGGCCAACTTGGTGAGTTCAAAGCCAGCCTGAGCTACTTAGCAAGACCTTGTCTCAAAAAGTAATAAAATAGTGTTACTGAAAAATGTACCCCTAAGATTATGGTTCTGTATTATTCCAGAATAGAAATTTTCAGGCTTCTGATCAGATGCAGGTGGTTTCAAACCACATTCGGAGCAATACTCGGTCAAATCATCAACAATGAGCATGGCAGTAAAAATCTTTCAAACGTAGGTTTAGAAAAATATTTTAAAATAAATAAGCCCTCTAAAATGATGTGTCTGCAGAAAGCCTGGAGATTAAAAAAAAGGGGGGGGGCGTGGGGGGGCTGCGGGGGTGTTTCAAATTTCTTTCTGGCCTGGGTTCTGAAGGTCACAGGACTCACAGCAGATGTGGCCTTGCTTGAACTTTCAAGTCTGCCTAGCTAGTAAGAGAGGAACAGGAGAACAGCTGAGACGCTGAGGCTGAAATGGTTGGTCGGTTCCAGCCCAGCATCACAAGCTCCTGCCTCTGCACAAACAGAAAGGACCTGCAACTTCCATGGACTGTTATGGTCACAAACCATTTCGTCAGAGAACTAAGGAAGACCCAGGTGATTCAGTCTAAGTAACAAAATAAGACCGTCATTTTCCTGCAGCCAAAGAACAGTCTTGAAGCTGGGGAACTGATCAATAATTATATTATAACACATCTAGCCTTTTCTGTGATAGATTTTTTTTTTAATAGCATTGATTACTTTCTCTGATTATAAAAGTCATAAATATTCATGATAGAAGCACATTAGGCAAAGTACACTCATGAGCAGAGTACATTAGACAGGAAAGTACATAAAAAGTATAAATAAGAAAAATAACCACAATCACAGCTCAAATTTTGGTGTATTTCTCTCCCTTGTTCCAGGAAGCAATAGTCTCTTTTGTATGTTTGAGGGACTGGGTTTTGAACTCAGGGACACACATTTACAAAGCAAGCGCTTGAGCTCCATACCTCAAGTCCATTTTGTTCCCGTTATTTTTTTTGGAGATGGGGGTCTCATGAACTATTTGCTTCAAACCGCAATCCTCCAGATCTCAGCTTCCCAAATAGCTAGGATTACAGAAATGAGCACCTGGTGTCCACCTAGCAGGCTCATTAAAGAGAAAAAAAAAAAAAAAAAAAACGTGTAACAAATCTTTCAAAAATGAGTCTGTGCCAAGGAGGGGCACGGTGACTCATGCCTGTAATCCGAGCATTCAGGAGGCAGAGGCAGGAGTGTTGAGAGTAACACCCCAGCCTGGTCTAGGTGGTAAAACCAATGTCTCAAAAACTAGAGCAGCTGGGGTCAACTGAGTTCAAACTTCAGTAGAACACCTGCCTAGCAAGCAGGAGTCCCTGAGTTCAAACTTCAGTACTGCAAGCGAACACACACACACACACACACACACACACACACACACACACACACACACACACGTAAGACTGCTAAACTTTTTAACCCTTCAAATAAAAGAGTGTGTAAAGCTCACTGCCACAAAGAATTCAAAGTCCCACCAACAGGTCACGTGACTGTACTCAAACCCAACTGCCTTGTCTGTGAAGCCTCGGATTGGGGAAGTGACTGCAATGTCACTTCAAGGTCTGCCATGGTCTAAGCTGAACAATGCACTTTTCCTGTTGAGTCAACCCAGGGCAAATGAAATGGACAGCGAGAGACCAACTTTATGGATGTATTTTTAATGTCTATCATTAGCCAACATTCACAAAGGACAAGGAATCCAGGGCAACCCACATGTCAGTCTCCTCTTTTATAGAACTCCGTATCAAGCTATCCTGTACCTTATGGTAACAGCTGGCCAAGATGCAGAGCTGCAAAAACCTGTCCCTCACTTGTGCCCTAACGCTCACATCCTCTGCCCAGCTGGGATGCAGATAACAGCTGCCACCTGTCCCTCTCCTGTGCTTAATTTTTAAGTCCTCTTCAGTTATAAGAAGTGTATGCCTCTGATCCTCCTAAGCACGTGGGTTGGCAAATCTTTCAGGGCAACTAGGTCTAAAGTAACAAGATACAAAATCATAACAACACACAGCTCTTCATGATCTCTCTAAATGAGAACTTACTCTGTGCTGGGTACCACTTCTCATTGTTCCTTTTAATCCTTACAATATTCCTTCAAAGTAAACCCCAGTATTGAGCCCATTTCAGGTGACCACAATGGAGGCCTGGCTAAAACTGACTTGCTCAAGGTCACACAGATAGTACATGGCAGCGCCAAGTCCATGCTTCTCCAAGCTGAAGACAGCAAAAACAAGTAAGGTGGGAATTCTGTAATTCGGTCTTCTGCAACAGCCTGGCCTTCCTTGTCAGCATGCTAACCGATTATAGAGTACACTCTCAGTGTCCTTTCACAGCCAGGGTGAATGCAGTGAGGACTGGGGTGGGACTGCATGTGGCAAATGTCAACAGAGAAGAAAAAAAAGCAAGTAGCCAAGGGGACCAGCGTTTAGCACCAGTCAAAAGCAAACTATAAGACCCCAGTATTGTCAGCTGCCACCAATGAGAAAAATTACTCAAAACTCAGAAATAAGGTAGAGAATCCAGCCTGCTTTACCAATGTCAGTTTGCTACAGAACTTAACAGTTTACCCCAAATTACCTAAGGACCAAGGAGAATGCACCATTGTTTGATTAAAGGCAAGACTTGAGTTACACATTAACGTAGAGAGTTACATCCATGTTGAAGATAAACAGGTTGCAGTTTTACAGTTACAGGTACAGTTAGAGTTTTATTACCTCGTAGGACATTAACCAGTGCTGGGCAGAACCTGACAATCATTCTGCCATTCCTTTTTAGCCCTTTAGCCAGCTCTGCCATATTACTGTTCTCCTCAGTAACGATATGATTCTGACAGGTATTCATTTTGTTTGTGTGAGAGACAGGTTCTTAACTTTTTGAAAATTATGACCTTACCTTGCAATGATTTATATCGTTCCACCACCCACCAAAAAACAACTTAAACTCCATGAGTACTCCTCTCTCTCATCTCTCATCTCTGTATTACAAACTACTGCACTCAGCAAACTGTCACAGAAAATCAAGATGAAATTCAATAGTACTATCTCAGTAAGTAGGAACTGCTTCACAAACTCAGAATTTCCAAACTTACATAGAGAATTTCTACCATTGCAAAAATACCACAATTATAACCCTTAATGGTGAAAGCGAGGGCATCAGAAGAGGCAGCAATGTTTAATGAATTATAAAATGGCCTTGAAGGTATCTTACATGTCGTAGGTAGGAAAGTATTCAGTTATTATTATACTTAGCGCTTTCTGTGTTTATCCATTTAAGAGCAATATATTTCCAGTATAAAAATTCTCAGAACAAGTGAGATTTGAGATTATATTCTCCCCAAATTATTCACCCAATTGCTCTAGATATGCTTTGCACAACCAAATCCCACATTCCTTCAACCACTAACCCATACACGTCTCTATGGATGGTGAGAAATGTCCCACTGAGTTAAAAAGCAGGAGCCCTTGCACTTGAAAGTGATGGTAAACAACGAGCAGAAGCACTACACAGAAACCAGAGTAAAGACACTTGGCTGCAGCTCCATGAAGATTTCTGTTACAAGGTCATGTAGAATGACGAGTGAAAGAAAATATATAAACCAGAGAGGCTGAAGTAAAAGTGTAGGGAAGACCTGTTGTCTACCACCCATCCCAGGCACTCACAAACACCTAGCTCTTCTCCAGCTACCACTCAGCAGTGTTTTATTTGGTATCTAGAAGAAAAAAAGCCAGCAGTATTGACACCATGTGCCTGTCCTAAACCCAAGGCAGCTAGTACTTAAGATCTCAGCGCTCTCTCTCCTGCTGAGCTAGGCTTTGTCCTCTCCATCCGGCTCAAAACTGGGATCCAGAAAAAGAATGACATCAAACAGATGATAAGCAGACATTTCCAGTCCTTTCAGATTGGTCCTCAGGAAATGTGCCACATGAAAGAGACTTCTCAAGGGGCACTGAGGTCATGTGTACAGAACACAGTGGCCATTCCAAGCAAAAGCAAAATGGAGACAGGTGGAGTTCAGGAATCGAGTCTTCTAAAGAGAATATCATCAATAGGAAAGAACAGACTAAATGGAGTCAAGCTATTCAATTTTAAGACTTGCTGTGAGCTAAGATAATTGAAACTGTGTGCTATGGGCAGAAAGAACAGAGAACAACCTAGTAAACCCAAGTGATGTTAGACAAAGGCACACAAGCAACTCAGTGGAGGAAGAAGAGTCTTCACAAATGGTGCTGGCACAACTGGATATCCACAGGTAAATTCCATCTCAACCAAAAATTCAAGCCTCAGCTGGGCACCGATAGCTCACACCTAAAATCCTAGTTACTCAGGAGGCAGACATTAAGAGGATCACAGGTGGAAGCCAACCTGGACAAATAGTTCACAAGACCCCACCTCAAAAATACCTGGCACAAGAAAGGGATAATGGGCTGGTGGAGTGGTTCAAGTGGTAGACTGTCTGCCTAGCAAGCATGAGGCCCTGAGCTCAAGCCCTAGTGCTGCCAAAAAAATAAAATTCACACCTAATACAAAAAATTGTGTCAAAATGGATTGCAGACTAAGATGGAAAATATGAAGCTCGTAGGGAACAACACAGGAGAAAATCTCCTAGACCTGAGACTTGGGGAAGACTTTGTAGATGACAACCATGGCATAATCCAAAAGAAATGATCATAGACGACTTCATCAAAAGTCAGAACTTTGGTCCTGTAAAAGGCATTAATAAAAAAAAAAAAGTGCAAACCATGTATCTGACAGAGGACACCTCCAATCTAGAGTGTACACAGAATTCCTAAAACTCAGCAGTTAAAAAACAAAAACCACAACCCAGTAAGGAAGTGGGCAAGGAACACGAAAAACAGCAAATGACTCATAAAAGGATATTCAACGCTATTACCCTAGGGAAACACAAATTGGAAGCACTCTATGATATCACTGAGTACTTATCAGAATGGCTAAAAAAAATCTTTTTACATACTAAATAACAACATTTAAGGTTGTGGCGGACAGGTTGCAGAAAAGCTAGATCTCGCCGGGTGCCAGTGGCTCATACCTACAATCCCAGCTACTCAGGAGGCAGAGATCAGGAGGATTGAGGTTCGAAGCCAGCCCAGGCAAATAGTTCTCGAGACCCTATCTCAAAAAAAACCCATCACAAAAAAGGGTGGGTGGAATGGCTCAAGGTGAAGGCCCTGAGTTCAAGCCTCAGTACTGCAAAAAAAAAAAAAAGAGAAAAAGAAAGAAAACCTAGACCTCACACACTGTTGGTAGGGACGTGGAATGGTAAGAGAACTCTGGAAAACAACCTGGCAGTTTCCTTTTTTGGGGGGGTGGGGGGAGGGAAGGGCTGAACGTAGGGCCTCTCATTGCTAAGCAGCAGCTCTGCCACTTGAGCCACAGTCCTGGCCTAGAAGTTGGCAGGTTCTTAAAACACCTAAACATACTTACCATTCAGCCCCACAACTGTACTCCTGGGTATTTATCCCAAAGAGGCAAAAACTTATGTCCACTTAAAAACCTATACGCAACGGTTCTTGGTTGACTCTGTAGCAGCCAGAAAGCAGAAACAACCAAAATTTTCCTCATGAGGTGAAAGGTTAAGTAAAGCATGGTGCGCCCATGCCACAGAACATCACCACACCGCGAACTTGGCTGAAGTGTCACACACAACAGCGGAGGGAGAGCGGGGGCATAACGATGACTGACAAAAGTCAATCTCAAAAGGTTGCACGGTGTAAGATTGTTTGCATGTTAACATTCTCAAAATCCTAAAATTATGGACATATAAAAACAGATTTACAGATGCTGACATTTGGGAGTAGTAGGGTGGGGCTGTGGGATTACAGAGGAATAGAAATAAGGCAGAACTTTGGGGTGATGGACTCATTCTGAATTTGATGGTTACACACCCCAGGAGATCAAATGTCAATAACACTATAAACATATACTGTAGCAACGCCCACTGTGCCATAACGCACAAGATCTACCGAAGCTGCCATGACTGGAAGAAACAAGGTAAAATCTCTGTACAACATCTGCAATTTCATGTAAATGTACAATTGTTTCAAAACTAAAAGGTAAACTATCTGTATCTCAAAGACATACCCGTCTACACATCACCCCCGACTTATGAGTTATCAACTTTATCATGATGCAAAAACTCTATGAATTCTGCAGAAATAATACTTACATATAATTTTAAATTTTGAGCTTTTTCCAGGCTAGTTAATTGCCGCAAGATATTCTCTCAGGATTTTGGGCAGCAGAAGGAAACACAACTCCTGGTCAGCCATGCCATCGGGAGAGAAAGCAATGGATGCACTACAGGGCACTTTTGCTAAGCCACTGTGTCCAGGAGATCAGGGGTTTTAAATCCACTTACTACTTATGATAATTTCAACCTGAGATAAGTTTTTGGAACATAACCTTGTCATAAGGAGAGGAGTGTCTGTATGTATAAAAGATCTTATATACAGGTATGTTATGTACAAACAGAAATTCTTCTAGAGCTGTCTATTAACAGTCACCATTTTGGTAAGTCCACATGGGAACAGGAAATCATAGAAGAAGATGGAGATACTTAAAGACAATGGGATCACAGAGTTTTCTTCTTCCTCTCAAAATGTATACACGTATTCTATTTACAATAGAAAGCCAAAGGGGGAGGGTATGAAGAGGATGGGAACCAAGAAACTTAGCAACTTTGTAGAAAGCTATCTCCACAGATAATCAGATCCTAAAAATTAATGATGTTGTGAAGGAACAAAAAAAAAAAAAAAAAAAAAGAGAAAAGCCACCTCACTTTAAATGTGTAATATCCTGTTGAACATCTGATAAAATACTGGGAAATAAAATAAAACTGTGCTACCACACATTACTGGGTCTTTGAACAATGTACCAATTAAGACATTATATAATTCCTACAACAGTGGCATTTCCTGAAAAGGGGATAAAAAATAAAGTAAGTATTTGACCTGGAATCAATACTAAATAGTTCTCTAAATTAACCCATTCACACCTACCCCCACTCCCACAAACCCACTCCCTAAACAACCCCCGATAAGGGCCACTTTCATCTTGCAAATTGCACACATTAAAACATTATTTTTTTTTTAATCTCCAAGATATGAGCTGGCACCTTCATATGTTTCTTAACAGAAAATGTATTTCCATAGTTAAATAACTACATATTAAAAGCAGTCTATTTAAAAATTCAATCACAATAAACAAGCATAACAAAAAAATCCAGTTAATTCATTACCTAACCAAAGTAACAATTTCCCACTGAAGATGAGTATGAAATTAAAGGGAAACAAACTTGATAGACTCTCGCATTCCATGTAGTTGCTTAATGTGAACTTTCCAGGATACTTATGCACAAGCTGACCTCACAATGCCCAATCCTACTTCCAGGAATGTGGTAGACCCTATCTCATATCTTCTCCCCACCATTACCTGGCCTACTTCCTCCTCCAGATCAGAATCCATTCAATCCTGGACCGCCCTTCCATCACTCACCTATGTGCCTTGCTATGGTTGGCTGTGTCCTCAAAAATCAATGTGTAGAGGTGGCTAGGACTGATGTCATGATTATCTTGGAAGTAGATTTGTTATTGCTGCAATAACTTCATGAAGAGATGAGTTTACAGCAGGGTGTCATTGGCTCATGTCTGTAATCCTAGCTATTCAGGAAGAAGAAATCAGGAGGATCTCGGTTCGAAGCCAACCTGGGCAAATAACCCACAAGACCCTATCTTGAAAACATCCAACACAAGAGCTGGCAGAATGCCTCAAGTGGTAGAGTACCTGCCTAGCAAGCATGAGGCTCTGAGTTTGAACCCCAGTTCTGCCAAAGGGGGTGGAGGGAGAGATAAGTTTGGGTGGTGGAAATATTTGTACTCATGTATGAAAATGGAAAAATGAGACCTGTTAAAACTATTCCAGGAATTGAAGGAGAGGGGATAAAGGAGAATGGTGAAAGGGGTGAATTCAACTATGATATGTTATAAGAATATTTGTAAATATCACAATGTACCCTCAGCACAACAATAAGCTAATAATTTTTAAAAAGATGAGTTTGGCCCCTATTGTCTCTTTTGCAGTGTGTGTGTGTGTGTGTGTGTGTGTGTGTGTGTATTTCTCCCTTTTCTCTGCCTTCTGCCATGGCATTAGGAGGCAATAAGGATGGACGCCAACCCTTTAATCTTGGACGTCCCAGTCTCCAGAACTGTGCACCGGTTCTGTTCACTATAAATTACTCTGTCTGTGACAAAAGCTAAGGGATGCTACCTAACTTCCCAGCAGCTAGTGGGTAGCCCAAGCTGAGAACCACTCTAAGGACAAATCTGATACACAGATGACAGAGCAGTAGGACAGAAGCACCCTGGGCTCCCAGTGAAGTTGGCTGGCCACTGGTGACCTGGAAATGCACTCCCTCTGGTTGTGTATTTAGCGTACACTAACATACTTCTTTATTTTCTCATTGATGTGAGTTGGGTTTTTCTTACTTGCCAGTGAATTCATCCTAACTGGTACATAGGTCTGGTTATATGGCAGGCCTAGCCAGGGTGCAGTCTCTGTGGGTTTTAAGAGCAGTAAACCAGGCGCTGGTGGTTCACACCTGTAATCCTAGTTATTTGTGTGGGAGACTAAGATTGGAAGGATTACAGTAGTTCCTGCCCAGTGTGGGACAAAATGTTTGCAAGACTTCATCTGGACAGAAAAACGCTGGACATGGTGGCACATGCCTGTGCTCACAGTGATGGTGGGAAGCACATATAACCATAAAAGGAGCTCAGTCCAGACCAGCCTGGGCAAAAGCAAGACCCTATGCCCAAAATAACCAGAGCAAAAAGGAGTTGGAGGCGTGGTCTAAGCAGTAGAGCACCTGCCTCACAAGAATGAAAACACCTAAGTTCAAACCCACATACACACAAAGAGAGAGAAGCAAGTTGATTTATCCAGGCATTTCCTGTCATAAATATGCAGGACATGGTGTTAAATACAAAAAGACAGAACACAAAACCAGTCCTAAAATATAATGAATTCTGATGACTGTATAATATTCTAGCATGTAGTCAAACCTCACATTAAGCTGATATGGTGACTTTCTTTGGACTCTTTCGTGCCATCTTCCAGGATAAAGGCCCAATAACTTTGCTCAGTTACAAAGTGACTCTGTAGCCAATGGCATATCCTGAATTTGTAGACATCTTTACAGCCAGAGGAGCCACTGCATCTCTGAACATATCATCAAATCTCAAACAGTTAGCAGTGTAATCAGATTTGATGGCGTCCTATTACTTAAAGCACTAAAACCAGAAAGCTGCAATTCTAAGGGAGGCAGCCATGTGGAACCGTCACCAACTGTCAAATAACCCCAGAGATTGGACAGTGACCAGAAGCGAAAACGTACAATAATCCCAGCTATCGAAGAACCAAGACTAAAGGGTAAAATTTGGTGCAAATTTATTACACTTGGTTAAATTTACAATATAGGTGAAAAGCAAGAAAAGTTACATAATTCTGTAAAATGATCACCCAAGAGATGTCCATTAGGTGTCCAGCAAATAGAATAGAGGATAAATTAAAATTACAAACTAGAAGAATTCACCTAAAGAGATCACAGGTAAAATGCTTAAATAACCAAGGCCAACACAGCAGAAACAAGTGGCAAGGGTGACTGGCTAAGTTATAAGCCTAGTGTCCTGCGGGGAGACAATGCTTCAAAAAGCCTCTAAATGGCCAGGCACCAGTGGCTTACACTGTAATCCCAGCTACTTGGGAGGCAGAGATCTGGAGGATCACAGCTCAAAGTCAGCCCAGGCAAATGGTTCATGAGACCCTATCTTGAAAAATACCCAACAAAAACAAAGGGATCAGAAGGGACTCAAGTGATGATAGAGTGCCTGCCTAGCAAGTGTGAAACCCTCAGCTCAAACCCCAGTATCGCCAAAAACAAAGTCTCCAAATGCACTGTAAAAAGGTTAGGATTAACCCATCGGCACAGAACAGCTTGGGAGATCCAGCTACCTCTGCATACAGGAATCGCTCCCCATATTACTTTAAGTCACTCTGTGCTCTGGGGGCCGAGCATATACTACGAATATGGCAAAACAGTCCCTCCCATGCACACCTCTGATGCTGTTGGTCAGGATGGTAGCTGTCCTTGGAAGAGGAACGAAAGGGACAGGAAGGTGTTGGTGATATTGTAAGCTTTGATCTGAGGACTGGCTGGCTGAGCGTATTCAGGCTGTGAGCAATCACCAAGCTCACTGCAGAGTGTGCACTTTTCCACATGCATGGTACACGTCATAAAAATGAAGGAAGAAAATCCCTTGGCCATCAGGGTGGATGCACTTTTTTGTTGTTGTTTATTTTCATTCTACTGGGAGAAGGGGCAAGAAATGAAAATGCACAAGATAAAATATGCAGACTGTCAAGTGGCATTTAACAATGAAGGAAAAAAAAGCAGAGAGGAGATAGGACAAGTAGCAAGGGTTCTGTATTTTATGACAGTGAACTCTAGAGAATGCCTAACAAAAATGTGACATTTGAGCAAAGATCCACAGGGCAGTTAAGAGCAAGCCATGTGTGTCTGTCACAACTTTCCAGGCAAAGGGAAGGGCAATGAAACCGACCTCTCCACCACAGTCTCACCTTTCATGGCAAGTGGGATCTGAAAATATTAAATGGAAAATTCCAGAAATAAACAGATGAAATACCTTTCATTACATACTTGTAATAAAATACCTTTCACCATAGTACATTAAAACTATATTACTATTATTATTATTACTATTATTATATTCTGTTGTTAATCTCTTAAAAGATACAGGGTTTGGTACTCTCTGAGCTTTCAGGCATCCCCTGAGGTCTTTTCAGTTAAGGAGGAACTTCTGTATGCAACACCAAGGTAAGAAGAGTGAGGAACAGCAAGGAGGACAAGATGACTTTGAAGCAGAGTGAGCTAGGAGTCCAAAGAGGCAGGAGCTGGGGTGTTGGATGCTCCCAGCAAGACTTCCTGTTTGAGAAATGCACAGGGGGGTGAACAGATCTGAATTCACCTTACAGCAGTCACTGACTCCAGATAGGCAGAAATCCTTGTCTGTAATAATGCAGATGAGCTGGCTGTTGGTATCTCACCCATAATCCTACTACTTAGAAGGCTGGAATCTGGAGGATCATGGTTCAAGGGCAAACAGTTTGAGAGACCCCATCTTCAAAATAACCAGAGCAAAGCGGACTGGAGGTGTGGCTCAAGCGGAAGAGCACCTGCTTTTGTAAGCACAAAGCCTGGAGTTCAAACTCCAGTCCCAAGAAAGAGAAATAAACAATGCAGATCAACTCTGTGTTGATGGCGCTGTGTGCCCAAGAGTCCTGGCAGAATTCCCCAGCTCATAGCTCTCTGTTCTGCCACTCATTTACCTATTTATTTGATAAGTGAGTGTGAGAATCGACACGAAAACACACATTTACTGACTCCAAATTCCTGGGTTTTTCTGACCACCATTCCTTTTCTAATTAAGCAAAATGCTGATTTTCAATTGTCCTAGATTTATTTAGCCCAGAGTATTTTCAGAGGCCCCATTCTGTGCCCAGCAGGAGTAAGTTAGGCCAGTGGGAGGTGATGACTTCCACAGGCAAGGACAAGTCCCTGGGATTCAAGGAGTTAAGAGTTATGACACTAGAAGGGTGGGTCCTGGGGAGGGACACCTGAACCTGAGAGCTCCAGGGGTCGCAGAGGCTTCCTAGAGGAAGTGATAGGCAAGGTGAGGCCAAAAAAGACTAACAGCCCCCAAACAACACGTCACATGGCTTGCACCAAAATGAGTGAGCACCTGAAGCGATCACAGAGACTGGCTGGGTCACCCTGTCACTTCAAAGTACCTGCTATCGTGTCCAGAGCAGCACAATGCCAGTGCGCTGCACTGTGGACTGGTCAGTCTTTCCGTTAATGACTGGTAACCGGTGGGACTCCCGAGGCATACAACCTCCAGACTGGATTCCAGTAACGTAGAACTGTTCGTGCTTTTGGGCAGTGATTAGATTAGCCTCACCTAAAGAGAATGTCTGCAATGCAAACAGAAGAAAGCAGGTCTATATACTTCGGATGGCAAACAGAAGAAAGCAGGTTTATATACTTCGGATGGCTAAAGCAGTGAGCAAATGACAGGGGGCCAGGCCAGACCAAGTGACTTCTTGGCCTTGGTACTCCTGAGCTTGGAGTGGGACAATTCTTTGCTGTGAGATCCTTCTGGGCCTCTTGGGACTTTTAGCAGCAGCCCTGACCTCCACCTACTTGGTGTATTAGCAAGTCCCACCCCCAGAGGTGACAACCTCAAATGTTTCCAGGCATTGCCAAATGTCCCCAGGGTACCAACATGGCCCCAGGTGAGAAACACTGCTGTGGAAAGGCAATCATGGGCCTTTAGAGTCAGGAAGGAAGACAGAAGAGAAAGAGGGAATCTTGCAAAACTCCCATGGAGAGAAAATAGGAGATAAGTGGAAATGGGGAGGTGGGGGAGATCACACACAGAACTGTAACATGGGCATCACAGATTCCTCTACCTTCCCCCAGGCTTGTTCACCTGCTGCCAAAGAAAAGATCCTACCCCAGCTCCACCACAGAGGTCAGGAGGCAGGGAGACCCAGATCAGCTACAAAGGACAGAGAAGATGCAGTGTACCCCAGGACTCTACTGGAAAAGACTTGCAAACCACAGTCCTCCCTCTACTCCAAGGCAAAGGTGGCAGGTGCTTAATCAATGCTTGTCAATAGAGCAGTATTTCATTTTAACTAATTAGCCAGAGGTGGTGGTTCACACCTGTAATCCCAGCTATTTAGGAGGTTTAAATAGAACAAACAAGGTCCAAGGCCTATGTGAGAAATAACCAAAGCAAAAAGAACTAGGGGCATGGCTCAAGAGGTAGAGCACCTGCCTAGCAAGTGCAAAGCCCTGAGTTCAACCCCCAGCAATGCCAAAAAAAGAAAAGGAAAGGAAACAAACCCCAGGAACTTTTCTTCAGTTACAGCTTCCCACAAGGCAACAACTTCTTACTCTAAAATTTCATACTCCATGGGCATCATTCATTCTCTCTCTGCGTTAAGATAACTTGTGGTTGGGAGCAGGCAAGCAACACAAAGTCTCACATGAAGAACTCTGCAGTTTGTGAAAGTGTTTGCAACAGTAAGAGTGGAAATCCTTGTCTAAAAGGTTTCTGGGTTTCCATTGCTTTTAGGAAGCCATGTGATGGCTGGTGTCTCCCAACCATGGGGACAATTTAGGAGGCCACCAAAGCACTAGCAGGTAACAACTCCATGCTAACTGTTTATATTCTTCCAACTTAGGAACCAAACTCCAGAATCACTGTGTGCCCTGCAGTGCAATGACAGCTCCAAGTCAACAGCACTGAATTTCATGTTTTCTGACAAATGGGAACAGACAAGAGGCAGACCAGGCCAAGAAGTTACCAAAACCTGCCATCCGGACTAGCTCCACTCAGCCAGCTTATCGCTGCCCTGTGGGTCTCTAGCATTTCAATGGCCTCTGCTTTCCCCAGGCTCTAGTTCCTCATCCCTGAGAAAAGTTACTATCTCACAGCATGGAAGCCTGGACACAGGCTACTGTGGAGATGCACAGAGTTCCTCATTTTGTTTCAAAGAAAGGAAACACAGGCAAAAATTCCACTTTCAAGACCAGATGCCAGTGGCTCATGCCTGTAATCCTAGCTACTCAGGAAGTAGCGATCAGGAGTGGCTCAAGTGGTAGAGTCCCTGCCTAGCAAGGATGAGGCCCTGAGTTCAAACCTCAGTACCACCAAAAAAAAAAAAAGAAGACAGAAAAGAAAAATTCTACCTTCTAAGCTTTCTGCTCCCTCCCAATAACCAATATAAAACACCTCGAGATTCTGAAGCTAAACAACAGTATCAGAATGTCACAACCCTATTCACTTCTAACCCACTAAAGCCAAAGTGAACAGGCGCTAAGAACATGGGAGGAATTTTTGAAAAACATAAATAATGCCACTGACCTAAAAAATTTTTGAGTGTAACAGGCCAACAAGAAGAGAGTGAAGTTGGGGTTTCTCTGGGTCCAACAGAGGCTTGGTATACTCCAATACTGATTCAGAATTGTCCCTCTTCTGAAATGTTTGCAACAAGAAGTGTTTCAGAGGCCAAGAGTGGTGGTACACACCTATAACCCCAGCTCCTCAGAAGGCAGAGACTGGGAGGATAATGGTGAGAGGCCAGTCAAGGAAAAAAGGTAACAAGGCACTATGTCAACCAACAAGCCACGGGTGGTGATGCATGCCTGTAATCGCAGCTGCATGGGATGCATGGGTCAGAGGATAACAGTGCAAGGCCAATTCCACACAAAAAAAGACCCTGCCCAAAAAAATAAAACCAAAAAGGTTTGGAGTGTGGTTCATGTGGTACAGCACCTGCCTAGCAAGCACAAAGCCGAGTTTAAAAAGAAAAAAGAAAAGAAAAGGAATGCTTCAGATTTCAGAGTATTTTGCATAGACTTTACCTAATTGAGGATAAACCTAATTCAAAACTTTGAAATCTGAAATTCTCCAAAATCTGAAAGGCTTTGAGTGCATGGCTTAAAGTTTATTGTAGGAATGTGGAGCCTCTATCCACAATAAACACAATTCGTTCTGCACCACACACAACACCTACCATTTCTCCTTCGAGTAAAACATAAATCTCAATCCGCCCAGCATGGAGAAACACAAGAGCAACTTTGGTTTCCCATGGAATTACATTTGAGGCAGAGATCACGCAAGTGTCCGATCTGTTGCCTGGGATCCTGACATCCTCCACCTTAGTTTCCCCATCTGTAGAATGGGTCCAACAACAGCGTGTACCACAAAGGCTCGTGGTCAGCATTACGTACTGCCGATAAGAAGCGCTCCATCAACTGTAATCACGTTTTTACTATTCTCCTTTTCTCAGAGCATTCCGACCTTAGCCACGAAAGGCTCAGAAAAACAGCTGCTATGAGGCTTTTGGGCAAGAGCCACTCAAACATCTTACAAAGTATGAGTCCA
The DNA here is from genome assembly GCF_047511655.1 of Castor canadensis. Taxonomy (NCBI): domain Eukaryota; kingdom Metazoa; phylum Chordata; class Mammalia; order Rodentia; family Castoridae; genus Castor; species Castor canadensis. Next base: position 119,899,447 of record NC_133395.1, on the reverse strand, counting down.
CAAAACATTTACAGATGGTCCCCGAGTTGGGGTTCTGTGACACAGGGCTTTTCAGCTTTACAAGGATGTGAAAGCGATGTACACGCGGGGCAAACCATGCTCTAAGTGTGAGCTGTGACCTTTCTTAGTCTCCACAGATCTCTGGAGATGCTGGGCGTGGCTCCCAGGCAGCCCCATGATGGGAGGGAGACAATGGAGGCACCACAGTGGGGTTCACCAGGATGTCATCCCATCCTAAGTTTTGGGTAAGAGCTTTGAGTAAGGGCATCAACATATCTTTTTCTGTAAGGGCTTAAAAAAAAAAAAAAGCTTAAAATAAATTAAAAAGCCACCAAAACAACTTATGGAGCCAATGTCACTGGGAATTTTTATTAAAGAAGTAAGACCAGGAGGCAGGGTCCAGTAGCTCCCTCCTGTAATCCAACCTACTCAGGAGGATCGCAGTTCAAGGCCAGCCCTTGCAAATACTTCATGAGACCTCCCCATCTTCAAAATAACCACAGCAAAGTGGTCTGGAGGTGTGGCTCAAGTGGTACAGCGCCTGCTTTGCAATTGCGAAGCCGTGAGTTCAAACCCCAGTCGAAGAAGAAGATGGGAGGAGGAGGAGGCCCTGAATTCAAATCCCAGTACTTCAAAGATGGAAAGAAGGGAGGAAGGGAGGGAGGGAGGGAGGAAGGGGAAATTAGGCACGTGTTCTTCCAAGGTAGTTTGAATACAGTTTTGTCTTTTGGTCCCCAAATACTGGAGCATAAGGCACTTCATACCCAGCAATGGGGAAGACAGTAATAATAATAATGGGCATACTTTTAAGAGAATGGACTAGATCATAATTTGTTCATGCATCCATGAGCTCAGGACTTGAATCCATAGGGTCTGTGGTATTTTGTAGTAAGAACTGGTCTCTCTCTTCCAGATAGGCTACATCCCCGACAAACACCAAAGCTCACTGCGATGCAAAGATACTATAGCTCCATGAGTAAATTATTCATAAGGGAAAAACCATAAAACCACCACAAAATAGCACTTCTGAGGCAGACAGACTTCTGCAGGGCCCAGGCTGACACTAGAAACTCAAGAGTTGAGAGTGGATCGCCAACTCTGGGGAAAAAGCCAATCAACTCTTCCCTAACGAGTGAAAGGGAGGACAGGTGGCCGCGAGCTAAGTGTCCCGAGCCTCATCTGCGGCGTCCATGGGATTCTGGAGGCCAGCACACTGCACGCGGCCTCCAGGGTCCCTGCGTCCATTATGTCATTATGACCCTACACAAAGTACAGAGAGTCGATAAGGATCTGCAGATCGATGTGTGGACTAATAAATAGAAAGTAAGCCCTCTCTTCTGGATAGGAGAGAATTAAGTACTAAAGGAAAGACAGGGAAAGCCTGATCGTAGGGAACTGGTGTGTGCTCCCAGCCATTTCTGATTTCCAGAGCACACAGTGGGGTGAGCTTTCCCCACTGTCTTCCTTTAATTTTTTCTCTTTTCCTCTTCACGCAACAGTCCAGGGAAAGCATGCTCTGCCCCCTGCAGGTGGACCCTCCACCCAGAGGTGTGCTGTCCTACCCAAGGACTGGGCCTTCCCTGCTCAACCTGGCAGAATCAGGGACAAGATGATTCTGTCCCTGTCCAGTGGACACCAGCCTTGGGACACTGCGGAGCAAGTCAGATGAGCTTGGGAAGGACAGGAGACAAGCTGGGGATCACTGTCCCCAAAGCAGGAGCCACCCCTCTGAGCAGACTGCGCTGCTCCAGTGTACACACCCCTCGTGTGCATGCTTCCAGCCTCTGCAGGCTTGACCAACAGCCAGTCTTCAGCTCTGTGAGCTCCCGAGAACCTTCCCCAAACTCCAATTGCCTTAAATTACCCAAGTTTCATTTTGGTTGTTGGCAGACTTATAAACCCAAAGTGACCCCTGCAAAGATGAAGAGGGTGAATTGATCAGGATTAGGTCCAGGTACCAAAAACAGAAACCATCAAAGCAAGAGAAGCTGAAGCAAGACATTTCTGGTGCTTGTTGCTTCTTACTAGCATTAACATAGCTCAGAGGGAGAGCACCTGAGAAGAGGACCCCTGTGGCACCTCTGAATAAGTTACAGAAAGGTGCACCTCCAGGTGAGAGGAGTCCTGCAGGTCCCTGGCTTAGCAAGCCCATGATTCTCTTGTGAAAAGTGAAAGACTGAGCTTTCTCCTTCCTCATGTGCACAATGTGCAAAGCAGGGCCTGGAAAGAATTTCAGTCCTCTCACTCATCCCCTCAGCCAGCCAGAATCTACACAACACAACACAATATATAGTGCTGTCCAAACTACTTCTGTCTCTATCTTGGGGTTCTACACACAGTAGCAACCTCTCCAGCCCAGGTGTCATGTCCACGTTCCACCCAGCAGGAAAGAATGAAAAACAAAAGATATGCACCCCCACCCTTAAGAAAACGTTCCAGAATTTCAAGTCATATACATAAGCATCTCACCCCACGACTGCCACCAGAACTTAAGGCACAGCTAACTAGAAGAAAAGTCTGTATTTCACCTTAAAAACTAAGCTTAGCATTACTGAAAAGCAAGAGAAGACAATGGACGGACAACGTTTAGACCACCGTCCAAGATTCAGTTAACACAGCAGTACTGACACGAGGTAGGCTAGGGCTTCTCCTTGAGTCGTTCCCAGTGTAGGCAAGTCATAGTTGCAGAAGTCACACTTCGGGAAGGACTTACGTGAAAGGATGTTGAGAGCATTCGGTTCAAATCTCTCATCTGGATATTTAATGTCTCCTAAGTGTCACTTTACACACAGATACGCGACGCAGTATTTTAAAACTATGGCCTTATCCTCATTTGTAACACACCAATTCCTTTGTAAATTATTACAACAAATGCTTTAATGCCTTCTTAACATTTAAATCACCCATGCAATTAGCACAATGTCTGATAACAAATGGAAATGGCCACATAACTTTTGCAGGCCACTTAATAGGCGAGGGTATGCCTCATTGCCAGGTAATAGATAAGGTGACCACTTCTAATGGACCAAAAATGGGGATACACTACCTGTCACACACAAGGATGCTGGTAATCACAGCAGAACACTGGAATTTAACTGCAGGAATTACTCCCTTCTAGAAAAAAAGATCAAATTATACTACACAGGGATAATACTACATGAGAGGAGAGGGGTTGGAATGACCTCCACTCAGGCTCCATGGGGAAGGGTCATGTCTCACTTTCTGTCAAATCCCCTTGGCCCAGTAAAACGTCTGGTACATCCAAGGGCTTAAAAATATTTTTTGCCTCTAAGAATTTGTCTAAACTCTGTCATGAATTTAAAGCTCAGAACCCAAAAACATGCATTCTAGAAAGAGAGATGGTAAGAAATCACATAAAACAAAACACACCTGACTGACAAAAGGGAGAAGGGCTGGGACGCCATATAGAAATTCCAGATGTCAGAGACAGGCATGGTATTGCATGCCTGTAATCCCAGCACTGGGTAGGCTGAGGTCAGCCTTGGCTATACTACAATACTGAGACCCCCATCTCCCTCAAAATACAAAACAAGAAATTCCAGCTGTTGGGGTGTTATCAGAGTACTTGATCTGTAAACTGCCAATACACTGTTCACCATGACAAACTGAGCCTAATGCAGAAGACTTACCATGTGTGATTTCTGTAGTTTCCCTCCATATATAAATCTACATAAACAAAACAAGATGCGACTTCGGCAGGGAGGGAAGAAATATGGATGTTTAGGGACTCAGCAATTCTCTAGTGTTTTCTCTTTAAAAAAAAAATAATGTCTTAAGTAACTGTGACAAAATATTTGCATGTGTTAAAGTGAGTGTCTGGTGTATTTTCTCTATGTAAAAATTTAATGGAATTCAAATTTTCACCATCAATTGGTGGCACTGAAACAAAGTAGAAGCTTTTTCTAAGAAAGTAAAAGCATCCATAACATCATACCAAATGGGCTGTTTTTTCCCAAAGTAAAACTTTTCCAATTTTATAGACAGATAGGATTAACCGTAATTGCAAATTTTTCTGTATAGGTCTAGAAAATAAAACAGCTTAGGCTTTGTGTGCCAGGAAGCACAGTGAAGATTGCATACATACTTATTGCACCATTTACAATGAAAAGCCATTCTTGGCCTTACAAACCAAGTGGCCAGTCTCGTGACTGACAGTGGTCCAGAGTTTTGGGATGGCCACCTCAGCCTCAGCCTTGAGCACCAACCAGCCCATCTTTCTAGTATCAGCAAGACAGGACTGCCTCGGTGACCACAGCTCTGACTGCGTGAGGCTGCAGGAAGGATCCAAGGCTGAGTGACTTCCTCATGGAGATCCAAGGCTGGACATACAGAGCACTGAACTCAGTGACACACACCTGTGGCTGGCTGCATTGTCCCACTAAGCCTGTACTACAGAGTTCTGCTTCCCTGCGATACCATGCCTCTGTGACATATTTTTTTTTCAATGATCCTATCCTGTGTGATTTGTGTTCTTAGGGCAAGATCCTCACTGTCACTTAGGAAATAGCAAGTAAAAATTAAGAAGTCTTCAAAACATTCTGCAGAAACTCAGGTTGGTGTGCTCCACTGAGAACAGAAATGTTGTGCACAGTTCAACTGAAGATTTGCAGAGTACCAGCTCCTGAAAAAAGAGGTGTGGAACCAGGTTGTGTTAAACTAAAGATCCACTCTCAGGGTGGAAAGGAGCCCAGGGTCCCCGGGCCTCTGTAGGAAGTCTGATACTTCCTTTCATTCAGTTTATTCCGTCAAAGGACTTGGTATTTTTTTACTGGTGTTAGATCACAAGGTGGCTAGGATGTGCATTAAAAAAACAGGCCTTTCAGGGTGCCAGTGGCTCATGCCTGTAATCTTAGCTGCTTGGGAGGCTGAGATCAGAAGGATCCTGGTTCAAGGCCCATCTGGGCAAGGTGAGACTCCATCTCAAACAACAGCTGGGCATTTTAGTGTGTGCCTGTCATTCCAGCTACAGCAGGAAGCATAAAAAAGGAGGATTTCAGTACAGGTCAGCCTCGACAAAAAGTGAGATCCCGGCTCCAGAATCATCAGAGGAAAAGGGGCTGGCTCAATAGGCACAGCACCTGCCAAGCAAGCACAAAGCCCTGAATTTAAATCACAGTACTATGGGAGGAAGAAAAAGGCAGCTTTAATAATTTGGTGTGAGCAGTACAAGGTGACACAGCATTTTGGAGAGACTAAGTAGCCATTACAAATTCCCTTCATAGGTGGGGAGGTGAGGGTGGGGGGATTGCAACTCAATGTGAAAGCATTTCTTTAGTATGTCCAAGGCTCTGGGCTCAATCTGCAGCACAAAATAAAATACTCTTTAATATTATGATGAGAAATTTTCTATGTCAACTTGACTGGGCCAAGGAGTACCCCAGTACTTGGACAACCCTTATTCAAGGGGTCTGTGAGGGTGGTTTGGGATGAGGTAAATATTTGAATCCATAGACTGAATGGTTTCCCTGGTGTGGGTGAGCCTCATCCAATCAGGTAAAGGTTGGAGTACAACAAAAGGACTGATCTAATAAAAATCCTCTTGCAGGACTGTCCTCAAGTCAGAACATCTAGAATGAGGAAGACTTGGTCAGGTGTGTTTCTATATTTTTAGGATTTTTCAAAGAGCAGTGTATTCATATAGCACTTTTTAAGTTAAAAAAAACATCAAACAAAAATAGTAATATATTGACCCAGTAAGATAAAAATAAAAGGAAGAGGCTGAGGTAGCGTAGTTTTTATGCTCATTCTCCAAACCAAGAGCTGAGGGTCTCCTTTGTCTAACAAGACATATCACTGAATGTTTTATTAGTAACAAGAACAGGTCAGGGCCTCGGTTTAAACTGAAGATGCAAGGGCTGGTGGAGGACTCAAGTGGTAGAGCACCTGCCTAGCAAGCATGAAGCCCTGAGTTCAAATCCCACTGCCACTGAATGGATAGAAGGAAGAAAAGGAAGGGGAGACCAAGGGAGGAAAGGAAGGATGGAGGGAGAGAGGGCGGGAAGAAGTAAGGAAAATGCAGCTCTCCATAGGCACAAATTCACCAGGATACTCAGAGTTGCAGCCTACATTTTCTCAGGGTTGTTTTGTTTTGTTTTAGCAGAATTTAAAAATAACAGGTAGCCCCAAGCACTTAAAGGCCTCTTCAATTCTGCAAGCCCAGGGTACTTCAGAATATCAACAGACTGCAAGTATTTGATCTTGTGTGTGTTGACAGAATGACATTCCCCACATTTGATCAGCTAATTTACTCTGGATTTGGGGTGGGGAGGATGGGAGTGGGGGGCTGAGCTCTTTTGCAAGGTAAGGGTTCCTTCCATAGGGCCCAGACAAACAATAGGCCACAGGCAGAATGAGTGAGAGCTTTGGGAATGGGACTGCCCTGAGGTATTGCTACACTCTAGCCAGCTACTGAGGGAAAGGTCAAAAGCAAAGGCTGGAGAGAGGGAGAGGGAAACCAGGGGATAATGCATGGACCAGAGCACCCCAAATGTAAGGGTCCCACACCACATGGCTGCCACTGCACTGTTAGTCTTCCCACTGCCAAGGGCAGGGGACTCAGCAGCTCACTAAGTTTCTTGTCCATGTCACTAATAAGAGCTACAGTCAAACAAACCAAATAGTGGCCCAGAACGAGCTCAACTTCTCCTGGCCCTGGTGAAATAAACCCCAACACAGCCTGGCTGCCATCCCTAGCAACCAGTGGATTCTTAGGATTCCTCTTTAGTTCATGGATATGCTCTTCCCAGTTTTGGGGGAGACAAAACATACTTTCACTGGGACAATGATAGTGACAGAAAATGGTATTTTTCCCCTTTAAATGGGCAAATTTAAAGGTTAGCTACATTACAACAGACCTCTACATTTCCCTTAAACTTGCCTACAAGATCCAAAGCCTGAAACCACTAACAAAATATTATCACTGAACAAAAAAAGGGAATAAAGGAAGAATCAAAACCTCCCAAGCCTTTTGCCACCCTCCAGTCCCAACCCTCCACGCCCCCACCGCAACACCCATCAACGGCTGCCATTTGGCTCCTGCTTTCCAGTCTTTTCCAAGGTGTTCTGTCCACCTGGTCTTCACACCTCTCCCAGGCATCTTCGGTGACTTAACTTCACCAGGGTGTCCCAAATACTTAGCTGATACCTTGGGGGCACATGGCCATTAATGAGCAAGAAGCCACTACCTAGGGCACCACTCCTGAGAGCTATGCCTGTGTCTTTGGTCCCCACCATGGTGCCCATCGTGTGTCCACACCTCCAGCAGGCTGGCACGCTCTCAGCAGGGCTGCCTGGCTTTGACATGATTTCACAGGTCTGCTCTGAGAAAGAACTAGAACAAAGCCTTTTGCTAGAGAAGCTGAACTGTAAATGGGCAGGTGGCAAACCTGTCACCCCACAGTGGTCAGGGCAGGGGCCAGGCAGAGCTACTGCTCATGAAGAAGGTAGTGGGTTCTGACCCACCTGACACAAAGAGTGAATGACAGAAAGCACACTGATCATTCAGTAAGCTGGGCAACGGGGACAAGCAGACTTTATTACATGACCTGCGTTAGCTCTGAGAGCTTGTTTCCATTCGTGGGTCACTTGGCTAGGAGTTAGGGTTTATTCAGATTTCTTTTTTTCTTGAAGGCAAAGATTGTTTCAATAAGACATTTTTACCACTGCATTTAGCAGGTAATTTCATGGAAGAATCGGGGTTTTCAACAGGGAGTGAAGGAGCTGTTCTGACCCCTCTCAGGGACATTTGGCAATGCCTGGAGATATTTCTCACTGCCACTCTGGACAAGTCTACTGGGTAGAGGTCAAGGACACTGCTAAATATCCTATAAGACACAGGACATCAATTAAGTAGCACAAAGTGTCAGATGGTAGGTAGCAAGGCCAAGAAACTCCGCTCTTACTCATTTAAAGCCCTCACAATCCTAAATGGTGGGTACAGATAATAGACCCTTTCCACAGATGGACAAGAAGAGGCAGAGAGAATTGAAAGACTGACCCATGTAGATCTGAGATTCATACCTGGCCGTCCACCCACAGAACTCGTACTTTTCACCATTACACTACATGGCCTCCCAGATGACCAATTTCAGCCTCTCCTCTCCATAGCTGGTCACCATATCCAATCCCACTGCCCTTCTAAAAAGTAGAGCTAAATGCCTCATTCACTTCTCTGTACCCTCCCAGCCCCCAGCACAAGAATCCCCTACAATGGCAGCTTACCAAGATAAGTGATTTAAAGTGGGACCAAGGGTGTACCCAGCTTCCTCCTGTTACAGGAGTTCATGGGTATCATTTTCATTTTAGCGATGAGAGAATAGTAGATTCCACAACAAGAAACCCAGTGCAACGAAAGACTTCACACAGCAGATGGGTGAGCCTTCATTTAATACAAGAATTGGAAATATCAGAAATATCCTTTATAATCAAGGAATCCTAAGCTGATACACATAAACAAGCTCACATAAAATTTTATACAAATACGAATTTTCCTTCTTTTTTGGTGGGACTGAGGTTTCAACTCAGGGCATCACACTTACAAATCACGGCCTGGCAAAAGCAGGTGCTCTGCCACTTGAGCCACACCTCTTGTCCCAAATATGCATTTTACACATGTTTTTGAAAGGGAAGCTTACCAACAAAGAGGAAGACTTCTCAATGTAACACTATACTCACCCATCACCCATCTTACAAATGAGTAAACTAGGGCAGGAGAAGCCAACTGGCTGCCCCAAGGCCACTCAACCATTTAGTACAAGGGGAGTATGGGAAAAGATGCCAGCTCTCCCCGACCTGTGGATGCCTTAGAAATCCTATTCTGCTTTCTGAATTCAGATCACTCCATTGTGCCAAGAAATAAGGCCGAAGGAGGAAAAGTGAAATACGGCTACTCTCTCAACACCACCCTTGGGGAACGTGACATTATTATAACTGAAACTTTTTTTTTTTTTAATGGGACTAGGGTTTGAACTCAAGGTTTTTATTGCAAAATTCTTCCAGTCCATTTTGCTCTGGTTATTTTGGAAATGGGGTCTCACAAACTATTTGCCCAAGTTGGTCTCAAACTTTGATCCTCCCAAACTCAGCCACCCAAGTAGCTATGATTATAGACTTGAACCACCAGAGCCCAGCTTTGAATGAGAAACTTCTTTACAATCTGTTAAGCTCCAGCAATATTGGTAAGATGTATTCTTCTACTGTCATTATTCTACCAAAAGCATCAGTTGGAAAATGAACTGTTTAATGGTCTCCAAGACCAGTACACTGAACTTTCACCAAAAAATCTACACCTTCATCACATAAGGAGAAATTCAGATTTTTAAGATGTAGGAAGCAGCAGCAGGTAGCAAAAAAAAGTGGCAAAGCTCCTGGGGATAGAGAACCAGGGTCAAGAGCAAGTCATTACCCACCTCGCAATTCCCTGTGGTTCACCCAAGAGAACTACATTCAGTCGTGTACCAACAGGCATTACCAGACTGCTCTTAACAGCTCTATCTCTAAAAGTCTAAAACTAGAAAGAGCTCAAAGGTTTGACAACAAGAAAATGGGTTAGCTGCTGTACATTCATATAATCAATGAAAACTAAGGAATAAGTGCATGCATGCAATCGTGAGGGAGTCTCACAGTGAGCTGAAGAAGTCATGGAAAAGAAAACCCCGTATGGTTCCATGAGGTTCTATGGACAAAGCTATCCATGATGAGTGAAAGCACAACAGTGGTAACTGGTACCACCGGATAGGGACAAATGACCAGGTGGCGAGAATTCTGGGAATGTTCAATGTCTTCATCTGGAGGATGGCAACTCTGGTGAAGAAATAACACACCTATGTAAATGTGTCCAGACATAAACCTCAGATGTCCGTGTTTTATTATACACAAATAGCTCTTTTAATTCAACTACAAAAAAATGCTAAATTGTTTAAAGAAAAGCAAAAAGAAAATGCAACTCTGTAACTTATTAATTGAGAGTCTCAAGGCTGAATACTTTACTCCCTAGGTCTGGAATTTCTTTTCTCTACAGTGAAGGTAACAACAGTCCCTTCCTCCACATCTCACTATAGTAAGTATCAACAAGAGCGAAGGATGGACGAAATCTTAGCTTCATGCTCCGAAGATTACTAAGCGAAAACAGAAAGCCAGTGTTTAGAACAGCGTTTCTGCTTTACACCTCTGCAAACCAGATCAAATCAAAATGGAGTCACTCATGCTAAATGGAATATAATCAAACTGAACCATTAAGGAAGCCATAGACCCAAAATAGACTCTCTAAGAACAGGAGATTCCTGCCTCCCCCCAATACCCCCACTCCCCCACACCCCTACCTGAAACCTTACAAAAGAACCTAGAGTAACCTACTTAAAACAATCAGTTTTTTGTTTTGTGTTTTACCATTGTCCTTTTGTGTCGCAAAAAGAACCTTAGGAAACCCACTGTTGAGTCACTGTCCAGTGGGAGTCTCATTCTATTTTGTAGAATGGAGACCGCCCTGATTGATGAATGCTGAATAAAAGTAAATTAGATCTGTAGCTATATTTGTTGTAATTTTGTCTTCTGACAACACCTAGACTGCTATTTCTCTGTCATTATCATTATGATGATAACAACCCTTTAGAGATTACTTCTCTACTTTCACTAATACATTATAGAGGTAAGAATGGGCCTTTGAATGTGGGCTTTGGTTACATCCTTCCCCTTGGCAAAAAAAAAAAAAAAAATCCATCTTAGTATTGTAATAACACAAAATTAGTGATACAACAGAAATAAAATGTGATCTGGACCTCCTCAACCTTTAATCTATTAGAGATCTGAAAATGAAATAGCACCTGCCCAGTGGCATCCCTGGGCCTTGCATCCAAAGCAATACTGAGTTGTCAGATACCTTGTTAGCAGCAAGTGCAAATGAGAAGTATCACACTGCTATTCTGCATGTTCTGACAAGACCACGAGGAAACACAGTCCCCAATGAATCAGAAAGCCCAGCATGCAGCCTGATTAATCACCAGAGGAAAAAGCCCATATGGTGTGAGGGTGGAGAGCTCCCAGAACACACAGGAAGAAATATGTAGCTAGCAGTAAACAGAACAAAGGGGCTAGCAAGGCGGGGTAGGGGATCACCACTGCTAAATCTCCCACTGCCTGTGCTTCCAGAAAAAAGCTGGAATCTCCCTCCTAGACTCTTTTCACTTCTTGCTAATTGCTGTGTGGCTTTAATGATAGGATGCACATTTGTTTCTAATCAGAGTGGTAAGGCTGGTTCACATATACTTCCTGTGCAATAGAAATGTAGCAGATGTCACAAATGGGGGAGGGGTGTGCATACAGAATGGAAAAGACACAGCTGAACATGTGTCTTTGAAAAAAACGGGGTGTTTCCCCTACATTCAAAAGAGAAAATTCAAAATAGGAACAATTCTCGAATGAATCAAGATTGGTGAGGCTTTCTGAGAAGTCCTAGAATTCAACCTCCAAAGACAGTCAAGTTCATTTTAACATCTTCCAAATACACTGAAAGATCATGGCTGTCACAGGTAAATTAAACAGAAATATGTTATAATGGGTAATAAAAGTAGGCAACCAGGGAATTCATTGAGCCCAATTTAGTTATAAATTTCCTTTAAAGTTAAGCTACATATAAAGATAAGGCAATTAGGTACCAGCTTTTAGCACTATGCTAAATTACTTTAAGACTCATTTCTATCTAGTCAGGGCTAGGAGAACTCTTACTATTAAACATTCTCAGCTTATTTGTAACTTTCTCCCCAATCTATTTACTCGAAAGTATCTAAGAAGCAAACGAATCTGGATGAAAAAATTTTGCCTTTCTTTATGAGAAAAATTTCACATATATAGGCTTATGTTAGGATCTCAAAGCATTGCTCCAGCCACGTGTGAGTCAACTTATTTTCTGGTTGAAAAGTCAAGTTATAGCAGCATGTGGAACTCCCTGGGAGATGGAGAGAGCCAGAAGAAGACAATGAGTATGAAAATTACAAGGTTTTCAGTGCCACCTACTCACTAAATAAGGATCAATTCTGAGTGAACCAGACACACACACACACACCCCTCTCTAGACTTCTTTTCCCTATAGAGTTCAAGGGCCCTCAAAACTACAGTATGAAACATTTGTTCTTAAAAATCCTGAAAAGTTATTTTAAAAGCAGCCATTCTAAGGTTCAGTCTCCTTTTGTATTTAACCTTATTTTCCAAGAGCTTTTCAAGTGCCTCACTTTTATGCAAATCATTCTTTTAGGCCTTTTTGTCCTCACAGGCATGCTTCTGTTCTGAAGCTGGAGTCTTTTGTTCGCCTTTACTCCAATGAATTCAGACTATCTTCTGGCTTTTGTTTCTCTACAGTAGTAAAACTCTATTGAGATGCAATGGCAGACAATTTCAGCTAAGGTGACAATCATTGCAGAAAATAAAGCAAACCTCCTCTCATCTACTCCTACCACCTGACTAATTGTGCCTTCTGCAGTGGGGGCAGGGCAAGACACTGCCACGTTCACTTTCAGCTCACAAAAGAATGACAAAGGAACTTTGAAATGGCAGCTAAAAGCAACTGACATTTACCGGGTAATCCTCCTTGAATTTTCCTCCATGCTGGCTACAGAACAGATTCACAAACTGTGGGGCCCCCAAGATTGGATTAGGAGGTACTAGGGGTTTTCCAGAGACTCCTTCACTTGTAACATCACAACAGATGGAAGGGAATATTGTCTTCTGCAGAGCTGGAATATTGAAGAAACCTGCAAAATGTGAAGTAATGCCACTCTTCTGGCTAAAATTTCTTGCTTTTCATATAAATGTGTCACTTATGTGAACATGCTATTTTAAATAAACTCATTTTTTTAATCAGTTTCAATTTTTTTGGGGGGGGAGACTGCGTTTTGAACTCAGGGTTTCAGGCTTGCAAAGCAGATTCTTTACTACTTGAACCACAATTCCAATCCATTTTGCTCTGGTTATTTTGAAGACAGAGCCTTGTAAACTATTTGCCAGGGCTAGCTTCAAACCATGATCCTCTGGATCTCAGCTTCCCAAGCATCTAGGATTACATGCATGAGCCACCATGGACTGGCTCAGTTTTAATTTTTTAAAACAGATAGATAAACAAAAGTTCTTGGTGTGTGTGGGAAGTCCTCTTCAGTAATTTTTAAGAGTGTGAAGGAGATCTGAGAACAAAAGGTCTGAAAGCTGGCAGAACGGCTCAAGTGGGCCTGACTAGTAAGCATGAGGCCCTGAGTTCAAACCCCAGCACCACCAACATCAAAAATAAGTAATAATTAATTTTTAAAAGATCTCAGAACCATTTCTATGTCCATAGGCCAATTAACTAATCTTCCTGGCATTCATCTACATTCGTTTATATCTCTCTATATATATGGGACAAATTGGCAAATAAAGCTTTATTGGAATACAGACACACACACACACTCATTTACATATGTGAGAAATACGCTCACTTGTAGAAAATGAAAGAATGGACTTAGACACACATGGAATACAGCGAAAGCAAGACTTTAAAGGTGGGCTTAAAAGATAGGGCACCTGTAGAGCAGGCACACCCACAGTGGTTACAACAAGCATTATATTCTCTAGTGTGCAAGTGCCTCCCCCAGTTCCTCATTGGCTGAGGACTATGGGGCAGGCATTCTTCCCATATGTTACCTACATTTCCTATTGGGTTATTTTAAAATATGCCTTTCTTGGGATTGGTCAAATTCTAGAAGCCGGCTTTAAATGGTATCTTCCTTTGTGGTAGGAAGGTCTCCCTGTGACATGTGCTTTCTGGCACATACATAGTTCTTACCCATTTCCTCATTCTATCATGATTTACCCTTCCCAGTGTAAGTTCCCTTATCAATAGGCCCTGATCCGCAAGCAAGCAGGGAGTAAGGGTTAAATGCCTTTGAAAAGGGACCACCCCTGACTTTATTTCTAACATATTGTCTATTATGTCTGCTGTTTTGCTACAGAGGAGATATGAGTGATTCTGACAGAGAAGCCGTTGTCTACAAAGCCTAAAGTATTTACTATCAGCCTTTTTACAAAAGATGAGGAAGATGATGATGACAAACTACAACGTGAATCCTAACTGTCCAACCCCCATGAGCAAAGCCCTGGGCAGGAGCACTTTACATGGATCAAACTTATAGGAAAAAGAACTCTTTTCTTCCATCTTAGGTTCATGGCTGTTACATGTTGTAACACAAAACAGATAAGCAAGAAAAAAGCATATGATAGAATCTACTTAAGTTTTACCTGACACTGGAAACTTGGGAAGGTGACCCTAAGAAATCGGTAAGCTTGTAGAGTGTTAGGCTTAGGTTTGATGAAGAGAACAGTCACAGAGAAGTGTGACCGGAGGATGCAAGGGCATGATCCAGTCAGGGGTAGCAAACCAAGGGGACACAGTGAAGAGACCAGATTCTTCTGGGCCTTCATGTTTTCAGTAGTCAGGATGCTGCTTCCTGTGAGTATGGGAAGATCAGCTCTTCAGTGTGGCTCTTATCACCAGCCCAAGAGAAGGGAAGGAAAAGGTGAGAGTGACCTTCCTGCTCTGTTCTTTCAAAAGCCCATGAGCCAGATTTGGAGGTGATATGTCCTGGCCCCTCAAACATTAATCTTCCCAATGACTCCCTGAAGCTTTCTACCATTCTCACTATTAGAGGGGGGAACAAATGCAGCTTATGAGGTGCAAGCTACCCTCAAGTCACAAGGCCATCTCAGATGAAGGCAGTATGCAAACCCCAGTCCAACTCCAAGATTAACCATGACCCAATGATGCATGAGAAGGAAACATATTAGCTTTTCACAAGACCTTCTTCTTACACTCTACCCTCTGTGAGCCAAGAGCCAGTAGAGGACTTAGATTTTGATATTCACTGCTTCAAAGCCTAGTTCTGAGGTTCAGTTGCTTGTTCCTCCCTGTACCTTCTCCCAAAATACCTAGCCAAGGAAAACACAGAAGAAAACATCCAAACGGAGCCCATTAGCCAAGAAGACCTACACAACTGGGCATGGGCCCCCTCTGCAAATCAACAAGTGTTTAGACTTTTTTTTTTTTTTTTTTTTTTTACTGGATATGTGCTTATGATGTTAGTCAATCTCCATCTCTCCCCATGATCACATAAATTTTAAGGGAATTTAAGGGGAGAGACTGCAGTACATGGAAGAGCCGTGTGATAAGATTTGCTCCCGTGACAACAGCCTCAAAATCTTACTTTTAAGACCGTGTAGTTTGGGATGGAGACATGGCTTAAATGGTATCACTTGCCTAGGAAGTAGAAGGCCCTGTGTTCAAATCCTAAACCACTCAAAAAAGTTAATGTGTATTTAATATAGCTGCATCTTTTAATGTCAAAATTGATTGACAGTACATATGATTAATAGCATCTTTGATTAGAAACACTCTTCACTTGACAAGAACAATAAAATTAAAATTCAATTGCTAGAGCGGGGGCTCAAGCCTGCAATCCCGGCTACTCAGGAGGCATCGATCTAGAGGACCACAGTTCCAGGCAAACAGTTAGTGAGACCCCATTTCAGTCAATAAGCTGGTTGCATTGCTGTACACCTGTGGTCCCAGATACATGGGAGGCATAAGTAGGAGAATCAAAGTCAGAGAGACTGGCTCTGAGAAAAAACTGTGAGACCCTATCTGAAAAAATAAAGCAAAAAAGGGCTGTTGTGAGGCTCAGAATTCATCATATCTTCAAGGGAAATGAGTGACTTTGAAAATTTTTTTTCTGGGGCTGGCAGAGTAGCTCAAGAGGTAGATCGCCTACCTAGTCAAGCGTGAGGCCCAGAGTTCAGCTGCCAGTACCACCAAAATAAATCAATAAATAAACAAATTCTGAAATAGTCAAAAATCCAAAAACAAAACAAAGGGCTGGGGATATAGCTCAGTGGTGGAGTGCTTGACTACCAGGCATGAGGCCCTGAGCTCAATCCATGTACTGTCAAAAGTGGTGGAAAATCAAATCAAGTAAATCCAAATTGTAAAACCTCAAATCAACATCAGGGAGCCTGAAGCCAAGGAAGGATTTTTTTATTTTTCAATTTTGAAGAACTAGAGGATTCTGTAACAAAAATCCAAACAATTCCAAAGAGTACACAACAAAATAGATCTCCTCCCCTGAAGCTACAACTGGTAACCATTCTTCCAGATCCAGAGAGAGAGAGAGAGAGAGAGAGAGAGAGAGAGAGCGCGCACGCGCTGTGTGCACAAAGGAGAGGGGGAGGGAGGAGAGAAAGAGAATGCTCTCTGGTCCACAAACTGAAACAAACAGAATATCCAATGAAATCTACACATGGCCCTTTTCACTTTTCTGATACAGACATCAGAAATTATTCCAGATCAATACACAGAATCACCACTTTTCCTGTAAATGGCTATGTAAGGCGCCATTACACAAATACATCACAATTAAAAATTCCCCTAGAGACCTAAGAGTGGGTGACTCTAATTAAGATATATTGTAAGCACATGTGTAAGTGCCACAATTTATACCCCATACAACTAATTATATGCTAATAAAAATTTCCCGAATTATGAACACTTAGGTTTTTGTTTTTTCTGTTTGAGAGCAAAACAGGGGAGTTTGTTGAGATGGAAAAGTGTAAAGCAGGAGAACAGAGCCCCCAGAGTTGGGGAGGTTCAAGAGAGAGTGCTTCAAGTTTCCTCCCATTCCAGAAACTACTGCAAATGAGGAACTCTACATAAACATTGGTATTACTATTCAGTTACCACTACTTTTTTTTTTTTTTTTGTGGTACTGAGGATTGAACTCAGGGCCTCATGCATTCGAGGCAAACACTAAACCACAGCATAAATTCCCAAGAGTGAGATCACTCAGTCAAAAGGCAAGCATATTTTTACTTCTGTGGAAGTCAACCCATTGCCTCCCAACACTTCCGGAACCACATATGTATTTCCACTGATACGGTTTTAGACTAAGAATAAGTGATAAAGTATTTGATCCATTCATTTCCTAATTTGGTGTTCTATGGAAAGTTTGACAATCCACCTGAGATAAATGCTCTCTCAATTGCAAAGCTCTGAGTTCAAACCCCAGTCCAATAATAACCATAGCAATGATGATAATAATAACAATGGTTATCTCACTGTGGTTCAAATATATAAAGAACTTTAAAAATTTAAAAAGTAACTATTCTTAGGAAGGCTCCTTCCCAGCTGTAGTGGTGGTCACTAATGCACCCGCAAGGCTCTACACAACCGGCCTCTTGCCTACAGTACTCTAGTTTCACCTGCATTGCAGCACTGAACAACTGCTATTCTGTGCCCACATCTTAGCACATTTTTTCCTTCTACCTAAAATGCTGTCTTCTGTCTCTGAAAGGACATGGTTGACCCTCAAGCCCCTCCCAACTCAAAATGTCATTTGCACTCTTAGTTCCTCTCCACATGAGCCAGATTTCATAATGGCTTCTTCTCCTTCTCCACCCCAGAACACATATCTTTTAATTTTTTGTTTTGTAGCAGATTGAATCTTTGTCTCTCTTCTGGCTTATTTTATTTGACCCCTCCCTCTACACTTGCTGTGGAGCCCAGGGTCTGCTGCAGGCCAGACCAGCCCTCTAAGACTGAGCTACACCCCCTCGTCCTTCCTTGTGGAGTATTTGAACATACCTTCCTAGGTCAAGGTCCCAGCTCTCCTGGGGGACTCATTATCACTAATTCCACCCACCTAATGGACAGAAGACATCTGCTGAATCTACCAGACACTAGCTAACAGACACTACTGATGTGATCATATATTCAATTACAACACATTACCTACGCAGATTAACCATAAGAGCTCAGAACACATTAGAAAAGATGACTGCAGTCCAAAGTCTACAGACACCTCCTGGATAGTAAGTGGAAGCATTTGAATTTCCCTTACATAAAATATATTATTTCCCATCACAAAACCTAATGGAAACATAAAAATCATTTATTCTAACAAGTTTTGGACATGTATTAAATTCACAATTTCTTATATATTAATCATTTCTACATCTTGCTAAATAGTTGGACTTTAATATAATGCCTACCTGGCCATAAAACCGAAACAGCTCATGTAATGAATAGGCAAATTGCGCTTTTAATATTCTTCCTTTGTTAATCTTTTTTCCATTTTTATTCCAAGAAATAGCAACCAATTAGTAAAAATTCTTAAGCTTCTCGTCCTATCCCACTGCTCTAAGAACAACTGTTACTAACAGGGCTGGGAAGATATTAAATAAGAAAATGTACAACACATAAAAAAAAGTTTTACTATGGGCTTGCAGAGAAGAAGCTAACTTTTGCCGTGGATTTTCAATTCTGCTCATTTTCACGTGTAAACAGCAGCTAATATGTATCGAACAATACATGCCACCAACTTTTACTTGTCATTTTGGTGCACTGTTCCATTTAATACATCAACTCCATGGAGCTAAGTCATTTTGTTATTCACATTTTATAGGTGAAAACCCCCAGCTGAAAGCTTAATACAAGGATGTATTGCTATGAACTTGTGCAATAGAGACCTGAACACGGATCTGTCCAATCCCATGGAAGTACAAATAAAAAGAAAGTTATTTGCAATTTAAGTGTAACATCAAACTCTTCATCAAACCATGAACTGGCTCCACATTTATTCAAGGGGAGCTGAATCCTTAAGGAGACATTGGCTGGTGACAGAAGAAAAGTCATTATTTGCCAGGAAAGATCCACTGATTAGCACTGGAAGATGACAGACAGAAAGACAGAGAAATCAACTCGTTCTTCATTGCACTTAAATACCCTCTAAAACCTAACATATATTTATCCTTGACCTATGTGAATGAACACCCCTTTCTCTCCTTCCTCAGGAAGTCTGCTGTGAATCTAGAGTTCAAACATTAAGTCCTCTGCCCTTAATGTGATTCTATTACTACTTGTCAGATCTTAGGAAGGCCATATGCTTTCTGAAGTTGTAATACTGTACTGAAATACTTGGTGCTACCATATGTTCTTGATAAGAACAGAAACGATGGCCTCAGGTAGAGTACTTTCTGCTTTACTCATCTTATTGGAAGATTTCCAATAACTTATATACCAACAGCATATAAATATAGTCTCACTGTATGAGAACAGGACAACGTATAGGTTAAAACAGAGCACAACGGTCAACCCCTGTCCCTTCCACCCAGTGCAGCCCAAGCCCCTAAAGGAACAAAATTTCACGAGTACCTTTCAGTCACTTTTCAAGGTAATTATAGGATCATACACAGAGATATGCACGCACAGTTAGGCTGCCCTGACACTCATTTATAAAGCACAAAAATATACTACTTGGTATATTGTTCTGCAACTTGCTTCAATCACCCAGCAACAGAGTAAACGTCTTTCCATGCCCATTCACACAGATTTCTGACATTTGAGGGTCCCTAATATTCCAAATTCAGAACAAATTATACTTTATTTAACCATTGTTCCATTGACAGACAATGTGGTTTCATTTTGTCTATGTAAAAACATAGCTATTCCTTCCAAAAAAATCAATCATTCTCTGAGCAGTTTCATCTGAGAGATGTAAAGAAACAGTAACATGCTTTCAAGGAAGACAGCTCTGAGATCTAAAACTGCCTGGCATCGAATGTATGGTCTGTTAATTTCCTTGAAAAAAGAAATAATTCTCTAGAAAGTCTAACACAGGCTCAAAAGCCAGCTGAGGGTTGCTGTTATTCAAAGTAGTTTCTGGACAATTACTTAAAAGGGTATTTCAAAGAGAACAGGAGTCAATCACCAGACTCTATGTGAGTGGATGGCTTTCTCATAGATGGAGATAAAGCACAATGCTGGCCGTAATGCATGATAATGGTGATGAATTTCTCCCTTCCTGAACCTGCACAGCAAAACCACAAGAGTGTGTTAAGGACTCACCCAGCCTTTACCTATTTTTATGCTTCTTTTTTCAAGCTATCTTCCACTATTCGCCACATTTCCTTCACTTTGCACATATCAGATGTCTGTAGATGGAAAACAAGGCAGCAGGGGTCCATACCGCATGTCCTGTCAAGCATCAGTGCTACCACTGGGGGTCTCTGCCATCCTAAAGTCTCCCACTTCTCTGGCTTACTGGACTTGAAGAACCCAAAGCCCCCACACTTCCAAGAAGTGGTAGCAACCACAGGAATCACTGCATTTGTGTTCCAAACCATCTGCTGCACGGAGAGCTGGTGACATTGTCACAACAAGTAAAGGCCACTGCCTGGTTGGGGCCAATGCCAAAATGAAATCTGGCACAGCTCTCTTTGATCACCTAACCCAGGGAGGACTTGGACAGTGCCCAGAGGAAGAAAAGAGATGGAAGCTGATAATAAAATGGTAAGAACAATGAGACTTGCTACAAAGAAGGGGAGCCCATGGCTGACGGGCTTTTCCATGGAGTGCTTTCATTGCAAAGCACTTGAGAGGAACGTCATTTCAAACTCTAGCACAGCTTACTACCTAGAAAATTGTCAGAGTACAAACAGAGACTCCCCAAATGCTCCCAGTATAAAATAGGTAAAAGCTGATTAAGATCTCAATTTCCCTGCTCAACTAATTTCCATGATGGGGATAAATGAGGTAATCTTCTATTTTGTCTTCACCATGATCATCATATCGGTTTGCCTTCCTATTTCTTGGGAGAATTATCTGTGGAGGAAAGTCCCCCACTTATGGAGCTAAGGCAGGAACAAAATACCAAGAGACAGGCCAAATGAGGAAGGAGGGGCTATGGTCATGAAAACACAACCAATCAGTAAGCTCCACAAAAAGAGACACAACCAATCAAAAGTAGCCTAACCAAAAGTATAAGATCTACTCGCCACACTGGACCATGCTTCTTTGCACAGCTGGCCATTCTCTCACCCTTTTAATAGCATCCTAATAAATTTTTTTTTTCGCTTTTTCCCCACTCTCAGTCTGTGTAAATTCTTTCACTAACCTGTAGCAAGACATTATCCACCAGCAATCAATGTTAAGTCTAGAATTCTAAAGGCTCCTTCCCCTGGGCAGCACCCAAATATACCTGGGAGAAGTAGACAGAGTGCAAATCAATGTCTGCAATCACCTGCCCTTGTCACTTCAGTGGTGGCATCTCAGTCTCCAAAGCCACCATGGTTGCTCAGTATTGTAAGCAGAGATTGGGTCTTCCCAGCTGGCTAGCTACATTGCTTATTTATTACTTACTTGAAGTGCTCTTCTAGGGCTCCCTCCAAAGTGAATTTCATATCTGCCACACTTGACCACCATAAATGTACATCCAATGTCACTGAAGCAAACAAATCAATGTGTGTATGAATATGTGTGAGAATGTATACATAGTGTTAGGTCCCTGGCATTCTTGGTATGGGCAGAAGGTCCTGAGGGCTAGCAAAACCAGACCCTCTGATTTATTACCACTTGTTTCTCCCTACCTGATTGTTTCTCAGCTTGCAAAACAACTCAGTAACTTCCAGTTACTCAACTAGCCAGGCATGTCGACCTGTTCCATCTGGTGATCCCAGATAATCAGAGACCAGATTCTCTCTCCCTCCCCCATGGCTTGGCCCCTCCTATAAAGCCCACTACCCATTTTCAGCCAAGCTGCCTCACTCTGAACCTGAAAAGAGTGGAAGCCCTACAGTCTGGATTAATACATCTTTCCTTTCCACATGTAGCGTGGTCTTTATTCGGCAGTACCTTACACATAGTTTCAGCTCTGTATTAAAGATGTAGATAAGGGATCCATTAGCTCAATCAAACAGGTAATTCCAATTTAGGGATCTTTGTTACAGAAGCCACAAATATGCTTAGGCAAAAAGCAAATACAATTTTCATTCCTAGAACCTTAAGTCCAGAGTGGTGAATTAATTATTAATGAAAAAGACAAAACAAAAAACAGTCCTCAAACTGATGTCAAGACACCTGGGCAAGGTCAGGTCTAATTCACCAACACTGGTTCCCCAACGGAGTAAGGGTCCATTGCCAAAAGTTCCTCAACCTTGGCCTTCTCTATCAGGTTCAAGGTCACACCGGACATGTTAGGATAATTTCCCTGCTGTGCTAAGCAGACTGACAGGACAAACATGACTAGGCAAGACAGGCAAAGTCAAACTACTCCACCAAAGCCTCTGCCACTGACAAGGTTCACACAAAATAGCAAGAGAAAAAAAGAGAGCTGGGGGAGGGCAGTGTTTGCTATTCAGGAGGCAGTGACCCAGAAACACAAAAAGGACACAGAATTTAAAGTAGCAGCTGACAAAGGGCACTAACAATTGAATTTTGCAAACAGAAATGCTAAGTCCTTTGGTTTGGGAAACACAGGGATGGTGGGATATCGCCTTCTTTCTTTTACTTGCAGTTGCCAGCATCCCAACTCATTGAGGGGCCAGATTACACTGCTGATCCAAAACAGAGGGAGAGGGGAAGCTTCCCACAGTGCAGCTAATCACTGATAAAGCTGAGACCTGCTGCCACAGCTGGTGGCCTCAGAGTCTTCGAAAGGATGGGGGTGATGAAGAAAAGGAGGCCTGGATGAGCTCTAGCTTTAAGGAGTTCAGACTCCACAAAGATCCCCAGCAGGGCTGACAAATGCCTGGACACAGTCTAGCTGCCTCTTGGGGACTGACAAGGCCCTTTTTGGCCTGTGATCTGAAAACAATTTTCCAGAATCATACCTGTATAGATTTTGGTCCTTGCCTAACCACTGCAAATAATATAAATGTGGCTGGAAATGTGGGTTTCCCAGGAGGAGATACAGTCATCTGTTTCCTTCTTCCTTCCCCAACTCCTTCCTCCTCCCACTCTTTTTCTCTCTCCCCTTTCCCTGCCCCTACTCTCTCTCCCTCTAAAGTCCCTACCTGGTGATTCCCTCACCTACTAGATGTGAGGTGGAGAAAGTGATGTCAGCCACACCTCAGGAAAGTGAGACACCCTTAGAAGGGGCCAACTGAGTGAGTGTCCAAACCATGTAATTACAAGCTTCTGCTAGGAAGAACTTGGTACCCACTTCCTCTTCTAGAGGCAAGTCTGAGCTTCCCACACCCCCAGCCGCACAATGGCATGTGATTAAACTGTCTTATTTTGTTAGCCCTTCAGCAGACATGGAAACAAAAAAAAGTCATAACCCTATCATAAAGCTGTCATATGCTCAGGGTTATTTAACAAATTGATTTCCCTGAGAAGGAGCAGGTATTGCTACACCTTTCTGTACCACCCCCACAAATGTTTCTCTAAGTGAATGCAAATTGGCCTCTAAAGAATTTGTCTAATGTGTTAATAGAAAGATTTCTATGACCAGCCAAGCTACAAAGTCCTACTTAAAAAATAATTCACGCTTCCTACCACCTCATTCTTTTCCATACTTTTGTATCAATATAAAAGGCAATGGTTTCCTTTTCTTTTTATTGCAATCACTTGCAGTGGGAAAAAGAAAAAGTATTAGCCAGTAACTTCCAAAAAGGTCCCAATGTCGCATTGGGTGCCTTGGTGTCTTGGTCAGGTCAGACAAGGTGCCTTAGTGTCTGGACCCAGAGACCACTTAAGGTCTTGACAAATCTATCTGGAAGGCAGGTGCCCTGGCACTGCACAGAACAACCATTAAGCATTGTCAGATGAAGAAAGGTCAGATGCTACCCTGAAGAGGGCTGACAGCCAGAGCTCGCAACTGCAAATATGGGTCTGTAGGTGACAGGCAAACAGCTAAGGACCTACTTGCAGAGCCAACCAAGGCCCTAGCAATTCCAGGTAATGTTTTTCAAGTCATTCCCCTCAAATTTGTTAAAAATTCTCCAGGTACTTTCCTCTCAGCTGAAAATAGATACTTTGCTTCATTTCAGAGTAAGGACTGTCTAGCTGGTATGCTAACCATGATCTCTTCTTCTTGGTCTTCATGGCCAATGCCAAACTTATTTTTGGTTGGTTGATTTTGAGGATGTCTTTACTGAACTTATCTCTTGGAATAAAGCATGCAGATGTTATAAAAAATCAGAGTCAAAGGTGGAAATGAATGGACAGTGAAAAACTCATCTTCTTCCCTCATCTTCCCCTAAACCCCTCAATGATACTCCTATGTACATCCACACAAATGTACCTTGATCCCTTCCCCAACTAGTAAAAATTCTAGAGAAATATAGATATAAGGAGAAACATATGTGTCTGTTCACAGGGAGATGTTTTGCTAATTGTAACAGCTGTACATATGCCATTATTTAGCAGAGTATAATTCATTAAAGCTACCCCAGTTAATGTGGCAATAGGGTTACTTCCATTTTTTTCCAAATTCAAATGCTACTAGAATGAATAACCTTGACATATGTCATTTTGTACTTTTATTACTTATTATTAATTATTGCTCATTACCACAGAGTAATAAGCTCCTTGAGCCATAGCTGCCTGATCGAAGGATATACGTATAATCCCGGTACTTGGGAAGCTGAGACAGGTGGATCCTGAGTTCAAGGCCAGTCTGAGCTACACAGTGAGATCTTTTCTCAAACTAGCCAAGTGTAGTGGCTCAGGAGGATCATCCTAGCTACTTGGGAGGTGAAGATCTGGAAATTAACGGTTTGAGGCCAACCTCAAGCAAAACACATTCTCAAGACCCCATCTCAATCAATGATGGGCGTGTTGTCACCCCAAGTACACAGAGAAGCACAAATAGGACAGTGGAGGTCCAGGCCCTCCAAGGCATAAAGTGAGAACCTATCTCAAAAATAACCAAAGTAGGGCTGGTGGAGTGATTCAAGTGGTAAAGTGCCTGCCTAGCAAGCATGAGGCCCTGAGTTCAAACCCCAGTACCACCACAAAAAAAAAAAAATGAAAATAAAAATAACCAAAGTAAAAAGGGCTGGCAGTGTGGCTCACGTGGCAAAGTGCCCGCCTAGCAACATAAGGCCCTAAGTTCAACCCTAAGTACCACCAAAATAATAATAATAACAACAATAAAACTACATACGCATGTATAATTGTGGTGGTCACAGACAAGTTCCTTCACAGAAACTGTACCAATTTGAAGTCCCCACTAGTAAAGTCTAAGATGACTCGTGTCTCCACAGCCTTACCAAGTATTAATGGCACAGGCCAGTCCTAACAGGCCACGAGCACTGGCATAGAGAACCACGAGAAGTATCAGACAGTGATGCTGCATCGAGCTCTCCTTCCATTCATTCCCTGACTCCCAATTCTCTCTGCTACTTGGCAGCAATTTAGAGGACAGGCTTGGTGAACAGAATGAGCTGAGACCCACCTCTGTTGCTCCTGAGGTGAGGGGCCCTGGGATTCTTCGGGTCTAAGTTCTCACCAGCTGGACATGCATACGTACATCCTTCTACTAAGCAAGTACAAGCTAGTCCCTCGCCACACTGGACCACAGGAATGAGAAAACACACACAGAGTGCTCACCACAGTACACAGCCCTGGTGAAAGCTTAGCCAATGTTTACAATGACTGCGTTCCTGCTCTCAGCCCGACATGTGGAAACTAATCTTTCCAAGCCCCAATGAGACATCATGGCAGTTAGAGGCCTGACACTGTCATAGGCCAGGCTCCAAGAACTGGCCACCTCTGGGCCCCATGAGTATACCTCAAGGGCCAGAAGTCAATTAGACCAGCAGAGGCTATTCCCTGGGGACAGAGATTAACTGTACAAATTTACTGTAACAACTGCTGATCAAATGCTGTGAAAGAAATAAACAGGATAATGTGATTGATGGAAATATGACAGAGTAAGAGCCCCACCTTAGCCAGTGGAGCAGCCTGAGAGGCACCACTTACAGCAAAGAACTCAGCCTGGGCCAGGTGGCTCATACCTGTAATCCCAAGTGCATAGAAAGCAGAGATAGGAGGATCACAGTCCCAGGCCTGCCCACGCAAAAAGCATGGACCTTATCTGAAAAACAACCAAAATAAAAAGGGCTGAGGCGCAGCTCAAGTGGTACGACACCTGCCTAGCAAGTGCAAGCAGGGAGGGAGGGAAAACTTGCTCAGCGTGGAGCCTTCAGAATCCAAGCAGCTTTTGTGTCCAGATGAAGCTTGTCCCCTGCCAAAGGCTGCACAGGGAGTGGCACTGAGACAAAGAAGTCTTCTATGGGGGAGTCATTGCTCCTGAGCTGCCTGCTGAGTTAGCTGCAACTGTCAAATCTGAGTTGCAGCTCGCAGTCCAGTCCTCCCCCATCCACCCCTTTTTCTGCCACAGGCATTAATTCCTTACACCACTAACTTAGTGCCTGCATACCTGAACTGACACACTGACAGATGAGGAAGTCAGTCAGATACTGTGGGGACAATGAAAGACACTCCCAGTTTTAATCAGAACTTCTTCACCTCCTCTCTGGTCAAACCTTTTCTGAACTTTCTTTTTGGTGCTGGGGATCAAACCCAGGGCCTTGCCATGCTGTGTACAGGCTCTACCACTGAGATCACCCTCAGCCCCAGGCTCTTCTTTCTAGGCAATCCAACCTGCTGTCCACAAAAGGGTGCTTGATATGACCCTTCCCATAAGTTTGCCTGCATGATTCTGCCCCAGTGAGAAGTCCAAATTCTCAATGAAGTGCAGGTCCTTTGTCCAATTCTTCACATGCAGGGTCCCATTTAATTCTCGGCATCACCAGTCAATAGAGAAAGGTGTCTGTATTAAAAAAGAGAATATGCCAGGCGCTGGTGGCTCACATCTGTAATTCCAGCTACTTGGGAGGCTCAGATAGGGAGGATCACTCAGTTCGAGGCCAGCCCAGGCAAAGAGTTCATGAGACCCCACCATCTCCAAAATAACCAGAATAATAATAACCAGAGCAAAATGAAGGTATGGCTCAAGTGGTAGAATGCCTACTTTGCAAACGTTAAGTCCTGAGTTCAAATCCCAGTTTCACCAAGAAAAAAAAAAAAAGGTGAGAGAATATGACAGAAAGGGGCACAAGGACTTCAATTCATCTCCAGGAGACCAGCCTTGGTTTAAATAATTGGTTCCAAGGTCACTCGGAGGCAGGGAAAGGACTCACAAGCAGGGATTTCTGGGGACAAAGACACTGCTCGTCTTCATCATCCTTCATTGGTGCTTTTAAAAGCTGGTTCTCAGACTGAACAACGGCAAGAAGTGTTCCCAAGAACTATACTCAGCTCTCCAAGTTCCTCCGAATCTCACAGGCAAGTTTTAATCTAATTCTTGCTGTTTAAATTGTTCTAAGCTGTTTCACATAGTCCTGGTTTTGGCTCCCAAAGGAATTCTAAATGCCCAAGTTCGGAGGTCACAACTTGTGTAATGCTGTGTTTCCAAAGCAATAGGCCAGAGACTTCCCCCAAAAACCCCCACACTGGGGTAGGGAGCTGCTGCCACATGCAGACACAGAGCCCTCTTGGGCTTGTTTCTCCCAGTATCACTGGAGTGTGGCAAACACTGGCTCCCAGAAAACCATGCCAAAATAACTGCATTTTTGAAAAAGGTCATAAATGCTCCAAATGAAATACACACCTTAAAATAAGTGCCAAACACAGGACCCCAGTGGCTCATGCCTATAATCCTAGCTCCCCACAGGGCAGAGATCAGGAGGATGGTGTATCAAAGCCAGAATGAGCAAAGAGTTTGAGAAACCCTATCTCAAAACTGCCCAACATAAAAAAGACTGGAGTGCCTCAAGTGGTAGAGCACCTGCTTAGCAAGTGTGAGACCCTGAGTTCAAACCCCAGTATCACCAAAAACAAAAGGAATTAGAGCCAGCCAACCTGAACACAGCAAGCTGGGACAGGCCAGAAGGTCTGAGCTCCTCTGACAAGCCCTAGAAACATCCCTAACAGATTCAGACAACAGAGGAGGTCACAGTGGCCAGTGGGTGCTGGGCTTTCCCATGGCTGTTTTGTCTGGAGGGAACTTCAAACTCCCATGCAACTGCAAGGCCATGTTAATGCCCAGCTGGATGGCACTACTAAGCTGCTTCAGCTAAGCCAGGGATGAAGGTACAAGTTTTTAAATGTTACCAATATAGCATCATGCTCTAATCTCAGCCCAAGACAATAATCAAGTAATTTCTACTTTGTGCAGGAAGGCTATTATTAAATGCCTAGATTCAAATGGGAAATCTCTTTTATAACTAAATGTACCATGTTTTTAAAATGTGGGTTTGGTTGCTCGACTGCTAATACCTAACTGTAGCCCCAAGTTGTTCACAGATGTGTTTCAAGACAGCTTCCCACATTCAAGTCCAGAAGGCTTGAAAAGCACTACAAATAACAAACGAGAAAGGGAACACGATGTCCTAGTAAGAGGAGAACAATTTCAGTTTCATTTGGCTACGTGGTTTTTGAAAAGGCCACAAACTCAAAAGCACTCCTGAAACACCCATATAAACTCCCAAGGATAAAGGAGTGTGTTAAGTGTCGTCTTCAGAGGAGAATTTGAATGCTTGGTTAACCGAAGGGGATGAGAACCACCTATTCTCTAAAAGGGGGAAAAAAAAAATACATCCTTCATTTGGAATTGAAAATTACAGTTCCGTGGAGAATTGTCTACTAATTCTAGGTCAATCCATAGCAACAGCTGTTACCCCTGCTTCATTTCCATGTAACCCATTCAGAAAACTGTCCTGAGCGACCCAGGCCATTCTGGCTCTGCAGCCTGGCTGAGGATTTCCAGGTTGGGACTGCTGTCAATTATCACCCCAGCTGTCTCCAGCCATCATGCTGATCTTTATAGCCTGACTTCAGCAACACTGACTGCAAAGAACAATTCAACTTTATGGAAAATGAAAACACCTCAATGGCTCCATAATGGCCACTTTTCAGCCCAGGTGTGACATCTCTATAATTAGTCAACAAGACACCTTGAGTTCAGTTAGACCTAAAAACAAACCTGTGTATCTACCATAAAGGAACTATTCAGGCCACGTGGAAAATTAAGGGGAGGGGTCCTCTTTCCACTTAAAGACAATTTGGCTAATAGATCACATATGTTCAGCTTTGTCTTCCTCTTGCCTTTTCCTGTTTTAAATTTTATTACCCTGGGGCATTTGTACCCAACAGATCTTCTTTGTTGCTTAGGAATTAATCCGCCCCTGCTGTTTATTCCTCATTTGAGTCATAATCCTCCGTTTGTGACATCACAATTAGCCACTTGTGGTGATGATTATAATGTCATGAACAAAGGATTATGGCTGGGAGTTGGGAACAAAATAGCAGGGCACTCACTGCTGGGTGAGGAAGTTCCTGTTTCCAAATAACCATCCCAGGAATGGAGAATGGCAGGGTAGGGAAAGAGGGCAGCAAGGGAGACCCACTGGGAGATATCTACCACCTTTTGATGGGAACTTCGGTGAGAATCCAAGAGAATCATTTTGCCTGGTAAACAGGTATGTGACATTTACCAGCTACATCTTCCCTCCCCAGTCCTCTTTACTAAAAGCTTTTCTAGACTGAATATTACAGCAAACTCCAAACCCTTCACCCACACCAATTATTACCGTTTGGTAACATCTGCTTCATAAGTTTCTATGCTTTTTTTCTTTCAACCATTTGAGAAAACTGTTATCCTTCCTCTTAGCCCCAAGTGCTTGAGTGTTTATCTTAAAGCAAGGACATTCTCGCACACGATCCCAATACATCAGCACCAGTAGCGTGTGATCTAATTTACAGTCCATATTTGTTTGTGTTTGGCCAATTTTCCCTAATTGTCTTTATGTCATTTGTTTTCATGACTAGCTCACTGTTCAATAATCAAGAACAAGAAGGCAACATTTTTTTTTTGACTTCCCTTTATAGTCAGCAGCATGACTAATCCAAAATTCAGGCTATTAAAAGGAAGAATGAGTGGTTTAAAGGTAAACAGATGCAATTAGAGGACATGTTAAGTGAAGTAAGCCAGGTTCAGAAAGACAAAGGCCACATGTTTTCTCTCATATGTGGAAGATAGATCCAAAAGGTAAATGTACACACAAAAACAAACATGATCATATACAAATTTATATGTAGAACATGTTTGTAAAACTACTTTATGGAACTCGAGAGGAGCAAAAGGAAAAGAGAATGATAGTCAACATTACATCTACAGGTACAGGACAAAATGAGATATACTGAAAGCTGCTGAATAATGGGGAATGGGAGGTAAGGGTTAAGGGGAGAGTAATGGAAGGGGTTGAATGGACCAAAGGAAAGTACACTCACAGCAGGGACACATCGAGAAACCCCTTTGAACACGGAATTAGGAATTAATAATGAAAGACAGGACTGGAAAATAGATTCAGTACATGGGGAGGTACTTGTGGGGGGGTGAATGGAGGAGATGAGGGTGAGAGAATATGGTTGATGGGTTCCATATACATATACAAAATAGGATGATGAAACCTCATGCAATTGCTTCAAGTGGGGCAGGGAAGGGATGGAAAGGGGAGATGGTGGGGTGATCTGACCAACGTACAATGTAAAGCTGTTGGGAATTGGCACAATGAATCCCCCTATACAACAAATATATACTAATAAAAATGGGGGGGGGGATTCAGGCTCTTAAAAAATTTAAATTCAGAGCAAGGAAAATCCTATAATGGCTACCTTTTCCTCAGAGTTTATTTACTGTGTGCAACTATCAAGCACTTTACATGAGTTATCTCATCTAAACCCCAGGAAGACTCCATGGGCTTTCATTCTTATGATCCACATTATAAGAATCATCCCCAGAGAATGAAGCATAGATTGGAAAGTCTATCAAGGTGAAACAAACAGCCTTGTTTTCTCCCTATGACAATCATCCTCCAAAGCGCTGAATTCAAGCTGGTCCACGCAGGCAGTCTGATATGAACAGACTCCTATGATAAGGCAACCTTCAGGACAATGGAAAGTGGATCGATACCCCACTGTAAATGAACAGTGTAATTAAAAATGCAGATTGAGGGGTCACAGCTCACTGTAATGTTTCAGTACCTGATCGCCTTGCCCTCCGAGCAGGTTTTATGGTTGGGTGTGCAGTGGGCATTATTAACTGCCTGCTTAACAGATCCAGGACTGCCGTTTATTCTAAACACAAAGTGAAGGTTTTAAAAGCAGGAAAAGAAGCTTTTCACAAGCTAAAAGCTTTTAGGATGGGATGGACCTTAAATCGCCTATTTCACAGAGACAGAAATGGCTCCAGGGAAAGCAAGAACATTATTACATTTTTGTTTTTAGAAGAACCATAAAGACGTAAGATTAACTCAACTTGACTCAAAACCAAAGCTGTTCATCTAAGCTGGTTGTGGAAAGAAACAAAAATCCATGACCTAAAAGCCACAGTCGTGTTTGAAAATGATTTCTACAACTAATTGTTCTCTACATATTACACATGCACCAAGGTGCACCTGACCTGTGCCAGGTAGAGATACCACTGCCCAGCAAGTGCCACTTGCAGCCAAACTCTGACCCAGTGACAGTAATTATTCTACACTACCTTACAACCACAAGTAGCTACGGGCAAAGTTTGCTCAACAATGTGACCCAAGTACGATACTAAGGGTTACAATCTCCATCCCTCCTTGATCTTCTCCTTCATCTCTTGGTTTTCCCTTTTTAAAAAAGGAAAGAATGGAAAACCTCGTTGAAATAAGCCAAGAGATCACAGACATATTTTGCCAGTGTTTTTTATGAAGTGGGATCACTGCCAACAATTTTTAATCAGGATGTTCACCTAAAAATCCAGACTTGTGACTTCTCTTGAAACCCATGGGGGCAACAGTGGGTTCAGGTTCACCCATGACCCTGTCCAGGAAGCAGGGTGCTGGCTGCTCCCTGGGAGGAGGCTGACTCCATTCACCCAGCAGGTCTCATTCATGCCTCGCATTCCTACAGTGGCCTCTTAATTAACTGTCTAGACCAGAGTACTTCTGAGAGTGAAAGGTGACACTGGGACAAGCTGGTATTCGTGGGACACATGGCCACCCAACTTGGGTTACCTGCTTTGGCTCTGGGTTTGATTCTGATTCTTTTTTGATTCTCTGTTCTTTTCTAGCCCAACTGCTTTGGTTTGCAGCATTTGTGAGTTTTGCTTTGGGATTGGGAGGATACTAGTCTTAATGTTTAATTAGTAAATTGCTTAGGGGGATGATCAAAACAGAAAATGTCCTAGTGTGCCAGGGTGGGAGAAGTAGGACACAGTGAAGCAGGCAGAGTATCACCGGTTTTCCTTCTCCTGAGAGCCACCCTTTGCTTTTCTATCAACTTCCATTATGCCCTGGGAACTTCTGATGAGCTGAGGTTTTATTAGCTGGATCTGATGGGGACACCTTGAGCTCTTACTGTTCAGGTTGTACATGTACTTACTGGGCTCACTGTGTAACATACAGGCTTAGCTCATGGTGTGGGTGCTAAATTTCTGGAACCTTTCAAGGAAAAACAAAAGTTCTCTGACATTGAGCAGCTACTCAAAAGCCTAGTAAGTCTTCAGTCCTCCTGATGTGCTGTCATCATCTCCTTTGGTAGTGAAGCCAACATGCAGCTGGGCTCCTTGCCAAAAGTAGCAGCCATTAGTTTGAAAACAGTTTGAAATGTTCCAGCTCTTGGAGTCATATAATCAAAATCAATTAATGTACCATTTGGGAGTTTGTATATACCTCCTTCCCCAAGGCAGCAAACTGTCCACACTACCCAATCACACAGTGGCACAGACTCTGCTGTCCCATCACTGGTGCCCTCTGTGAATATTCTTTCCCTCTCCCAGTCAAGGGTGATTGTCCTCACTGAAGAAAAAATTAAGGCTTTATTCCAGAAAAGCTTTCAAAAAAGGAAAACAAAAGCTATTACAGAGATCCTTCATGAAAAATGTGGGCAGTGGGAGGCATCCCTGTACTTAGGAGCAGAGGGTGTAATAAGAAACACAGAACTGAGGGCTGGTGGGGTGGCTGACATGGCAGAATGCTGCCTAGCAAGCTTGACAGCCTGAAGGACAGCACTGGATATCACAATGGTCACCCACTTTTAGAGATCTTTAAAAAAAGGAGTTTTAAAAGCCTGATATGTGGTACATACCTGTAATCCCAGCACTCAGGAGGCTGAGGCAGTAAGTAGGATCACTACTTCTAAGCTACCCTGGGCTACATAGCAAGACCCCATTTTTAAAAGAAATGTTTCAGTCACCCAACAGAAAATGAGTTTGGGCTTGTTTTTAATAATTATCACAAGAAGAAATGGTTACAACAGGATAATCACTTTGTCTGGAAATGTGGGGTGCCAAGGTAAGAAACCTGGAAGTCAGAGTAGGATGTTGACTTTTGGGCTCTGTTATTGGGGAGATGGCCATCTTGTTTGGGGATCTCCACAGCTGGAGCACTCAAAGAGGCAAACAGAAGAAAGCAGCCATGGACCCATGGCACCATGGCAGAAAGGCAGGGAGGGGGAAGGGAGATAATGAGAGACAATGAGGGAGATAATGAGAGATAATGAGTGCAACAGTGAAACAAACAACAAAAAAAATGGATTTGAAGAATATCAAGTAACACCTGGGGCAAATCTAGAGAAGGGTCACCTGGCCCCAGGGGTTAAAATAGACAGTGAAATAATATGTGACCATGTATAAGATAAGCTGTACCCCCCCCCATATCTGTAACCTGCTCTAAATGGTATATAAGGAAAGCCCCCTTGTTCATGGGGCTCATTCACTGGATTAGAGTCACTGAGAAGCTGCCAGCCTACTTAATAAACTTGCTTCCCAAAAGCTTTGGCACCCTGCCTCTCTGTCTGAGCCGGCCTACAACATTTCTGGGGGCTAGTCAGGTATTCAGAGGACAGTGTTTTCACTCCTTGTCACGGGTTCAGCACCCACCAGGAGGGCCGCCCCTGCCAGAGGTCACTGGACGCATTGATCCAGGGGAGGAAGCCTCTCTCCCAGAAAACCAAAGAGGTGAGTTTCGTTGCACTACGGAATCCAGAAAGGCACGGGAACCAACTTGGGAGCCCCACTCATCAGACTGGTAGAACCCAGGTTTGAATTAAGGCCTGCCTCAGGAGGCAGAAGAGGAGTCTGATCAACTCCCGGCGAGATACCCTAGTAAACACCTTTTGGGGTGAAACCACGTCTCTTGGGTTCAGAGAGTGGGGTGGAAGTACTGTGCTGTAAGAGTGTGTTAAGTGTGAACCTGAGACGCAGCCCAGCTGCAAAGCGAACGTGGAGTCCCGACTGGCAGGTCCGGGGTGAACTCATATGGTAACAGGGCCTCTGCTCTGGGGCTTATTTGTGGACTCACTATGGCTAAGAAACACCTAAATCCCCACAGGGGAACGGCCAAATCAAGTTCTGGTGTTTTCCCCTCTGTGCCAGAGAGGAGGACCCCTTACCTCCTCTCCACAGCCCTCATCCCTTCCATCTCTGTCTCTGTCTCTGTCTGGTAACAGGAGGAATGGGAGAAGGTCAGAGTAAGATCATCCCTCTAGAGTGCATGCTTAACAACCTTAAAAGGGGATCTAATGGAAATTACGGAGTCAAGTGACTCCTGACAGCTTAGGACCTTCTGTGAAATAGACTGGTCTGCTTTTGGTGAAGGATGGCCCTCGGAGGTGTCACTAGTGAAGGTCATAGTCAACAGACTTTTTGAAGTGAATACAGGGGAGCCTGGACACCCGTATCAATTTCTTTGTATTAACTGCTGCCAGGATGCAGTCCTCAACTGGCCCATGTGGCAAAAGCCCCATCTAGAAAAAGCATGTAGAGTTATGGTAGCCAGGGCAGCGGCAGCTTCCAAGTGCAGGGAAAAATGTAAAGAGCCAGGGAGATCCATATATTAGTGGGAGACCATACCCCCTTATGTGCCACTGTACCCTCTCCTTCACAGAAAAGCCTCAGGCTCTGATTGATCTAATGTTGTCATCATCCAAACTCATAAGCCCACCTGGACAGAATGCTGACGGCTTCTTCTGACTATTTAATACTGAGGAGCAACGCCATACAACCTTGGTGGCTCTAAAGTGACTGCAAGATCATGCTCCTGTGTGCACTCTAATTGCCCAAGCCTGCGATGAAGGCCAGTTCCCCAAGGAGGACCCCCACTGGGACCCTAATGATGACCAAGATTATCAGCACCTTGAACAGTATCAGGAGACACTATTAGGAGGCATGAAGGAAGGGCAGAAAAAAGCCATGAACTTGAGTAAAATGCAGAAGTCCTCCAAGAGCCAGATGAGAGCCCCCGCCAGTTGTATAATTGGCTATGTGAAGCTTTCTGCCTATACACTCCCTATCGACCCAGAGGCAGCTGAAAACCAGAGGATGATTTATGCAGCATATGTCAGCCAGGCACAGGGGGACAGAAGGAAAAAATTATAAAAACTTGAGGGGTTGGCTGGTATGAACGCCAGCGAGCTTCTGCAGGTGGCCGCACAATTCTTTGTCAATCATGAATGATGAAAAGGAAGGCGGACCTCCTTGCTGCAGCTCTAGCTGGATAGTTGGGTGGGCCCCAGTGTGCAGGCCATGGCAGAGGAAGAGGCAATCCCTGTGGACGGTGGTCAGCACCCCCAGAACGGTCCCACTCTAGAGAGGTACTAAGGCGAGACCAGTGTGCCTACTGTCATCAGGAAGGACACTGGAAAAATGAATGTCCCCCATGGCCCAAGGACCCCCAAAAGGTCCCCCAGACCAGAGGCAGAATTGTTAAGCAAAAGTGTGGGCCTATTCAGGGGAGAAGCAGCTCCCGGGAGGAAGACATCATCAGGCTGGCCTCTTCTGAGGACTATGAGGAGGACTAGGACAGACCTGGCTCCATTCTACTGAGCCTCCTCGAGCCTATGGTCCAAATGAAGATAGGGGGCTGTCCTGTTGACATACTGGTAAGACACTGGCTTGACCATTCAGTTGTAACCCAACCCACGGGCCCTCTTCATGGAGACATGCAACCATTGTCGGGGCCACAAGAGATCACACTTGCCGCCTCTTCCTCATATCCAGAAAATGCAATCTTGGAAAGCATGAAATAAGACATGAGTTCCTCTACCTTCCTGATTTCTCTGTGGCCTTGATGGGCAGAGACTTGTGCTAACTAAGGGCACAGATAACTTTTGACTTTGACAGCATGGCAGCCTTAAAGCTGAGAGGGCCTGAAGCATCCTACAACAGCACTGCTCAAAGAATAAGATGAAGGGAAATACCAGGATCCATG
Organism: Castor canadensis; assembly: GCF_047511655.1. NCBI lineage: Eukaryota > Metazoa > Chordata > Mammalia > Rodentia > Castoridae > Castor > Castor canadensis. Next base: position 119,863,330 of record NC_133395.1, on the reverse strand, counting down.
TGGCAACTCCAGTCACATGACTGCTCCCAGTCTTTTTTCTCTTGGGGTTACTGGGGTTTGAACTCAGGGCCTCACACTTGCTAGGCAGGCACTCTACCACTTGAATCACTCCACCAGCCCTGTTTTGTGATGGGTTTTTTTTTTTTTTTTTTTTTGAGATAGGAACTTATGAACTATTTGCCTGGGCTGGCTTCAAACTGCAATCCTCCTGATCTCTGCCTCCTGAGTAGCTAGGATTACAGGCATGAGCTACCAGCACCTGGTTCTTGCCAAGCCTAGTTTCCTTCAAAAGTGTGTTTAAAGACTAATAAGCAGACAAATGTTGACTACTTCTTCCCTGGACCAAACAGAAGTATCTATCCCTGCCTTCAATTTTTGAAAACCCATCAGGGATGCCCATTTAGATACTCAGAACAGTGTTCTCAATTGCTGACTTTCAAGTGGCCTTTAAAACAACAGTCATTTTATATTCATCATCCCCCTTCCTTTGGTGGGGTGGAGGGGGAGGTGGAAGCAGTCGTACTCATGCCTCTGGCTTGCTTGTGAGTTGAGCCTACTCACCCAATCCCAGCCCTGGATTTCGTGTAGCCCATGCCTGACTAATGATGATAAAGCATTCTAATCTACTGAACATCAGAACACTGCTCAGGCTCTGTGCACAGCATGTCATGTTTCCACGTGCAGAATCTCTACCTCTGGGTTTCACATTTCCCCCAACGACACTCATCAATTTTAATGCACGGGACAGGCTTTGCCCAAGCTATGTTTGGAAATTCTGCCAGTCATTTCCTTGCCCCTGCTAGCCCACAGCTTAGCACTCCTAAGGACTCTATGATTGACTTACGGCTTAGGTGCTTTACATCAAAGGAAGCTGCCAATTTCCAGAAATTTCTAACTTAACAAATATGTCAAAAAAGCATACTACTCCACTGCTCTGAGACCCTGTGCATTGGAAAATGTGGGTGGTTCCAAATCAAATTAAAGACAGAAAAATGAAAAGGCAGCAAAACCTATCTAGTAAGGCCTAGGAAGGAAAGAAATTTTTAGCCATATAACCAACAGGTAGGTAGTCCCACAGTATCTGGGACTTCCATTTGTATACATTATAATTAAGAAGAAAACGTGTATCTCCCAAAAACAACACTAATACGTTTCTTTTTTTTTCTAGTATTTTATTTTTACAGTTTTATTATCTTTTTCATTAGCATACAGTAATGAGGAGGGGGATTAATTTTCCACACGTGTCAGTGTACTTTGAACAAGTTCATCCCTCTATTATAGTCCCTTTCCTCTGCTCATGTTTGGTGGATTTCATTATGCTGTCTTTGAACATAAACGTGTATATTATTTTTAACCCTCCCCCCAGTATCCTTTCCATTACCCACTTTCTGTGCCATTGATCCCCGTAGACAGTCCCCCTTCTACATTCATGTTCTATCTTCATCACCATCATCATCACTCTAAGTTCCACAAATGAGTGAGAACATGTGGTATTTGGCTTTCTGAACTTGGTTTATCTCACTAAACATGATGACCTTTAGTTGATCCATTTTCCTGTAAACTGCATAATTTCCTTTTACTTTATGACTGAATAATATTTCATGGTACATATGTAACATACCCTATTTTCTTTATCCATTGATCAGTTTTGTTGGTCATCTCAGCTGAACTCAGGGCTTTGCATTTATTAGGCAGTCAGCTGCTATGCTGCTGGACCCATGCCACCAGTCTGGCACTAATACTTCTTGATTCAAGACACTAAATGGATCAACAATGATGTCCAGAAATCTGTATCTAGCTGGGTGACCATTAGGGGACAAGTTATGTTATGTCTCTAGGCCTTAGTACCTTGCTTCTACAGAGGGAGGAAGAGGGGGTGGTGATAGATAGTAGGGACTGGTTTTGAAAGCTGCTGTAAACATTCAATTGGATAAGGCAGGTGCCAGGTGTGACACAGCACCTGTCCTGTACTGTGCACACATAGGTAGTGATCATTAATAAACTAACTTGATGCTCACAGAGTTCTCCTCCCTAAAGATCCTCAATCTGACTAAATGTAGAAGCAGGAAACAAAGAAATCCTGGTCCACATTGGAAGGTACCAATTTCTATTCTAGCTGGTTCCTCTGTCCCCTGGCCAGGGAAAAGCCCAGAATAGCTCTCGGCTGAGAAATGGCAAATACTAGCTGGTGGTGGGTAAATCGCTCAAAAAAGATAGACCACACAGGAGTTACACAGTCTCCACTGCCCAGCAGACCTCTCTAGAACAGCTGGACACAGTCACATGACATGACAAGATACATCCCTCCATAAAGATTAACGGACAAAACTCTTGTTTGTGTGTGTGCATAGCTGCAAGACTCATCTGAATCACAACAAAGTACACAGAAAAAATTGTACTGATTTCACAGACTACTAACTTCTTAATTTTCTAAGATTTGTGCTTATTGTAAAGTAGGCAAAATTCCAGCCAATCTCTTTGGTTATCAAAATTCAAGATTCCTTGCTGGTAATGAAAAGTAAAAATTTAACCTACAAGTTATTCTTAAGAAAAATGCCAAGTTTTCATCTGTTGCCACAAATGGTCTAAAAACTGAGAACAGAGGTGTCTACAATTAGGAAATGAAGAATCTGTGGTCCATGCTACAATGCAATGACATGTGGCTCCTCAGAGCGATGACACAGATGTGAATGTGCGAACCTGGGAAAATGTTTATGACTATTGACAACCAGAATGTTTTTGTTAAGGGAAACAGACAAAAGTAACAGGCTGTAAAGATGCCTCGGTGTTCACATTACCTAGCTACAATAACTACCCTAGTCTTAAGGCTAGCCTTTTGTGAGCTAAAACACTAGCCATATGCTCACCCCTCACACTGGTTATTTGGAGGTCAATACCAAATACCGTGTCAATCATGATATTCTATTAAATGGAAAATAGGGTAAAAACCGCCTAGAAAGCAAAATCAATTTTTAAAAAATTATCAAGGTACATACATTCTAGAAAAAAGTCTTCACACACAAACACTAACAATGATAGTTGGGTTAAAAATACAAGGCTCAGTTTCTGGCAAATGTGTCTTTATTCAGCTTTTTCCACAACAAACCATACATTACTTGCATTATAAAGATAAATTATAAGACTGTTTTAGTAGTAAGAATGTTTTAGCATTAAAAAGTGAAACAATTTTAACACTCATTCCACTAATAATACCCAAATGTACAGATAAATCTTAATTTTGAAACTTTTTCTTAAACTTTACCATTGCAGTCTAACCTTCCCCATTCTCCAAAGAACATGCATGCAGGTATCATGGGGCAGGGAGAGACAGAGAGAGAGAGAGAGGTTTTTGTAAAGAACATTGCCTGCTATACATCACATGCCATTTTTAGTAGAAAAGAAATCATTATTCAAAAAACGTTAAGAGTTGATGCAAGTTGATAGGGCACCAGCACTGAGTGACAGACATCTGTGGTAGGGGTAATGCTAGGCTGTTTCTTGCTTTGTTGATTCAACAATCAGCACTGAATGTCTTCTGTTCTAATTTATTTTAACTTCTGCTTAATTAAATGCATAAAAGAACTAATGTGTTGGATTTGGGGATTTAAAATGACTTTCACCCAGCTGTTTTTAAATGCACTAGGAAATTTCTTGAATATAATTGTTCTTTTAGAGGCAAAAAAGCAGACTGTAACCATGACATTCACACAGAGGGGAATTCTCACCTAGTGACACTGGCTGACAACTTCTAAATTTCCCACCCAGAGCTTGAAAGGCCTTCCAGGATTTTTCCAGCTACCTCACGAGGTGATGTGAATGTTGCAGAAGGAAAAGGTCAAGATAAAATTATTCTAAATTCATTTTCTACCAATTCAACTAACAGGTGCTCAATACACACTTGTTAAACAAAACAATCCAGCAACGCATCAAGTCACTTTCTCAGAGTACTGGGCAGCTCCTCCTACCTCCCATTTAAAAAAAAAAGGGGAGGGGGGTATTTATGGAGTTGCATTACAGCTTTTAGTCCATTAGGTACTAGCAAAATTGAAAACTGAGAGGGGAGAGATGGAGCTCAGCATCCAGGACTTTCCACTCAAGCCACAGTGTTTTCTTGTGTGCAGTCATATGGTTTTCTTTCCAACCACATTTTTTGGGGGGTTGCTGGATTGAACCCAGGGCATAACACAGATTAAGGCTGTGTTGTACCCCTGAGCTACACACCCAGCCCCTCTACTATAATTCGAATTGTCCTTACTCCAGCCTTCCCCATGAGTGATGGTATCCTGCTCAGTCAGATACCTTGTGCCAGGGTGGCACTCAGTGTCAGCGCTGATTCCCACAGTCTCCCATGTGCCATCCCCATCCCACACACTACAAAACAGCTCAGTGAGAGCTCAACATTGAGAGCCTCGATCTGGTGATCTATGCCATGGGACCATTCAGGTGCTCTGTTCTTCACTAAAAATTCTAACCCAGAGTTTTAGACAGAATGGGTGCCAAGTTGTCAGTCCACCAAAATGTCTACAACTTTCAGAAAGCTTAGTTTACATGTGGGAACAATCTAATAACATTTTAGAACCCAAAATATGAGGGAACTCTCTGAATCAGTTTTCTCTACAAAATAGTCACACGGCGTTGGAGAACAGAACTCAAATAAAATAAAAAAGCCAAAAGGAAATGCTTTTTCCCTGCAGATGCCTCTTCTAATTCCCTTGACAGCCAAGAGAGGGGTACCATCATGTTCTCAAACTGAATCATGGGCCAGGTGTGGTAGTGTACAGCTATAATCCCAGTTACACAGGAGGCAGCATTACGAAGATCCAAGGACTGCCCCAGGCAAAAGCACAGACCTTATCTGAAAAATAACTAAAGCAAAAAGAAGAGCTGGGGTGTAACTTAAATGGTAGAGCTCTTGCCTAGCAAGTGTGAGGTCCTGAGTTCAAACCCCAGTAGACCAAAAAGACAAAAAAAACAACCAAAAAAAAAATCCCTAAATTGTTCTTTCACCCAAAATGAACATAAGCATCAACTAGGCTGAGTGTTCCAAATCTGCAGTGTTTCTACCTCACACCTGCCCCAAGTTAGGGCTGGGAATTCAATGGCTACAACTGAACACAACAGGCCAACAAAGGGCTCTTTTCTGCAATTCTACTTAATTATTTCTCAAAGAACTAAGCAATAATTTTCAAATGATGGCACAAACTCAACCATGGCAAATCCCCTCAGGTGGCAAAAACTCATACCAGGTCTAATACCTCTAACCAGGATTGGGGAAAAAGCAATGGGGCTGAAAGATTTTTTACCACGCTGCCTTTCATCACTAGTTCCACTCTGGAAGGTCTGGATTTTATGTCACAGAGGTTAATGACTTCCTGGGCCTCCTTAGGTCTGGCTTTGGAGTCTGGCCATATGGGAAGCCAAGATAAGCAAGGAAAAGATGTGGCATTGATCAATGTGGGGCAGATAAATACCATTTTGAAAACAGATTACAGGTTCACAATGCACGGTAACATAATTTAAACAAAAAAACCAGGACTCCTACCAGGGAGACAGAAATCAAGGTCTGCTGGACTCCAAAATGGAACTCTTAACCACGCTGTTAAGCACCTCTTCCCTGAAAGGAGCACCCTAGGACTACACTCACAGACTCAGTCACCTGCAATTAAACAGCATGCATTCTGCTCCGTGAGACCTCTTAGCCCACGGGTCAATACCCAACCAAGGTGTGTCACAATCCCTTCTGAACCCAGGCCAGCCTGTCAAAACAGCAGCCATGGGGGACAAATGCCATCAAAGTGCATGTGTTCTGCAGACTGGCAAGATAAACCTGGGCAAAGTGACTCCAAGGAGGAAATTCCTTGCTTCAAAGGAGAAGGGAAAACTCAAAACAATTTGCTCGCTCAACAGTACACTGTAGGCGCTAGCGTGCAACAGGAACCTTGAACACACCACCTGAAATAGACACAGAACTGTAATTAACAGTGATGGTAAAGTCTACAAGGAGAAAAAAAGAGGAAGATGGACAGGACAGGATGTCTGTCCTAAGGAGTCCTTGCCTGCCTCTACCAGCATCAAACACGCTGCAGTGGTTTTCATTGAGTGCACGCACACCCGTGTGTGTGTGTGTGTGTGTGTGTGTGTGTGTGTGTGTGCGCGCACGCGCGCTCAGGGGATCGAACCCAGGACTCCAAGTGTGCTCAGTATGCACTCTACCACTGAGCTCCAACCTTAGCCTCACTAATATGCATTTTTTTTTTCTTTTTACATCTTTTGCAGAGCTGGGAATGGAACCCAGAGACTCCCACTGTATTGCATCCCCAACCACAAGATGCACACTTTACATCAGTTCTTCTGACCTGCTTCTGAGGTTTAGGCACAAGTAACAGCATCTCAAGCTCTGTACCATAAAAATCACCCATCAACCCCACAAAGTAAAGGACTGCAAAATCCCTACTGGAAACTAACACTCCTGCCTATGTTTTCTGTCCACTCGCAAGCAAAAATCAAAGTGTAAAATTACCAACCCTAGAAAGCAGCCAGAATTCTTCACTCACAGACACCTGGAAGAAAAGTCAATAATAAAAATGCAATGCACACTATTCATTTTACCAGGGGACAAGACTGTTAATTATAAAATATTCCTATATTAACTAAAGTCCAGCACAATAAATGAGCCTATGATAGCTAGGCCAGCATTGATTTCATATACACGAAATAAGTCTTCTGTGAATTTGGTGTGAGCCAGCAGCTTCTGGTTGCAGCTCTTACTAATTTCAGATAAAGAGAAGCTTGTGTGATGAAGTGAATCTTAATAAATGACAGCCTTAGTGTGACATACTTTTAGCCCAAGATAATCCCATCTCCTCAAAACAGCTGAGTGTCATATTTGTTGCGATTCTACTCCAAGGTCTCTTTAAACTTCAGGAAGTGTCACCATGTTCAGCGGAGGGTAATGTTCACAAAGCAACCTTTTTAAAACAGCAATAAAAACCATAAAACTAGTTAAAGCCTTACACATTTCCTCTAATAATTTGCATAGAATCTGCATAATTTCTGATTTGACAAAAGAAACTCATTTCTTTATCTCCCCTTCCCCAACCGTGAGCCCCATGTTCTAAGGAACCAACCCATACTTTACCAAGTGCTTTCTGTCAGTTTGTATTCGGAAGCAAGTACAGAGAAGCAGGGAGAAGCAAGGAATGTTTAAGAGTGCTAGTTTCAAATTTCGCAAGGAGTTAAAGCCCTACTTGTAGTAATACCACCCACTGTCTTTATCTACCTCTGAAACATCTTAATTTTGCCCTCACGGGCAGGTGTTCATTAACCAGTCTTGCCACACTCACTTCCATTTCTACTGTGTTTAACTTCACCTGTTCCTTTGCAATCTCCCAAGAAGGACTGTCAGGCATGCCCCCAGGAACAGGGATGCTCTATAAATGTTTTAATATCCATCATAACACCAAGAATGCACATAAAAAATTTAGACCCTCAATGCAGAAGATGAATTTTAACTGAATTGTATTTGAAAGTTTTTGGAATGGTGGGTTTTTTAATTTCCTATTTTTCTAGACCATATATATGGGTAAGAATGTTCTTGTGTTGGTGAATGCAGACTTTTTCTGTAAAGAGCCAGACAGGTGTAAATATTTGAGACCTGGCAGTCATCTAGTCCCTGCTGCAAGAACTGAACTTGCCATTGTTAGAGAACAGTCACAGACAGTAAGTTAACAAAAGGCATGGCTGTATTCCAATGAAACTTTGCTTACAAAAATAGATACTGGTGAGACTTTGCCTATGTGCCAAGGTTGCCCAAGCCCTAGTCTCGTACATCAGGCTGTACAATCAATTGAACCAATGCAGAAGATCAGTACCCCGGCTGACATTCATTGGCTAGGTAGTCCTGGGCAACTTATTTAACTTTTCTTGGTTTCAATTTCTTGGTGTAGCCAAACAACCTTCCTCACAGGTTGCTCAGTGCAAGAGAATTAAAATAGGGGGGAAAAAATAGTAAGCGGAATACACTGGGTTGCATATAAGTTTGTTATAAACATTCTTTTAATATAACAAATACCGTTACTGAGAACCAGCACAAAACTCATCCTTTTTCTTTCTGTTATGGTTATATCAAATACACCAAAACTTCCAGAAAAACCTAGAAAGAACTTTCCTTTCTATCTCTTGGTCAATGCTTATACATCCATTTTTTTTTTTTTAAATTTCTAGAGCCTCAAATATCCAATCAAATACTAAGCTATGCAATCCCAATTTAAATTGTTAGGGACACATTTAAGTTTTGAGCTTATTCATAAGCTGTCTGGGTGCTTCTGTGATGATTTGGGGTCACCAGAGACCATGGCCACTGTTATTTTCAAAGCTATTCTGAAGAGATGAATGCTTGCTTGAGGCAACAGGAAGGAACACACAGCTGAGTGTGAGTTTTAAAAGCACCTTTTAAATCAACTGAATGAATTAGGGGTGTGTGGGAAGCGGTGTCATTATAAAATTTGTTAAATGGAAAAGCAATTATTACACTGAAGTCACCTGTTAATTCCAAATTCTGTTCTACACCATTTGTGAACAAAGGAAAAAAATCTGCCATCAGGTTTTCTCAAGTACATTTCTATCCGTGCACAGGGACAAAAGTGTCTGGAGACATCTTTTGTATAACAAAGAGGAGGGCAGTCTTCCTGTTTCCTAAGATCGAGGTGAGTGGCGTTGCTAAACACCCTACAGTGCATAGGATGGAACTCCATCACAACGAATTCTGTGGCCCAAACTGTCAGGAGTCCAGAGGAGTTTCAAAACCTTACCTTAGATAAGGAGAAAAGCAGTACCAGGAAGACCCTGCCAGCCACTTTGTTTCATCACCTCACTTCACCTCATAACAACCCAACAAAACTAGTGTTCCTTTTGTTCCCTGGCAGAGGTTAGAAAAGATGGCACAGATAGGTTGGGCTGCCTCCTCCAGGCCCTGTAGCCTCAAATCAGCAGCAAGGAAGTAAATACAAGCCTGTTTTCCACACACACCATCCAGAAGTGGAAGAAATTATTTGGGAAATGAAGACTGGTAGGTGTAACTAAAGGCAAGAAAGACATCCAAAGGCTCTGAGCTGCTTTCAAACGAGAGTCCCCATCTCTGTCAGCACCAGAAGTAATTCAGACAGATAGCAGGAAGAGAGAAATCTCATCACCTCGGCCCCAGCAAGGACCCTTCAGCAGCTCAGCAGCAGTGCCCTTGATCTTGACCAGCCTGCATAAGAGGTACAGGGGTTTTATCGAGCACTGGGAGTTTATTACACTCTGCAGCTCTTTCTCCTTTATAGGATTTTCTGTCCAAACTCAATAGCCGCCAGCATTCGGGAAAGGTTAACATCATTCTTTACTTATCAAGTAAGATACATACACGGCCACCTGTTTCCGGTTCCCAGTTTAATTAGCCGTGTCAATGGGGAAAAAACAAAGCACAACCTTATTCAAAGGAAGTCTTATTCTGTCTAGTTTTCTAGACTTCTCAAAATCACATGTAAAAATTCCATAAGAGCTTTATCTGCATATCTCATTTTTAGAAACATAATAGCTTTAATGAAATAATGTATTTATTCATTTTTTTAAAAACTCACTATGTTTTGGTTTGGACTTATTTTTGGTGGTGCTAGGGGTTGAACTCAGGGCCTCACACTTGCTAGGCAGGTGTTCTACCACTTGAGCCACTCTACCAGCCCTTTCTTGTGTTGGGTATTTTCAAGATCAGATATTGTGAAATATTTGGCTGGGGTGGCCTCAAAATTTAAGATCCTCCTTTTCTCTGCTTCCTGAGTAGCTAGGATTACAGGCACGAGCCAACAACACCCAGCTGCTTTGGACTTTTTTACTTGGCCCAGACATGGCACAGTAGCTCTCTGAGTCTTCCTATAGAAGAACTGTTGACAAACAGACGTATTTGTCTGACTTTGTGCAGTGGATGTAAACCTGTATTTCCAGGAAGAGGACAGTTGAAGTGCACTATTACTGAAGGCTCAGTGAGGAATTTCTTGGACCCCCATGCCCTACCTTGTCCAGGTCTCCAGTTCTGGACAGCAGCAAGGAAAGGGCTGGCGTGACGAGGATGACCTTACTTTCTGCACAAGACGTCCTTCCCTTAGAACCCCAGCCTGACCACAGCCCAACGGCACAAGCAAAACAAAATCAGACATTAAATACAAAATCCTCTTGTGAGAGTTCTTATTCAAATAGTGACAACACAGAGATTTATAGGGAAACTCCACTTGCCACTGATAACCAAAAACCAAAGAATCTAAAATGAAACCAGGGATATGTAATTCACTGAACGTTGCATGACCTTCAGACAAAAGCATCTTACTCAACATCTTCCTATAATGCCTTTGGTAGCACCCAATATATGGCCCATAAATACTGTCTACAGCGCAAAGGCAAAAGTGAATTGTTTGTACGGAATATCCAGATTTATAGTGGGTCACTTGATGGGAACAATCTTAGTGAAAGACAGCAATGACTGACATACTCTCACCCTGAGGACTGACAGAGGAGTGAGGGCCCATCAGATCAAGAGCTCTGTTCTCAGCCACCGTCAGTTGAGTCTCAGGCACATGGCTTCTTGCTGGAGCACTTGACTCACAACTGTAATGTCGTCTTCTTGGAAATGAGAGGGGCGTGACATCACCTCACCATGAGAGCATGTTCAGCGGGAACTTGGCGGTACCCTACTTTACATGATTCACCATGAAGCCAAACGCCAACAGTTCTGATTCTGAACTCCTGACTGACACCTTAAAGACCTGAATTACCTAGGCCGTTCCTGCCAAAGCAGAAAGTGCAACATGATCCAACCTTCACATTCATTCTCTGTCCTTCAGGAGTATATGCCCGTGCTATGTGTAGGCTACGTGTGAAGTAGATACCTTAAACACACTTTCACCGGGCCTTCCCATAGCCTTGTGAGATAGGGTTATTTATCCTCATCACTGAGACTCAAAATTACTATGTCATCTGCTCAAAATCATACACGATGTTCACTCATTCTTTCAACAAGAATACACTGAGAACCTTCCATTCTGTGACACCAGTCATCTGGGACGGAACCACACCAGCACATGGTGCCCTTCATGGAGATTACACTTTTAAGTGGCAGTCAGATTTCATACTAAAACATGGGTGGAATGCCAATGTCCTTGCTCTAAGGACTTTGAAAATTAAAGAAATGACCTGTGAAAATCTACTTGATTTGGAGATAAATCCAAAGTCAATTTCTGTATTCTCCGTTCATGACGTCTGTTCTGCCACACTCCTGCATGCCAACAGTCCATCTGTACTCAATAACTCTTATTTGGGAAGTCTCATTTCGTGAAGTCTCTCTTGTTCATGCTAAGTACCAAATATGAACCTAAAATGTTTCCTATTCTGCCCCCAGCAAGGTTTTATCTAGGTCCTCACCACTGTTGACCCCATTCAGAGGCTCTTTATGGAAAGGAAACAATCTTTGGACAAAGTAATGACTGTATGCTGTCTATATGACTCCATCATTAACTCACATTAGCTATCATTACTGAGTAACAAATGGTTCCACAAGGTAGCAGTATCTAATAGCAATCATTTATCATGTCCCAGTTTCAGGAGTGTCAAGATTCAAAGCAGGTTAGCCAGGTGGTTTTGACTGAGGATTGCTCATAGGTTACAAGTCAAGGTGTTGGCTGCCGTATGTGACCTTGACAGAGGATGGACTTTTCGGGTCCAGTTACGGCTATCAGTCGGAGGCCTCAGGTTCTCTCCACATGGGCCTCTTCAGAGAGCTGCTTGAGTGAGTGTCCCCATGAGGTGGCAGGTGGCTTCCCAAAGAATGAGTAATAAGAAACAGGTCTCTTGAGAGACCTAGTCTCTAAAGTCACTCTCTTATTGTGTTGATTAGAAGTGAGTCACCAAGTCAATCAATGGGAGGAGAGTTAAGTATCACCTCCTCAAAGAATTAGCAACAAAATTGTGGGCATATTTTCAAACTACTGCTATCGTTAATCCTCCCCAACGCAATCCTATCAGGCACACTGACTTTCATCTCTTTAGGGTTTCCAGAATTTCTTTGTTTCTCATCCGATGTTCATGGGTTTGCCATATTCCTCATGCCTCCTATCTCTAGCTTAATCTTATTTCCAATTAAATGAATTTTTAAGGAAATTTTTTATCACATACAGGAATGAAAAACTAGTAAGTTCTGTCTAGGTAAACAGGTTACCAGAAACACTAATAGGTCTATTGTGACCTTTTTTCCACTAAGTACAGATTCAACTTGAGAATCCTTCTCGACAGAGAGTTCTGAGTAGTAACTACCTATTAAGCATCAACGATACTTACAATGACACCTACCGGCCATCCAACATTAGATCCGGTGCACTCTTTGGAAAAAGAAGATTGACACTCAAAAGTTTAAAAGCGCATACTTTAACTGCCTAAGCACTCTTGGAAAATGAGCTACCAAAAGCAGGACCCTGTCTTGGGATCCCACTGTGGGGACAAACCCTGCAAAGGTGTCTTCACATTAAGAAATAGCACCACTAAGGCATCGTCCTTCCCAGCAAACAGAGCGCAGGCAGTCAAGAGCTCCCAGAACTACTCAGCTGAAGGGTACTGTTTAGACTTGCTCCATCACAGCCTTTGTCGATCAGAGAAAAAAATATTTTATACGTCTACTTAAGCCCTGAGAACATCTAATCAGACAGACAGCTTTGGAGCCCCAAGAATAAAACCACCAGCACCATGACTTTGATTCTCATCAGGCCAAGGCTTGGGACCCCTAAAAGATGAATCGGCCAGGCTTTCGGGCTGCAGGAGTCCAGGGGTGTCCCTGCAGGCCAGGGGCACAGCATTAAAGAGAGGATAATGCTCCCAAGGAGAGGGCTGCTCACAATATCCAAAAACATCCTCCAAAGCAAGCCTTGAGAACAGCATTACATGAATGAGCTGAAAATGGACTCAGAAGTGCAGGGGCATAGCAGGTAAAATCCTTGATGTCTAAAACTTTGATAGGCATATATAGGTTGAGCATGCTGTGAGAATCAACTTCAGTTGGGTCTTTTCTGTCCAAGGATTTAATCAGTAACCACTGCTGTTACAAATGTTAGTCTCACTAACTCGCCTCCCATATGTTTGCATCACGGACTCTGCTTACCATGATAAAAGTTTCTATTAAGAACAACGGGTTGTTATCCTCAGCTGGGCCAAGGCAAGAATTCCTCTAGATGCCCTGGTTCTGGAGCTGATAACAATTACTGCTTCCATGAACTTTTAAACTTCTTTGTTCCCAAAGCCCCCTTCCTAACCTGGCCCCTTTCTAATTAGCCAACCGTGTAGACTGTGAGCCCAAAACCTGCCCAATCCAGGGGCAGAAGAGGGACAGCATGGCTCAGATAAACCCCCTGAGGACTTCCTGCCAGTGTGTGCCCTTCTGCAGAAGTAAATTTTGCCTTGCCTGTTGACTTCTGAGTAGTATCATCTCTCTCGTGACACCCCAATTATCTTAAAAAACATTCCTAACAATCCTTAATCCAAAATTCAAAATACTCCAAAATCCAGAACTGACAGCCAACCATGTGGTGTTGTCACCACAAGTGGAAAACACACCTGACCTCATGTGTTTCATGCACAGAATTGCTAAGAATATTGTATCGGGTATACACAAAACAAAAATTAATTTTGCATTTAGACTTGGGATCCAGCCCCAAGTACCTCATTTTATTTATATATATATATATATATATATATACACACACACACACACACACACACACAAAATGGAAAAGTTCAGAAACATCTGAAAACACTTTTGAGCTCAAGCTCAAAATACTTGTACCGTGTTCTCACTTGAAGATCATCTTTTCCTGAGTGTGGCCAAGAACAGGCCAGGGAGGGGGACACCATGGCTGTGAGCCTGTAGCAAATTCACCCATTCCGGGTATAAATACTTTATCTAGTAGAGGCTGGGATGGAGCAGCAAACAAGATAAATCAAATCCCTGGCCCTCAAAAGCCTTAATTCCTAGCTGGGAAAATAAACAAGAAAATCAACATTTATCTCACAGATGAGCAATAGAAGGAAAATAAAGTTTGAAAAGAAAAGTGTGATGGAGGTGGGGTAGGAAGAACAGAAACCAAGAAGTTAATGTAATCAGCTCAAATTGTTGCCCAGCACTGCCGTGGTCATATAAACCGTTATAGTGACCTGCTGTTTGAACCCACAGGAACTTGAGGAAAGGATCAACCCAAGCTTAAGACAACCTCCCCCACCTTTATTTTTGACAGTACCAGGGACTGAACCCAGGGTCTCATACTTGCTAAGCAAGGGCTCTCCCACTTGAGCTGTGCCCCCAGGCCTTTAATTTTATTTTTGTTTTGAAACAGGGTCGCATGCAAACTTTTGCCCGGGCTTGCCTTGAACATGTGATCTTCCTGCCTTTACTTCCTAAGAAGTTTGGGACAGTGGATTAACAGTGTCCAGTCTCAGAATGACCTGACACAAATGCATACATACTGGTACTTGCTTGAACCTAGCCAAAACACTCCTATTTCCACAGTTCTGACAGCCTTGAGCTTGAAGCCAAGCAAACCACGAAGTGTATGTCAGAAGATGGACCTGATTCAGGATGAAAGGACACATAGCAAATCTGAGGTTCAAGTTAGGTCCTCTTGCCATCTCTTCTCTTCCCAGGGCCTGGAGCAGTTTGAATTCCCAAACACGTTCTTAGTGGAGCTGGGTATCCCTGGGGTGAGTACCTAGGGTAGCACCATAAGCCCAGTTCACACTCATACATACACACACACCCAGCAGCACAGCCTGGTCCATGCTGGCTCTCTTTCTCACAAGGAAACTAACATCTTCCACACTGCCACCTGCTATTGACCTACTTGAGGACAGAGGAGCAGACTGTAGGGAAGCAGTACATAGGACTCTCAGAGAACCAGCAACTCCACTTGTAGGATGACTCACTAGGGGACCACGACCCCACATCTCAACCAGTTGATCAAACAGCATCAGTTAATTCTCCTTCATCACCAGCAGTTAGTTGAACCCATGAAGTTCTGTGCTATCTGCAAGCACCCAGGATAGAAGTGTCGGTTGACCAAAAAGAAAGTAGAAAGATACATTTACCTAATAACAGAACCCCAAAACATAGGAAGCAAAAACTGACAGAATTCCACCTCCATCTCCTAAGAATGCTAAGACGACTTGAGAACGTATGCCAAGTGTCTGGCATACAGCAGCTCCCCACAGAAAGAGTCACCCAAAAGACTGTGCAAAGATGGGCATGGAAACAAGAGCAGCCTCCAGTCTCTTGAGCAACTCCCACTTCCCAGAACCCAGGATGAAAGCTGCTTTCAGGCCTAGTTAATGACTACATCAAGCCTTGGACACAACACCAAACAGATCTGAAGAGATGAGGTAACTTATCCAAGAAGGGCACTTAACATCACATACCCTCCAGACCTCCTCCATTCTACACGGGCTTCCCACGAGGCCATACATGAAAACCAGGACAAGAAAAGCACCCTTCCGTCAACTGTCTGCTTTAACAAATTCTGTTCCTTAATTAGCCTGACATGTTCCTTCACAGTTCCCCACAGTTAATAACGCACACACATACTGCTTCTAGTACCTTCTGGCTCGTGCTGATTTCACTAGAAAACTGGGAGCAGCCAGAGCCAAGGCTGACTGCAATCTCACAGGCAAACAGATTCTAGATCATACTTTTCATAGAGGTTGGGCCCTTACAGAGAAGAGACTGCCCCAATGATTAAAGAAAGTTAGAAGGGGAGGGAGCTGCACATGAGAAAACAGAAGAGCATAATGAACCCCAACAAAACGAAGACGCAGTCAATGACCAAGCTATAGCTATGTAGCTAGACTGTAAGACCCTCGAGGCGAGAAGTCTGTTTTGTTCACTGTTTCATTGTGGTTGTTTGAAGCAAGAATGACTGGCACACAATACAACACAACACAACACAACACAAGTATTTAAGGAATAAATCAAAGCATTTGAAAAACAATGTCATCAACAAAATGATAGTAAACCAAATTTATTCATCAATTAATGATTACTACTACAACTGAAAGAAATGAGGAGGAAGGGAAGGGAGACAGGTAGTCTGTCATTTATGAACCATGCTAGAAAAGGAGACTTAGAAGAAACGGGATGTGGGCCAGGCACGGCAGCTCAGGCTATGATCCCAGCACTTGGAAAGCTGAGGCATTAGGATCATCAGTTCAAGGCCAGCCTGGACTATACAGTGAGACCCTGTCTCAAAAAAAAACCAAGATAGAGAGATAGAGAAGTGAGAGAAGGGATGGAGAGAGAGAGAATGAATTCCCAGAAGAGAATTTTCAACATGAATTTTTTAAAAAGCAGGCCAGACAGGACGGTTTGTCCATCTCTATGGGTACAGCTTATTTTTTCTGTACATAATGTACATTGAAACAAAACTACAAAGACATAGAATAAAATGTGAAGTTACACTTATCTCTAGATTGTGAGATTTTAAAATATTCTTCCCTCTTTTGCTTACAAGTGCTTTTTAAAAACCGCCTTTCCTATCTTACATGTACAGTCAGCCCTCCCTATCTGTGAATTCTGTGTTCTCAGATTCAACCCACGACGGATCAAAAATATTTGGAAAAAAAAAAAGTAAACTGCACATCTAGTGAGCAAAGTACAGACTTTTTTCTTGTCATTTTTGTTTGTTTTTGGCGGTATTGGGGGTTGAACTCAGGGCCTCACACTTGCTAGGCAGGTGCTCTGCCAGCCCTTGTCATTATGTTCTAAACAATGCAGTCTATCAACTATTTATATAGCACTGACATTGGATTAGCTATTACAAGTAATCTAGAGATGATTTCCAGTACAGGGGACAATGTGCTGTTATGCAAATAGCACAGCATTTTAAAGGGCTTGAGCATCTGCAGGCTCTGCTACTGGAAAAGGTTTCTAGAAATGATCCCCTGCCTAGTTCAAAGACAACTGTACTTGTAAACTGTTTTTACATGAATACGAATTGGTTGGTTGACATAATTTCCACCCCCATGATATCCAGTGGTCATCTTGGAAACCTCCCCTCCACACCACTCTGACAGGGAGCTTCTGCAGCTGACAGAACAGACTTCTGTCCTTTACTCAGTGACAAATACTAGCATTACTTTAGAAGAGTGTTTCTCAAGTAGCAATGATCACACACACACACACACACACACACACACAAACACAACCACTGGAGATGCTGTTGGTTCTTCCAGCTGAGGCAGCTGCTGGTGACAGCTGGCGAGTAGAGGTCAGGGGTGCTACTAAACATCCCACGATGCACAGCACAGGTCCAACAACACAGAATTATCCAGCCTAAAAATGTCAGAGAGGTCAAAAAGCCCTCAGGATATCTGAATGAAAATCATACCCTGTTATTAAGTAGCGAGCCTGAGGATCAATCCTAAATAAAAGAAAAAAATGATTAAAACTATAGAAAGTGTTATTACTAATGAGCAAGGTTCCAGAAAGACAAAGAAGGGGAACATCTGTTTCAAATTTCCCTTAATCCTAGCACCAGAGCAACAGAGCAGCAGCACAAAAGAATCTCCAACTTCAGAATCAGGAATGGAGGCCTTGAGGGTGAGCTGTGCCAATGGCTACCACCCTGATCTGCAGAAGGAGGCCTCTAGCGCTATTTCGTTCTTGTATAACTTATACTGCTTAGTTTCTCTATACCTCTTGCACTGCCCAAGACTCACAAGAAATACAATATGAACAGGTGGCCTGCCAAGTACCAAGATTCCAGGGAAAGGCAGTTCCCATATGAACCCTTCACCATCTCCTGTGTCTCATGAACAGAGCAAGTCCACTGACTGCATCAGGCCTATTTAGAATGACCTCCTCAACACATGAGTGCATTCATACACGCAACACTTGAGAGTCTGTGACCAGCTATCACCAATATTTTCTTGTGAAAGGAAAATATTAATTAACAATGGGGCAAAATCTCAGTTATGACTTTAAAGGAGAAATCTAAAGGGGGTGTGATTACCATGGCTGAGACCAAAATCAATATACAAGAACTTAATCAACTAAAAAACCCCACCAAGACACCAGATGGCCTGTGAAGTATTTTGGGATTTTTATCTTACAGCCAACACACCCATCTGGTTGAGCATATAGAAATTATGTTTTTCCTTTTAAAAAAACAAAAAGAAGAAAAAGAGAGAGAGAGAAAGAGTATCCAAATCCAGAGTAATTAAGGTTGATGAATAGTTCTAGAAGTGTAGGCAGAGAGGAAAGAAATATAAACATACACAGAGATAAATGTGTAATTTATCTAAACCATTAGAGTCAGCAGAGTCATATAAAGTTTTTACTAGACAACTCCACAGAAAATAGAGGTTCAAATTGCTGAATCATTGTTCAGATGTAAATAGGATTCCTAAAAGTTTTATGGGCAGTTAAAATTACTTTACAACTTAAAGGAAACAAGAAAAGGCAAGCTATGAGCCAAACCTGGGGAAAGACTGTTCCAAAGGCACACATCTCACAGAGAAGCAAATTTGCAAATCAAGGTGAAAACATCACGAACCATTTGAAAATGACATTAATAAACAAAACAGAAAATCTGACTGCGTGTGTGATGAGGAGATGTTTCTTTTCTGTGATTAAACAGAAGCATGGATTCCATAGAAAAGAGACTGCTGGTGAGACTGCATGGGCTCAGACACCAAACTACTTCCTTGCTCAGTCATCACCCAGATCCTCTGGACTTCCTCACAAAAGTCACGGATGCACCCAACCATTGGATAACTATTGCATCCTAAAAAAGTCGACTGCCAAATTCCCCCTCTCCTGGCCAGGGCTCAATCATTCCTGAGCTCCTTTTTTTTTTTTTTTTGGCTGCTTCTTGGCAGTTTTGAGCAGAACTCTCCACTCTGCTCTTTGAACACTGCTCATTCCACAAAAATCTTGTATTACACTTTCCCATTGCTGTTCCCAGTGTGGGGCAATGAGAAATTCCGTAATACTTCACTGGCATTTGATATTTTAAGCATTACAGTACATAGAGCACTGACCCTTGGTTGGCTTTCTTAATGTAGTTTTGCAATTTTTAGGCACCGAGAGAATTTCTCAGTGGCTCTGGTTTTCATAATTTCACTACGTTTAAACAGGGAGGACAAAAACTGCCATAATCCCTGATGTATGTGGGTTTTATTTTTCTTTCGGGAATCACAAAAGAGGGAACATTAATTAAGGACAGGAGAAACAGAAACCAGCGATGTCACATATTAAGTTTAGTGATCAAACCCTACGTTATGTTTACAAGGACTCTGAGACTACCATTTGTTTTGTTTTGTTGTTGTTGTTTGTTGATGACAGGCTCTCTTATGTATCCCAGCATGTCTGCAAATTTGACAGCCTCCTGTCTCAGCCTCCCAAGTGCTGGGATTACAACCATGTACCACCTTACCCAATATAAAAGGAATTCTTCGCAGCCTGCCTTTGATGAGCCAAACACAGCACACTGGATGAAACGATAGTCTTAGCAGCATAACAAATCAAGGCCCACGCTCCAAATCCAGGCTCTACCAATCACAAGACCTATATCACAAGTCAGATGACCTTGAGCAAATGACTAAAACTCGTCCAAGTTCATTCTATTCAACAGGACAATCCAGTTCTACGCAAAGCCAATACACAAGCAAAGTTTCCTGCACTATGCTCAACAGAGTAAAGCCAAGCTATTCAATTATTCAGCACCCTGGTAAGATTGGAATGTGTCCCCTCCAAAATGCAGGTGTTGCCAATGTGACTGTATTAAAGATGGGACTTTTTGAAGGTGCTTAGGCCAGGGGGGCCCCTCCCTAGAGAATGGGATTAAGGCCCTTATAAAAGGTTTCACCCAGCACTGGGTTCACTCACCCTTCTCACTTGGGCAATGTGAAGACACCACACTGCTCCCTTCCAGGAGATGCAGAAGAAAGACTCTATTGTGGAAACAGAGAGCAGCCCTTAACAGACCACTGCTGGCACCCTTGATCTTGGACTTCCCAGGCTCCCAAACTATGAGAAATACATTTCTATTGCTTGCAAATCATCCAGTCTCTTGTATTCTCTATGACAGTAGAAACAGAATAAAACAAAATTCTAAGTTGCCACTAGGGTTTTTAACCTTGATAGTCAACTTGTATATGCATTGTTTGGTTTTGAGTCAGGATCTCACTGTGTAGCCCAGGCTGGCCTCAAACTCAAAATTCTCCTGCCTGATCAGCCTCCTGAGTAAAGGGATTAGAGGCATGTGCTACCATGCTTGGACACATTTCTTAACTTTTGGATTCATTGAGACAGTTCAAGAAAATGGCCTCCTTTATTTTCTATGCAAATGAATAACTGCATCAACAAAGATCAGAAACTTTAAACATCGGAGATTCACTAACCAGTCCCCTTCCGCCATCCTTACTCTTCTTATTTGGAAGTTGGAAGTTGAAATACACAAGGAACACATGAAAACATCCTCTTGGCAAACACTAAAGCAATATTCCATTATTCTTCCAATAAGAGTAACAGGACCTACCAAAAAATCTTCTACATCCTCTCCTTACAAGTGTTCCAGATGGCAACAAAATGAACATGTCAGAAGTGGGTGTTCTGAAGTTGAAAGTCACAGAGGGGCAGGTGTATTAACCTGGGGTCACCCCAATCAAACACCTTGCCTTTAACTGCTGGCACAAAATGAAGTACTTTTTTGATTCAGGATGAAAGAATTGAGGCATTCCAAGATGTGTAATTCCAGAGCAAAAATCCCTCATTTATTAAGCCCCCTTCCTGTGGTCATCATGAAGCTGACAATAGCAGAGTAAGTGTCATATATCTGGATCCTTGGAGCCTGGGACTGTACCTAGACACACAAAGGCATTCAGGAAAGAGTGGATGGGTTCCTTGAGAATGTCAGGGAATCTGGAGTAGCTGGAAGCTACTGAGTCCAGCTGAAGTTCAGTTGTGAGGCCCTGTGTGGGGCAGAGTTGCATGGGTGATGAATCTGTAAGTACATTATTATAATCTCAGAAAATCTTCCTCTCTGGGGTGGTCCATTAACCTTACAATAGCTTCCTTCATCACTTCCATTGTTACAACATGCTCAGGTGACTGCAGCAGGACCATCTTGGACAAATATGAAGCCTCCACTTACCACGAAGTAGTAGAAAGCCTCATGCCTCAGGCAAATAAAAGCAAGAGGGCATGTGAAACCCAACCAACAGAATGTTCGTGGATGAGTCCAAAAGGGTATCTATCGGCAGGTTGGCAGGTTGTAATGGGTCTTGAAGGCCACGTTCAGGGTCAGAGCACTCTGGAAGGGAATGTCTCATCTCCAGGCACTGGGTACATCCAAGATCTCGGTGGTGCTTTACCAAGGCAGCCTAGTAAGATGACACTAGCTCCAATAAGGGACAGAATTTATGACTGCCACTTGGTGAGTGGCATAGGTCTGAAAAAGTTAACTACATAATGTGAGACTCAGTTTCCTTCTCTAGAAAAATAACAGTATCAGTCAGCCCTTCTTTGGGGAATTGTAAGGATTAAATTAGGTAGTAGTGGGGCATTATCTATAATAACCTCAAATAGAAAAAAATATCATATTCTTCAACAGTTCAACAAACTGGCCTATATCCACAACCCAGAATACTATTCACCAATAAAAAAATTTTTTGAATATGTCAAAAGAATCACGCTGAGTGAAGGAAGCAATCTTGAAAGAGTATATACTATATAATTTCACTGAAATAAAATTCTTGAGATGATAATAGATTAGTGATTAACAGAGGTCAGAGAGGGATGGTTAGGGGAGAGCTGTGGCTAGAAAGGAGAAACACACGGAATCTTTGTGACATATCATGATTATGGTGGAGGCTGCATGAATCTACACATGTGGTAACACACCCAGAACTACACACCCATAAACACAGCACATATACAACTGGGTGCGTGTAAAACTAGTGAAAGCTGAATAAAGTCTATAAATGGGGCAATGGCAATTCCATCATCTTGATTATTATCCTATAGTTATACAAAAGATACCACTGGGGGAAGACAGGGTTAGGGATAGCTTCTAGGGGAGGAAAAGTTGCCAGGGGAAAATTTCTGCATGTGTAACTCTGTAAGAGTTTTGGACAAAGAGGAGCCATTAACAATAAGATGAACTAAACCCAGATGTAGTAATCCCAGCTACTCGGGAGGCAGAGGTAGGAGAATCATGGTTCAAGGTCAGTCTAAGCAAAGTTAGCACAAAACTCTTATCTAAACAGAAAACTAAAAGCAAAAGGACTGGGGGCATGGTTCAAGTGGTAGAGTGCTTGCCTAGCAAGTGAGAGACCCTGAATTCAATCTCCAGTACCACACCAAAAAAAGAATTAAGAAAATCTAATGTAACAATCAGGAATAAGTTGTATTTTACCCTAAAAGAGCTCCCATCTCCACACAGAGTAGCCCCCATTTGTATCTGTATAAAGCATACAGGATTTTACAGCCAGTACACAAAATAATTAGACAACAGAGTCTTCGTGAGGCAGCATCCCAGTGGCAAGGAAAATAAACCACCTCTATGCGATGTAAGAAACAGAGTTTATTGGAAAAATTAGGTAGCTCAGCAACTGGACTCA